>NC_050079.1:31400709-31741588 GCF_009764565.3 Dermochelys coriacea | reverse complement strand
AAAGTAATATTTATGTAAAAATCTAGTAGTCCTATCACAAAGAGTTTATTGCAAATGATTGAGACACTCTAGTCTTATTGGGCTTGTGAAGACATTTGTATTGCTACTCCTTCTTTCCTAGGCTGTTGGCACATCATAAGCAGTAAAAAAAAAAAAATTCGGACTTAGTCTCACAGCTACACACATTATCAGCACAGTTTACTGACACATGCTAACAGCTCACTTTTACATGCCTTCTTTCCAGAGCTGACTAGAAGAAGAAATTCACATAACCTTTGCTTTAGCACCTGTGCTTCCATACAAAGTCTCTCTGTCTCTTTTAGAATGAAGTACGTCGGTGTATTTATCCTATCACTGTCTAGGTTAGAATATGTTATTAAAACATATCGTTCTTCTATAGTGCCATAAATCACTGCTGTCACATAGGTTCTCTGTTTTAATTTTTCTTCAATCAGAATCAGTTATTGGGCTTGCCATGTCTGTCCTCTCTCGCTCACCATCAGAGGAAAGGAACATCTGTTGGTGACAGAGTAACTGCAGAACTCTCACAGGCCATCGCACAGCACCAGGCTGTCCATGAGAGCTATCACTCCACCAAAATTATCCAATTTCACAATGTTAAGATGGTCCATTTTTGCTCTATTTGTCATTCCCAAAAGATGGAAACATAGAAGCCCTATTCTAAAATGCTCACTGAAATTGCTGCCACTACTCACATAAGGAAGGACTACTTAGGTGAACAAGAAGTTGCAGTTTGGGTGCATCGCCCTCTCTAAGCATCAGAGGTGTAGCCATGTTAGTCTGTATCCACAAAAACAACGAGGAGTCTGGTGGCACCTTAAAGACTAATAGATTTATTTGGGCATAAGCTTTCGTGGATAAAAAACCACTTCTTCAGTTGTATGGAAGTTGGATTTCCACTTCATATGGCTAAACCAAGGCACTGAATTTCAATTACAACACAGAATACAAAGTGTACCATATTCACTTTATATTATTTTTATTACAAATATTTGCACTGTAAAATGATAAACAAAAGATATAGTATTTTTCAATTCACCTCATACAAGTACTGTAGTGCAATCTCTTTCTCGTGAAAGTGCAATTTACAAATGTAGATTTTTTTTGTTACATAACTGCATTCAAAAACAAAATAATTTAAAACTCTAGAGCCTTCAAGTCCATTCAGTCCTACTTCTTGTTCAGCCAACCACTAAGAGAAACAAGGTTGCTTCCATTTACAAGAGATAATGCTGGCCGCTTCTTATTTACAGTGTCACCTGAAAGTGAGAATAGAAGTTCGCATGGCACTTTCGTAGCCAGCACTGGAAGGTATTTATGTGCCAGATATGCTAAACATTTGTATGCCCTTTCATGCTTTGGTCACCATTTCAGAGGACATGTGTCCATGCTGATGAAGCTCATTAAAATATAATGCATTAATTAAATTTGTGATTAAACTCCTGGGGGGAGAATTGTGTGTCTTCTGCTCTGTGGTTTACCTGCATTCTGCCATATATTTTATGTTATAGCAGTGTTGGAGGATGACCCAGCACGTTGTTTGTTTTAGAAAACACTTTCACTGCAGATTTGACAAAACACAAAGAAGGTACCAATGTGAGATTCCTAAAGATAGCTACAGCATTCAACCCAAGGTTTAAGAATCTAAAGTGTCTTCCAAAATCTGATTAGGATAGGGTGTAGAGCATGCTTTCAGAAGTCTTAAAACAGCAACACTCTGATGCGGAAACTACAGAACCCAAACCTTCAAAAAAGAAAATCAACCTTCTGCTGGTAGCATCTGACTCAGATGATGAAAATGACTATGCGTTGGTCTACACTGCTTTGGATCGTTATTGAGTAGAACCCATCATCAGCATGGACGCATGTCCTCTGGAATGGTGGTTGAAGCATGAAGGGACATCTGAATCTTTAGTGCATCTGACATGTAAACATCTTGCAACACTGGCTACAATAGTGCCATGAAAATGCCTGTTCTCACTTTCAGGTGACATTATAAACAAGAAGAGGGCAGCATTATCTCCTGCAAATGTAAACAAACTTGTTTGTCTGAGCCATTGGCTGAACAAGAAGTAGGACTGAGTGGACTTGTAGGCTTTAAAGTTTTACATTGTTTTATTTTTGAATGCAGGGGGGGGTTTTTTGTACATAATTCTATATTTGTAAGTTCAACTTTCATGATAAAGAGATTGCACTACAGTACTTGTATTAAGTACATTGAAAAATACTATTTCTTTTAATTTTACAGTGCAAATATTTATAATAAAAATAAATATAAAGTGAGCACTGTACACTTAGTATTCTGTGTTGTAATTGAAATCAATATATTTGAAAATGTGGAAAACATCCAAAATATATATATAAATAGTATTCTATTATTGTTTAACGGCGCGATTAATCACGATTCATGTTTTTAATCATTTGACAGCCCTAATTTAAACCCATCTATGGACCCTTATGGCATGCAAGGATTGAATTATCATACCAAGTTAGGTAAATAAATATAGTCACAGCCATCTGTACAAAGAGTGTCATTTCTTTACATATTACTTTACATGTAGAAATCTCTCTTGGCACTTGAGAACTATGAAAATCTGTTGAACAAGGAGGATCATCATGTACGACACTTGAAATTACAAGCAACATTACTATTCTATGTTTTCAAAAGCAACTTGAATTAGACATGTGATTGACAGATTTTTATGTAAACAACACATGGTCATTTTCAGGCAGTGAACATACAAAAGAGGAGAGAACAACAATATTTCTGAAGAACAACAGGCCATGGTTAGCAAGCAGAATCAAAGACAATGGTCTAGAGTTGCAAGCAACCCTTACCTACACTGCTGAGCAGTCCCAGTGACTTTGCCTGAGTGACTGCTCACCAATGTGAGTGAAGACTGTAAAACCCAGCTCTTAAATTCAACTAATTTTTAAACTGGCAACCATTGCAATGCAGGGAGAATGAAAGGCACACATGTTACTGCCTTTCACACAGCATAAAAAGAGAGCAGACTGATGTATTCTGAAAAATTCTTCACTTCAACTTGGTTAAAAAAAAGTCAGCAGCAACCTTATTACAAACAAACAAAATAGTTTATCATGAACCAAAGCATTGACTAGATGAAACGTGGCTAGTTTTGAAAAGGAAGAATTCCATCAACAGCACATTCCTAATTATACAGATATTCTAGTATCTGACATGGCTATTTGGGGACTCAAAGTCCTTTTGATAGAAGGGAACTAAGGTGACGAGATGTCCCGATTTTATAGGGTCCGTTCCGATATTCGGGGCTTTGTCTTATAATGGTGCCTATTACCCACCACTCCCTGTCCCCATTTTTCACACTTGCTATCTGGTCACCCTAAAGGACACACACACATGAAAAGTACAGTAAATAAAAGCAGCAACAAAATAATACAAATTACAGAGAGGAAAGATATGTCAGATACAGTGTGAAATGGTATTGCAGCAACTAGATTAGGATGGAGTTGGGAGATGCTTGTATTTAAGAAAGGTACAGCGTCTGTATTTTTCTGAATCACTAGAAACCATCAGCTGTACCTGCTATCTGCACTGCAGAAACTGAAGCTAGAACCAAGTAAAACTGAGGGAACAGTGCGACAGTAGATCATTTCTTGTTGTTACTGGCTCAGGTTGATGGAGCTCAGATGAAAACTCTGATTGCTCATTAGTCGAGAACTCACTTTAAGAATCAACTGAAGCATCACAATCATCAACACCTTTAGTGTACACTGGTCAAAATGAACTCAATTGGCTTGCAATTGATTTCTTCACCTTTCCAATAAAATACCTTGTGAATTGATTAGAGGTAATAGAATTATTGGATGCTGGAAGGCAAGGGGATTTATGAGAGATGTAATGACACTATAAAAGCTTTGTTGGGTTGCTTTTATTAGCCTGAACCAGCTTAGAGTAGTTCTGCCACTAAGAGGTTAGAGGAAGTCTGTTATAGGCTTGCCTGTGGAATAAATTGTATAAAATCTTCTGTAAGGGGGAAAACACACATGCACACTCACGCACATACACACATGGAATGAACAAGTACAGTACTTTAACAGGGAAAATTTCCTCAGAAAGGAAGCAAGCAATGAGGCTAGGAGAGGAATAAATGGTGTAGAAATGACAATCGCTCTTCAGTCAGGGCCCATGACTGCACTCACTGCTGATAAGATCCAGCATGTGTCAGTTGTCAAGTGTCTCTTGTCACACTTCAATGTGAACTTTACAGCGAAAGGGGGACAAGAGGCAGTGAAGGGGAAAATGGCACGGCTCGGAAGGACTTGTGCACTCAGTGTGAAGCCATTTCAATTTTATATTCTAAAGGACTTTGTAGGTGATCCCATGAATGCAATTATTCTCACCTAATAAAAGCAACATATGCTAAGACAATTAAAAGATTTTATTATACATCTATTCATTGCATTTGGTTTTAGATAGCAGAAAAACCTCATTTGAAGAAAGATGTTTGCAAGGCAGGAAGGAGAAGTAATCATGGTATATGTCTAAAAGGATGTTAGTGAATGTTTTTGTTAATCAAATAAAGATGAATTAAGAGAACCTTCCTTACCAATGACCATTACACCTAGCAGAATATGAACAAACTCACTATAAAGCACTTGCTAAAAAAAGCATTTGAACCCATGCACTGTGGGGCTCCAAAGTTTTGGAGAACGTAATTCTTTTATTGTTTTCAGAAGTTTTATTATGGGCCAATAACAATGTCTAGGGCACATGTATAGGCATCTTCTTAGCACCACACACAACTGTAAATCCTGAAACACACACGCACATGCATCCCACTATCCCCATCAAAGGAATCACATCCACAGCTTTAGGAAAAGCTTTGCTACTTGTCCTGAAGGTCAAAAAACTAAGGATCTATTGGCACAACTGCAGTCAAGTGATTCCAGAGCCGAGTGCTCTGTGCTGCAAATGCCACTCCCTCTCATTTAAATATTACAGCTGCCAGTTCAAGAACAGAAGTTGATCCCACATATGGGACAAGAGTTCAAAAATAAATACATTAAGCATATAAGATTCCCAAGACATAAGTCATTGAGGGCTTTATCTATAGGCCAAAATAGAACCTTTGAATCACACTTGGAAACAAACTAGAAGTCAGTACAGATTCTGACACACAGACAAGGTGTATTTTGCAGATGAAATACTGCTAAGTAAGCAGAAAAACTCATGAGGAAGTTTCCAAGCAGCCTCCAGAGGCAGCCCTGAGTGCAGTAATTCAGAGATGATCATGGCGAGATTTGCCTACAAAAGGAACGATTGCCCTTTTCTAGGCAAATTAAGGTTGGAAACAGATTCTCAGCTATAAATATTTCCTAAACTACCAGAAGCAGCCAGGAATCTAATGTGATGCCTAAAACGCAAAAGCGAGTAATTAAAGGCAGAAAAGCTTTCTCAATTTGAGGGCAAGATATTGCTTTTGCCAAGTCCTTTGGTTGCTTCCCACAATCCACCAACTTTACTTCCATCCTGATCCTATGTGAACTTTGCTTGAACTAGCTAGCTCCAATCCAAGTCCAGGCACTGGGAAAGCCAACCAAGTACACTATTTGGATCCAATGAAACAGAGTTTTAGAATTAAGTCCCATTGGTAGGTAACCTAACAGCTCCGGAAGCAGAATGAACATGAGGTGTGAACAGATTCACTCCAAAGCAGCCCCAGGAGTTTCTACTGTGTCAACAACCCCATGTGGTCAAGAGTATCAAAGGAAGGTGTCAGGAGATTGTCGACCAGTGCAGTCTCTGTATGATTCCCCACCTGAAACCAGTCAAAGGATGAAGATAATCTGAGGACTCTAGATATTGCCAGAGTTGATGATGTTATCACTCTCTTGATAATCTTCCCCACAACAAAGAAAGCTGGAGCCAGGGTAATAAGTGCTAAAACTGTCAGCACCTTAAAGCCATTCAATAGCGAGGTGCTGGCTCCCTGACCCCCACAGGGAAGCACTGTGAATGTCCATTCATAATGGATCCAGTCCTATCTCGCCCCTCCCACACACACGTGCCCCGCAACAAAGGTGATATGGGTCTAACATGCAGGGAGATAAACAGCAATGCTATTAAATTCAGTCTCCTTGGGTCCCCAGATAAGAGCACCTGTGTCGTACTGAACAGGGAGCAGCGTCTTCCTTTCTGAATATGCCCATCACTATGATATCTGGGTGTTCCTCTTTTGTTTGGTGGTAGCAGCATAGCATGCTGCATGTATATCTAGGTGGTGGCCGAGAGAAGAGGGCTTCGGAAGCATGCTGTTGCACTGCTAGGGGAAGGAGCCAACTCCTGGCAGTTGGCCCATGGATTTTGGACTGCCTTATGTTAGACTACAACTTTTCTGCTTGCTTTCAGCATGACTAATAGTGGAAGCTGCAATGAAGCAAATGAGTCTGCTAGGAAATTAGACAGGACCTGGTCGAATCTCTAGAAGAGTGGCTACCCTTTGTTAGAATATTTTTCTTTTCCTTTGACTAATTTAGTGTGGAAAAGTAAGCACCAGTATGGGTCTCTACAATGTAATTGTTTTGAGCTGTATATTAATATTGAGATTATCTGCCTTAATTGAGGATTGCTACTGAAGAGAAAACAAAATAAAAATAGCTTGATATTAAAAATCCTGAAGCCTTTAAAATCCATTTTCTCTTCTTCAACAGAGTCACAATACAATGTACTTATCTGGCATAACTCACATTAACTAGTCACAGGAAGTTTAGTAGCTGATTACAGTCAACACATGGAAATGCCAGTAAACTCTGTATTATAATACTGTGTATCATACAAGTATCATCTTCAGATGTGGCTAGGGCAGAAGCAGAGAGAGGCATAATGGGAGAACAACTGAGCTCAGGAAGTATTACCTGAATGTTTTCCTATAAAAATATCTGCAACTAAAGAACACCGTGGCAAATGCAATTGTATAACAACCATTTGATTAATTACCTAGAAGGGTAAAGCAATAGACACATGATGCTTAAATATCAACAGATATTTTCCCAATGTAATTTGAATATCTAGGAGCTGAACACCGCATTGGAGATCTGGTTTTGATTGAACGCGACATCAGACTATTTATCCACCTACAACAACAGTTACTCTTAAACAAAAATAACTATAAGTAATATATGGCCCAGATCTTTTGCTGGCTGCACATACTGAGAAAAGTTTGTCATCTTTAAACATGGGATCCTGCTGTCTTACTCTTTATAATATCTTCTATTTTGTAGGTTGATTTCCATTGAATAATACTGAATTCCTGTAAACGCAGACACACTATTCCTGTAATACAAAAGGTATTTTAAAGGCCCAGAATCATAGTCATACCAAGTTTAAAGAATTCTGAGATACGTTTTCTTTAAAAATTTATTGTTTTAAACTATTTCATTGAGAAACACCTGAATTTAGTTACATTTTAGGATAATATTTTGTTTTTAAAGAAGATAACAGACATATCGAGCTGGACAAAGAAACACTGTCAGAATAAATAAAATTAACCTATTTAGGTTAATAATCATTCATCAACACCCCAGAATGATTTGAACTCACGGCAAGTGCTGTAACGCAGGAGCTTAACATGGGTAGAAGAGACTTTTCTTTTGATTAAAACTGCGATACTACCCCCTTGTCAGAATGTCTCTTTCTTAAAAGCTGCATTGCCACTCCTCAAAGCAGAGGACTTTATAATCCCTTCACAACTAAAAATGTGCACCTGTCCAAAAACATGCCGCAGAACTTGCCATCAAAGAAGCAGAAACCACCATGCATAGTAACTATCAGCGGGCACAGGTGAAAAAGGAGCATGTTATTAGTGCTCCCCACTAGCCTCGATTTGTGTGTGTACATTGCACTGATTTTGAAAGGGCAACATTCTGAAGAGTTTTTATTTGGATGATTCTTTTTACCTGAAGACCTCCTCTTTTTATAATGACACACAGACTACACAGTTCTGATTTGTAATGGTATTTATGTTGCTTTCTGGACTATGACAGCATATTGCTTACAGCAGGGGGTCGGGACCCCTCAGGGGGTCACGAGGTTATTGCATGTGGGGTCACGAGCTGTCAGCCTCCACCCCAAACCCCGCTTTGCCTCCAGCATTTATAATGCTGTTAAATATATTAAAAAGTGATTTTAATGTATAAGGGAGGTTGCACTCAGAGGCTTGCTGTGTGAAAGGGTCACCAGTACAAAAGTCTGAGAATCCCTGGCTTACAGGTACATTTAGCATGCTGAGTTTTGTGCATCTGATGTTGGCCTGTGTTGTTACATGTGTCGAGGACCAAATATATACTCCCATAGCTGCTGGACTAGGGGTGCTGGGAGTGCTGCCGCACCCCTAGCTTGAAGTGGTTTCCATCTTATACCGGGTTTACAGTTTGATTCAATGGCTCTCACCATCCCCACTATACAAATTGTTTCAGCACCCTGCATGCTACACAACCCATGAGAGAATACAAGATGAATAGACTACAGAAGTGTGCTCTGACAAGTGTTTGATGTTTCTGCATGCAAAGATTTCACTGAACAAATTGGATCTTTTGGATACATGTCACCACACTTTTGACACCCCCGTCTCACCTGTGTGTATGAGGCACATACTGGTAATACTCCACAACCACTGTCCAAATTCTAAAGCACCACACTTATGTATTACCAGCCTGTTTTCAAGACAGGAAGACCTTGGTTACAAATTTTTTCAACATCATGATACTTTGTGAGAGCTCGATGTTCTGCAAAGCAAAGATCACCTGATTTTGCAGTTGAAAAGTTGCCAAGTCCATTTGAGGTCCAAATCCATATCTATATAAAAAGGCAGGAAGTGATCTTAAAATGAAACACTAATTAACTTCCTGGGATTTCAAATTTTAAAAGCTCTTGTGCTTTAATTTACTTCAGAAATTCTTGCTTTAAGGAATGTGACACTTGGTCCTGCTGTTGAGACATCTCACAAAACAGGATGGAGAAGCAAATTCCCTGATAATAGTGCTTATTGCACTCAATATGATTATAGTAACACACTGAAGACTGATCAGTAAAAAAGAAAATTATACATCAGTGCAATGCTACAAAAACAAAATGACTTGTGGTCAACTTTACTAAAATGTTTTATAGGAGTGGATGTCTCTGGGTAGAAGTCTACTAAAAGTATCAAGTAAAAACTACCACCACACACCTTGACAAAGGGTGGCACAATTGGACTCACACTGCTTGGCAAAAATGCTTTGAGATTTTTATGCTGGATGCAGTTTAATTCAGCTTGAAACTTGAAGTATTGTGTGTGCCTTAAAAGACACAATAGTTATTATTAGGGATCTTTTCCCTTAAAGAATGAAGGTGTTTGAATAGGCACACAAAAGTGAGGCAAAACTGAGATATGAAATACTGTACAAGATGTGACAAATATTTAGTCATCTGAGTTTGAACCCAAACTGAAAAATAGGTAAAATGGAAAAAGTAAATCAATGAATTAACGCAACGGAACCAGCTTGAATTTAGTACTTAAAATGCTGATGACTATCTGTCACTCATATGTATCACAGGCAGAAGCCAACACTTTCAGGGATATGCTGTACAAATGGAGAATTTTGATGATCTATGGCCATATATGACTAAATACTTCTCTGGCTCACTACCTGCTGCATACTTGTCTGATTTTTATCACTTGTCCATCTACATCTTTTTGTACCAAGTCATGCATACTATGTTAGCTTTAGTCTTGTTGTGGTCAAGACAAACCAGGCCTGAATCTCAAGCCTCTCCTTTAGTAATAGTTACATTTGAATGTGTTTTCACTGAATACTGGGCACATGTTGTCATTAGTTTAGCACTGGTTATTCTGACATCCAGAATATCTTCTTTGTATAGTACCTCTGAGAATCATTAGTTTCTACTTCCACTTTATCAAGAACTAGCTCTCAGTGTCATACAGAAACCCAAAGGGCATCAACATCACAAACTTTCCTTTTGAAAACATCTTGGTGCTCCTTGTGCTGTGTAAAAAGATTTCCACGTTCAATCAAAGACATTTTCTACTACCCCAACACATCTTTTTTCTAATTTCATTCCACATGCCACAAATACCCAATTGTCATAAAACAGTCAATATTAGATTATAAATAACATAGTGTCTAATGACATCCTAAATGAAAAACTAAAAAGCCTTAATTCTAAAATTCAGAGAATAAAAAGCAAATGACTAGCAAGTAATCATAATACTTAGCCCTTATTTAGCACTGTAGATCTACAAGCATCAGCTACTCAAACTCAAGCAGTGATCTCCAGTTCTGCAGACACAGTAATCCCAATATTTACACGATAAATCATATTCTGAATACCAGGTCACCGGAAGAGACATATTCCACGTCAATTGTCTACATCAGTGGTTCCCAAACTTGTTCCGCCGCTTGTGCAGGGAAAACCCCTGCTGGGCCTGGCCGGTTTGTTTACCTGCCGCATCCACAGGTTCGGCCGATCGCGGCTCCCAGTGGCCGTGGTTCGCTGCTCTCGGCCAATGGGAGCTGCTGGAAGCGGCAGCCAGTACGTCCCTTGGCCCACGCCGCTTCCAGCAGCTCCCATTGGCCTAGAGCAGCGAACCACGGCCACTGGGAGCCGCGATCGGCCGAACCTGTGGATGCGGCAGGTAAACAAACCGGCCCGGCCCGGCAGGGGTTTTCCCTGCACAAGCGGCGGAACAAGTTTGGGAACCATGGGTCTACACAGCATATAGCAAGGAATAACAACTCTGATACTGTTTAAATCCAGTTTAGAACTTGTAGTGCCATATTATATGTAAGCACTTGTTAGCAATTTTGCCTCACTGAAACAACTAATGGGCTGGAATCCACCCTAACACCTTAAGCAACCTCATGGAAGTCAAGGGAAATGCATGAGGTGAAAGCAAGCACAGATTTGGCTTGAACATCATTATTTGGTAAGACATTTTCAACATACAATAACCTCATCCACAGATTGTCATGTAAGCCCTGATTTATCAAATGACTAAAGCATGTCATTGGGATACCTCGGGCCCAAAGTTAGTCATGTGCTCAGATAATCTAGGCCTCTGTAATTAAATCACTATTTATTTCTTAAAGACACCATTGCTTTCTATGTAGCTTTCCATAAACGTTTTTTGGGATTTTTTAAACTCAGCCTTTTGCTGGAATCAGCCATCTTGTTAAAAGGCAATAGCTGCCATACGAGAATCCAACAATAGACATATTTACTCTCGATCCATTTCAAAACAAATGCAATATTGATTTAAAATGCAAGGAAGTATTGGGCTAAATCCTGTTACTTAAGAAGATTATGATGGGGGGATAATTTGTACTGAAACCTCAAAAGGCTAAGATTCTTCTGGATGGTGAACCAGAGAGCATCACCAGAATGTAAACTGGTTGACCTTATTATTAAAATCACACTAGAGGCTCAGCAATGCCAATTTTAAACCCCTTAATTTTTTAATACAGGTCTTGGTTTATACTGGTGACAAATGCTTGACACAATGTGCATTTTTGGATTTCCGGGCTGAGCACAATTGCTGTAGTTTTCTTTTTGGAACCTCCATAATATATGAAATAGACAACCAAGTTAATAACCTATAAATGGGTTTTGCCCTTCTGGAATGAGAGCATGGAATGGGCCCTCTGAGAATGAAATATCCTTGCCACATGTTGTGGATAACAGCCACAACCACAGCACTGTCCCCTCTATCTTGGGACTCTGCAGCTGGGACTTTGATACACATGGGTAGGGGAGGGCAGATCAAAGGCATGACTTTGGAGAGAGGACACACATCATACCTCCCTCAAATCCATGGTGCACTACTGAAAAAAGTTAATAGAAATTCATTTCTGAATTAACTTTTCACAGATCCCCTAGGTGAAACAGAACCACATTTGTGGGGAGTTCCAAGGGGCTTTGGTCACAGGAGAACTCAGGAGAAACCCTAAATGTCCACCTTCAACAGAACCACACAACAGGAAATAGTTACAGATGCCCTGCTGCTGGTTTGGAGCTCAGGAGCTGTGCCCTGATAGATTCTAAAGAGCAGTGGTGTTTGTGAGTCAGACTTCGCTGGTTATTCCACTGAATGATATAAATCCTGCCCACTTCCACTGTGGGAGGAGTTGGAGGGAACTCTGTAAGAACCCAGTGGAGTTGATCTCTTAGGCCCCCTTCAATAGGAGAACCTGCAGAAAGATATGATTGGGGCCCTATTTTTAAAATAATTTTTGAAATATAAAGTTATTCTTTGGTCATTTTGGCTTTGAATGTCTCACTGCAGCCTGAGGGTGGGGGGGGGGCAAATATATTCCATATCGAGGGAATATTTAAATGGTGACAGTGTGCAAATACATTTTTTGGGAATTTTTAAAATACAGATTCTGGAAATTTTTTAAATATGCGTGGGGGGTAAGAAATTCAAAAATGGTATTCAGAACATACTAATGTTTATGCAGCTGAATTAAACCTATGAATTGAGAAAATGTAAGTTAAGAGATTCCATTTTTAACTTGAACCACTGAATCTCGCATTTGCAGATTTTCCAAAAATTAGGTGATCTGTTCTGAAGCAAGAATTAAACATCAGCCTTAACTCTGAACCTTCTTGTGTTTGTGGACTGAATTCAAACCCTTAAAATTCACACTAATATAGCTGATTCTCGGTTCCATATATGGTTGGGTGTTTTTTTCTGTTCTTTTTCAAGGTATATTGAATTTGTTTTCATAATGAAAAAACCCCAACAGAATAAGAATAAACCTCCTAGTTGTTCTAACATTATTCAAGTATTTAAAGGTAGTTTCTGGTGCTGTGAAGCAGCCTTTTGAAAGAGGATCACTGCATTTGAAATGTAGATAGTTATAAAAATTGCATTCATTTGCTTAGACCGAGAGATTTTCACAGGAGAGCAGCTAGCAGAAAACATTATGAAAATGTCCAAGAGGACTGGTAATTGAGTTGATTAGTATGACCTTGGTTATGAAGGTAATAGAAGAGTGAATGGTGCTTAGACTGAGTTATAACCCTGCTACCTTGTTCTGAGATGTAGTGAGGTATGTAATTTGTTCAGGGTGAATCTGAGTAGCCTAGCCTTTCTCTGACAAGGTAATACACTCTGACTAGCAGAGCTTGGCCTGCTGGTTCTTTTACTCCAACAGAGTAAACAGTACAGGGTCAGATAAGAAATGATGAACTGTGTACTCCCTTCAGTTCAATATATTAATTTTCTGCTGGTAGATGCTTTCTGTAAAAGATCTCTTGAAAAATTAAACAAAATAGGTACAACAAAAAAATCTTAAAGTGACATTAAGAATCAATTTTAAACTTCAAAAGCAAGAACGTTGACACTTACAGATTAAATTGCAGTCCAGCCCATCCTGATGTGCCTAAAGATTACAGACAAGGACGGTATGTCAGATCACACAATTGTGGGAGCCCTTTGGATTACCTGAGCACTACTCAGGCTCTGATCCAGCAAACTATATGTGTGGGCAGAACCTCACTTTCTTCAGTGGGGATCTATTCTGCATAAGAGTTTGCCTACATAGACTATCTTGCAGGCTAAGGGCTTGTATGTGGAAAGGTCCTCAGCACCTGATTCAGCAGTGCATTTAAACACATATTTAAGTCCTTTCTGAATTGGAGCCTTAATTACCTTTCTTTTGTGAGTTTAAGTGATGTTACATGAGGATATTTTTTGTGATTGATTTTGCATTGATAAAATTAGGCAAAGCAAAAAAAAAAAAAAAAGGAAACTCAAATCTAATAAACATGTTTTGGTATTTGTGTCCCCATTGGTACCTAATGTGAATATGCTAAGACTATCAATTATATCCTAGGCATCCCAAGGACTGCATATATAGAAAAAAAATAGTTAGACAAAGCTACTTTTTAACATTAATATCTTTGTTATTCATGTTTTTATACTTTGAATAATTGCTTTTTCAATCATTAAATTCTATTAGTCAACATTAAGTACTAAATAACTGAAAATTTACTTTGAATTAAAATATTTTGAGAAGGGGAAAAATCAATATATCTAAAATCAATAAAATATAAGTGTGCCTCCCCCTACATCTTATCTCATAAACAGTCTTGCTATATTATTTCAAGTTTTATGAACAAAATAACTCAGAGGTTTTTAAAAGAAAAAAATATCTATGTAAAAGATTCAATTGAGTTGAAATTGATGGGATCAGATTCTATATGCCCAGAAGCAAATATTCACAGTCAATGCCCAGAATCTCTTCAAAATGGGGTTTATTAGGAAACTGATGACTAATCTTCAATTAAAATATTGCTAGCGGGTGACACTACAGTACAGTTTAAGAATATAATTTCAACCCATATTTCTACACGATGTATGATTTAGTGCAAATCAGGGTTCATAGGCATCAAGGTATCATTTTATTCTAGTGTGTTTGGTATAGGAGAGCGGGGGCGCAAAGGGCTCCTAGTGGGAAATTCAAAATCTCCACTTTAATTATGTGATTTAATTAAGTTACACCAAGGAATAGGAATAGGCTTAAAGAAGTGGAGATAGGAAGTTACCTACCATCTCGAAGGAAAATATCTTGTCATGAACGTATCCCTAAATTTGTGTGCGTATGCGCACGTAATAGAAAGAAATAGAAAGAAAGACAGAAAGATCTTCTCAAGTCAAGTTGTATATTTGACTCTTGCTTCCCAAGGCTAAAATCAAACTGAATCTATAGTTCTGGGCAGAGCTGTCCCTTGGGGAGCGCGGGGTGGAAGTGACAGATTCGTCTCTTCCAGGGCCGACTGCACAGGACAATCGCATCGGCCCATGGGGCCCAGAGCGGTCGCCCTGATTCGCCCTACCCAAGGGACGGCTCTGGTTCTGGGTATTAATTAATGCCCTGAACCTGGATTATGTAGCATGGAGATGTATTCTTGCATCCATGCATAGTCTCATTGAAATCAGTGGGATTCCATGCAGGCACAGCACTTTGCCTGCTTGCTACACAACACAGAATTGGGGCCCAAATTTCATGAGGCTGAACCAGAAACTGGAATACTAAGTCACAGTTATCATATTATTGATACTATCCTACTATTTTAGCACCTTATCATCCCAAGGCAGTTCCTTCTTCTGACCTGAGAGTCAACAGGATTTATCTGAATCCTCCCACACCCAAAGTGACGTGTGTGCAGTTAAGATTTGACCAACATTTCCATTAAAAATCCCTTCTATTAAGCGTTTATTGCACAAATTTCAAAACAAAATCACTGAAGGCTAAAACTTGGCAGGGCAAGTGTGTGAGGCACGAAAAAAGGTGGGTTTACTTGTATTTCATCAGTACCTGTTTGGCTATAATCATTCCACAGCCAACCACATTGCAAATTTTAGATGAACCACAGATGCCAACAGGAGTTTTGCCACTGACTTCAATGGGGCTAGGAGTTCACCCTCTGTCTAAAGGTCTATTTCACATTCTAAGTTTATCCACACAGAGAGTTCAACAGGAAAGCCAAACCCCTTTGGTCAACTTGTACTGACCAGCTCCTTTAACAGAGGAAACTGCTGCAATCAGCATTGCAATCTCTTTGCTTGATATTTAAGTCCAGTGCTTCTCTCCAGCCAGTAAGGGAAGTGAATTTGACTAAGCAGCTTCCTCATAACTTCAGCTGGTACACTTATTAAATGCTGCTGTTCCATTTAATAGTAGGCATAATCTAAATTCCATTCAGTTTGTGAGGAGGAAGTAAGTTTCACCCATTTGTGTAGCTCCATTATAATTTTCTACGAGCAACACCATACATTATGCCTGATTTTCAAAGGGTCTCAGTATGTCCTTTCACTTCATCTCAATATGCCCTCAATTTTGCACTGGCAGTGAAGTGAGATATAAATGGTAGCATGTACACACCCCACTATCTTATATGTGGGGGCAATTAGGTAGTTTTGTACATAAATGACATTAATTGCATCCACATGTAAGTGAGATTCAAACTTTTGTCCAGAAAGATCGCAATCCAAAATGGGAAACATGGTTTTACAAAACTGGCTCTCTATACTATTAGAACTAGGCAAATATTTTTGGCTGAAACTTATTTTGGAGAGGGGTGGAGTGAAAAAATGCCGATTCAGCAACAAAGAAACATTTGTCAATCTCACCAAATTATTCATTTAGTGGGAAAAAGAAAACACACTCCCCACCCAAACCAATTTCAAAATAATCTAATCATATGGTTTTGAAAATATGGAAACAAAACATTTTGATTATTCAATTTGAATGACTTATTGTTTCAAATTTTCTTGCATTTCATGTATTTTTTTCAAAATCATCAAAATCAAACCTAACAAATTATTTTGTGCAACCCAAAATGATTTTTTCTTCCAACTTTTTGATTCATCAGAAACTTGCAACGGTTTCATTTTCTGTCAGACTGGAAACCTTTTCTCCCTATTTTCAAAACTGCCAATGAACTGAAAAAATCTGTTCTTCCCCCAGATCCAAAGGAAATGTGGATTGCAGTCACTACTGTGGTTTCAGAGAATTTCAGACAATAACACAACACATTTAAGTCCAAATTTGCCAAGGAAAATAGAGACCAGAATTCTGACCGTACACATACAGCTGCATTTGTGTATGCAGACAGGAATGTGTGCTTGCCATTTTTGAGCACAGCCAATAAATGTTGGATCTGTCCTTCTAACAGTAGATCTTTCAATTTTCAAGAAAACACAATTCAGAAAATAGTTGAAGATGTCTACACATAGGAGTAAAATGTCATACAAAAATCCTTTGTGTGTGTGTGAGTTGGATATGGGGGGTAATAACCTTGTACTGTTACAGGTATAGTGAGTGTACAGCCACTGCTGAAGGTAGGAGGAGTTAGCTATACCTAGGTAAGGCACAAGGGCCAAACAGTCTACTTTCATGGAGTCCAATGGAATTACTTTAGAAGCTACCAAGAGTCACTGTAAGAGTCTATACCTTTGATGGATTTATTCTCATGGCAGGTAGAGAAGTATTATTTACCCCAATTACATAGAGAGACTTCCTCACTTAAAATCACACAGGAAGTCTGTGGTTCTGCCAAGAATTGAACTCGGTTCTCCTGAGTTCGAGTCCACTGCCTTAGCTGCAAAAACATCCTTCCTTCTTCAGAGTAATGTCAACTTATCATTCAGTAACTAATAAGCTGTTGAAGGAATTGAGTAAATTCTTATTTCAGTCAAAGCTGCCGAAAGCAACACGGAAGCAAGATGAAAATTAGTCAACTTGAAATCTAGTAATAGACACACTGCAGGGAGCTCCCAAGCAGATGTGGAAAACAAAGTATTTTATAATACGGTGCAGCAGAGAGAAAAACAAAACGTCCTGGCAGATTCTGATTTTGTCTGTGTGATCTGTGTGGTTCTGCTGAAGGACCAGCTTTTGCACAACAAGAGTGTATTTTGGGTGTGCCACCTCCAATTACCAGAACTGTAAAAGCAATAAACTCCAGCCTCTGCCCAATGACATCTTTCATAAAAGCGGCCCATCATACAAAAGTCAGCTTCCTGATGTAGCCTTCTTTCACTTTATGGCAGGGAATCAGATACAGGACCTATTTATTTAAACTTGTTTGAGTAAATCATTTGTTAGACTTAGATTCCAAGCAGAAAACACCCTGTAAGGAGAATATTTATAGCTGGCATTACACATCTCTGATAACTCTAATGCTAGCAGGGTGTGTTTTTTTAGCCCTTTCACCCTTTCTAGTGCTTGTTTGACACATCCTTGGTGTTTGTGTTATTTGACAGCAAAACACACGGTAATAAAGGGGCATTGTACAGCACATACCTGGGATTATTTCTGTAATAATAAGGCAGTTTCAGAGTATATCTTCGTAGAAAGCCCGCCCAATGAGGTACAAAACAGACTTCTAAAAGAGGCAACGTGTAAAAACTGTGAAGGCTTGAGCACATTATGTTTGCTATTCAGCGCTCTTTAATAACACATTTAGATACAGTGCTGAACAAAGTTTTATCAGCCTGCTAATCATAGCATTTTATAGACTGCTTATTTTCTCTCCATTTTGTTTGCTCTATTTAAATAGAAATTATAGTTGATCATTTCACTCCTATGGCTAAAAGGCCCTGGAATCCACCGTATCCTTGGCTGTGTCACTGTGCTTGCTGACCCTACAGCGAGCAGGCTCTGACCACCAAATGCGAGCAGAATAAATTATCGCTGACACTCCAATATTTAATTATGCAGCTGTCAGAGCGGCCCTTTTGAAATTCATTTTAATAAAGTGGGAACTTTTTCCTTTCAAGGTTAGAGTCAGGGGAGTCACCTTCTGTGTCAGCCTCAGGTCTCCACCATGAGCTCCGCATTCTTCCTCTAGAAGCCTGTCACTTGGCCTGATAGAAGGACCAGATAACGGCACCGATGTCTATTGGCCTCCCCCTCCCTGCCTGAATGAACATCCTTCATTTAAACTCACAATAATGAGGACCTCAAAGTCAGACAGGCAGCCACAAGGGCAGCTTGTCAGAAAAAAAATGGGTTCTTATTATAAAATTCATTCAGTGTTATAGGTGCAATCTAAAAGCAATCATGTCCATCTTGCAGTTTTAACTGGTTAACCAGAAATATTTAACATGCTAAAAAAATGTTAAATCAAATGGATGGAGCCATGGTAACCCTCTGTTTAACTGCACCAAACTCCAACAAGTGAAGTAAAAAAATATTGTTTTATATTTTGCTACAAATTCAAAAAGAATACCCTAAGTAGATTTTTGGGAAAGATTTAGATCATATCACTATAGAAAGAAACTCCTTGAAAACAAGTTACTGTATATAATATATACTGTGCACACACCATAATATACAGTACATTAATATGTATACACTGTTCCAAGTACTTAAATGAAAAGCATAGTATCTGTGTGCGTGTCCCTCACACATCCATATCCACACACACTTCTGGTGGTGAAAAATCTATTTCCAAAAATAGAGAGAATGTTTTAAAATTTAGTTCCTTCTCAATAGGTGCTGCCAAATGAATTTTCACAGTTCTAGCTTCATGCCTGAGGAGAGGTGCTTCTTAGCTTTTGAAATTTTAGTATGCTGATGCAGGAAAAATGGATACTCTTTCCCCTTAAGCAGCATAAATCATAGGTGAACAAGAACATATCTGATCTAAACCGGAAAAGGGGGTGGAGGGGAGGAAAGACACTAAAATCCTCCAATGTCCCACGTGTTCTTGTTTCTGAGTGAGAACATTTCCTTTAACATTAACAGCTTAATAAATAAAATAACAATACTAATAAGACTTTGCACTTAACATAGCATATTTTATCCTAGGATCCTATAGTGCTGTACAAGTATTAATTAATGGTCAATCACAACACACCTACAAGGCTAGTAAGGCATTATTACACCTATTTTACAGATTGGTAAACTGAAAAATGTATAGAGTAGGGTTTTGAAAAGCTTGTGGTCTGGCATAACTGTTCCCACGGAAATCAGTGGGAGTTTTATCAGTAGGAACAGAATTAGAACAGTGCTGAGCGCTTTTGCAAATCCGACCCATAGATGTTATGTGATTTACTCAAAGACACAGAACAAGACAATGGCACGGCCAGGAAAAGACATCAGCTAAAGGTTAATTTTTCACCGGAGTTTACTCATGTTGAAATCACTGCCAAACAGCAGTATGAGTCAGTGGTGCAAAATGTTAAAAACTCTTCTTCTGGTGTCTCCACTAATACCAACCAGGAAGAGATATGAAGAACCCAGGTAAAATACCATTAACAGTAGTTCTCCAGCACACCCTCCTGCCGAAGCTATGCTTAAACTGCATATTGAATCTGATGACAGCATTTCACCCTTAGTGTTTTGCCTACAGAATATGAGGCAGTCATCCAGAGCTTTTATATCTTCAAGGCAATGGACAAACCAAAATTCATTAATTCGAGTATGAGGGCACTCTTCTGACATGCAAACTGAAAAGAGGTTTGTGACAAAACTAACTATTATGTAGTGAAGAGGTGAAAATTCAATCTCAATTCCCTGTAAGGATCCATGGGACTAGAACCTATGTCTAGAGAGCTTGGAGCAGCTGACATCCCACATCACCACCAGGAGGACTTGCAGAGCAACATTCAATGCTTAATTTGTGCTAGGCTTGCCAGGGCTGAGCCCAGCACCTCTAGGCTTCGCATTTCATAGCCCTGGCACCTTTGGGTTTCCTGCTTCAGTTATGAATGTAAAAAAATTGCTTGAGCCCTGGCATCTCTTTCATTGCAAATTAAGCATTGCCTCATCCAAGGACTGCCGAGAGTAGGCACCACGGGAAGGGGCAAGAGCAATAGTATCCTGCAGCCTTCTGATTGGCCCACTCTTACATTTAACCCTGATGGATGCCCAAGGAAGGTGTCTTGATAACAACACAGGCTTTCAGCTTGCTTTGACTCCAGACCTCGCCTCATTCTCCAATCTCCAATTTATACCTGACTTTGACTCTGACTGTTGCCTCCTGACTCCAGCTTCTGAAGTATTGCAGATTTTCAGTATCCAATATCAGCCTGGCCAACTCTTGCCTACTGATTTCAACTCTCCCAACTACTCTGATCCCTGCTTGCCAGCCACTGCCTCATTGCTGCCTTTTGACTCTGTGACACCAACCCGGCAGTAATAGTGAGTAAGAATATTGGAAACAAATGGTTAAATATAAAACAAAATCATAGCACACTTTCTAGAGACTGAACACTAAATAAAAGGTTACTCTCGTATTAAAAGGAGCTAATCTCATCCAAAGTCCTCTCCAGGGTTTTCAGCCAAGCCTGGTTGAGATCCCACTTTTCATGAGGTAAATTCGCTGTCCATTTACTTCCCAGGCACCTCCTTTGTCCCCACAAATATACTCAAGCAAATCTTTGATACACACCTCAACACAAGGTTCTCCTCCCCATCACTCTGTTTTTTTCTTTTCTGATGGTTGTAACAGACCCATTGTGAATGAGACAGTACTCAATTTGCATGCAGACTGATGGATAAACATCTCTTCTCTGACAGAAAACCTGTTTTTCACCTTTTTCTAGTGATCAGTACCTTTATACAGACTTTAACAATATATTTTCTGTGTATGTGTACACACACACAGAAATGTATATACATATAAACTCTGTACACAACATCCATTTTTGCAATGATATTGATGAACAGTGTGACACCAGCTTTCATTTGAGACCTCACATGCCATTCTTTGGTGAACTAGAATTTACGTGTCAGACTCAGGAGATTCCTGTAAAACATCTGCACTCCATTGCCAGTTGCCAATAAGAGGTTCATGAGCCATAGATCACTCCTTCCCATACTGGTCTACTTGTTTGTTTCATCCACCTGTTATCTCTTTCCTTTTAGATTGTAAGCATTCTTGGGGCTGAGATTGTCATTTATTAAACTTGATGGTGGCCTTTAGGTGCTACTGTAATGGAAATGTTCAATAATACTAAATAATAATGATAATCCATACTGCCTTACAAAGATAATAACCTTGCATCAAGATTCTCTCCCACAATTCCCTTCTTTTAGGTTTCCCCTGGCTTTATTCTAACTGACTCACTTTATTGAACATTGTTAGGAACTAATATCCTGATACACCACCTGCATTTCAGCCTATAGTGTATCTGAAGTTGCACAAATCTTTCCTCAGATTTGGAAATTATTATATATGCTTGTTGGGTTGGGCCCATAAATCGTTAGTTGAAAGTAAAGCCATAAAACAGGGAAAACATTGTATTGAAAATAGCTTACATTTTATTGTTTTGGGATTCAGGGAAGTACATACCTTGAAATACCAACATTTTCATTGTGTTTTGACCCTGACAGTTTCAACTTCACACAAATACAGATGCAATATTCTTGAAGCTTTCTGATGAATACTGCACTCTGAACAGCATAGTTCACTGCCTGATGCATTAGATGATGTTCTTTATGACTATTCTTTCACTGTAAATCCAAACAGATTTACAGAATCCTATTTGTCACTGATTTTGCAGTGGAAAAATAATTACAGAATGAAGCACCCAAAAAAATTCTGTCACATTCCTATTGCTAATCAAAGGGCTGTCACATGTGCATGCTGACATGCCAAACATCTGGGCTTGGAGACCATTTAAATGGACAATTGTTGAATGCACAAAACTACAAAGGCCCAGATTCTAATACAATACATGGAAAAGTACAAATAAATTCTGACTCAACTGGAAGGCTTTGACAAACCTGGCATCAGGAGAGTTTTCAGCCCACAAATTCCTTCACAACTGAGTAAATTTAAAGAAATAAAACTATATTGAGCATTGCTTTAATACCTGCTGGTCTAGTTTCCAACACTCTGTTCACTGGCTTGTTAAATATGAAAAAAAGATTTGCCTTGCAAAGCTGCAAGATGAAATACAGTCACAGATGGGTTAATTGTTCACTCCTAAGATCTTACCATTTTTATTTTGATTGAAGATAACCTGTTATTATAACAAGAACACTCCCTGGCCTTGTGTACAAGACTCAAATATAATCAGTAATATCACACTGTCCCTTAATAGAAGGTGCAATATAAAAAAGATCATTTAAGATGCCAGTAGCTTCCCTCCTGACCCTGCCTGGCTGAGAGGCAAATTGCATTAGAAAATGACATGCCATTCATCTCACGAGTAGTTGCAGGAACATTTAGCTAATTAAATGATTAATAAATTTAACACTGCTTTATAATTTCATTTAGCCGTGTTGGAAATCACACGGTGCACTGCGTGTGCACCGAATGAGATTAGGTGGGAGTTGAGGGTTTCACCGGCTGCCCTGATAATTGAGATTAGTCTATTACTACAGTGACCTTTTTAACTTTTATATTCTCTTGTTAAAGTGAAATAAAATTTTATTCACTTTTAAGGCATATTTACTTAGTGAAATTTACATGAAATTAAAGAAAGACCAAGCTAAAGAACTTACAGAGAAAATGTTATATTTCTTTCTTTCTTTTTTTTTTTTAAGTTTGAGCACCCATTCATGAACTCTTGCTTTAATCTGGCAGCCTAGATAAAGATCTCATTTCATCAATTAAAGCTCATTTTGAATCAAGCTCTGTTTGTCTTTTGTTATAATCCTCCAGTTCACAAGAGCACAATTACTACTTAGAAAGACTGGAGTTGCAAAGCCAACTGATGCACAGTAGCCAGGTATATTCAACACTGGGGATGGTGGACACGGAATAGGAGATTCTTCAAGTACTGTAGGATCCAGCTTTATCCCTATTTCCAGAATGCTGGGATAATCGCACACAACCATTGTAGCCTACTTTAGACATTACCTTAAGAGTAACAGAGAAAATGGTGAGCTTACATTTAATACATTCTGTAAAATGATCAGGATGTTACAAATATAGCCAATATTAGACAGGTGCTATATTTGTAAATTTCATCCTCATATGATCCTTTAAGCAAACATTGGCTGTTTATTTTCATGAACACCAATTCACTGAGTAATTATTCTTGTATTTGTCATGGGCATTTACCCTCTAAAGTAGAAAGACTGAAAATGGCTGGAAGAGAAAGCTTTCTCTAATGCCACTCAGATTATGGTTAGAAAATCTATGATTTTTTTAAAGTATGAAAAGTCTTATTTTTGTACATATCATTGAGGACAGAAAATCATTTTCAGGTTTGGCTCTGATTAATAAAGAAAAATCATTTCTAAGGTTTTTGCATAATGATTAGGTCAATGTGTCTCCAATCATTCAGCATAGGTTAGAAGGCTAATACCCAACTGGTCCAAATATCTAAACAAACTGGCAAGTAATCCCTACAAGAAACAAGCTCTGTCTAGCTAGATGCAGCTAATTCTGAAAGCACAAACCTTAACCTATGGAAAGTACATGTCATTATTGAAAGGACTCATTTGATCAGTTGCTGGAAATCTCATCAAGATTCCAGAGTTTTAAGCTAACTCAGAACAAATTTTAATCAATATATCTAACACAGGAATGGATGTTCAATGCATTTCCTTTGGAACAGATGTGTGATCAGAAACCAAAATTAAACATGAGTTAAAAATGCACATCATTACCAAAAATAGGTTTCTATGTGAATTATATGGTTAAAAAATTAATTGTGATTAATTGCACTGTTAAACAATAATTGAATACCATTTATCTAAATATTTTTGGATGATTTCTACATTTTCAAATATATTGATTTCAATTACAACACAGAATACAAAATGTACACTGCTCACATTTTATATTTATTTTTGATTACAAACATTTGCACTGCAAAAAACAAAAGAAATAGTATTTTTCAATTGCCCCATTACAAGTACTGTAGTGCAATTGCTTTATCATGAAAGTTGAACTTAAAAAGTAGAATTATGTACAAAAAACCCTACATTCAAAAATAAAACAATGTAAAACATTAGAGGCTACAAGTCCACTCAGTCCTACTTCTTGTTCAGCCAATTGCTCAGACAAACAAGTTTTTTTACATTTGCAGGAGATAATGCTGCCCACTTCTTGTTTACAATGTCACCTGAAAGGGAGAACAGGAGTTTGCACAGCACTGTCGTAGCTGGCATCATAAGATATGCCAGATGTGCTAAAGATTTGTATGTCCCTTAATGCTTCAACCACCATTCCAGAGGTCATGCGTCCATGCTGATGACAGGTTCTGCTCGACAGCGATTCAAAACAGTGCGGAGCAATGCATGCTCATTTTAATCATCTCCATGCTGATGACAGGTTCTGCTCGACAGCGATTCAGAACAGTGCGGAGCAATGCATGCTCATTTTAATCATCTGAGTCAGATGCCAACAGCAGAAGAAAGTTGCTGAGTGTTGCTCTTTTAAGACGTCTGAAAGCATGCTCCACACCTTGTCCCTCTAAGATTTTGGAAGGCACGTCAGATTCTTAAATCTTGGGTCAAATGCTGTATCTATCCTTAGAAATCTCACATTGGTACCTTCTTTGCGTTTTGTCAAATCTGCAGTGAAAGTGTTCTTAAA
Organism: Dermochelys coriacea; assembly: GCF_009764565.3. Classification (NCBI taxonomy): domain Eukaryota; kingdom Metazoa; phylum Chordata; order Testudines; family Dermochelyidae; genus Dermochelys; species Dermochelys coriacea. The sequence goes on along the minus strand of NC_050079.1, from coordinate 31,716,513 downwards.
ATGAATAACGTGCTGGATCATCATCTGAGACTGCTGTAATGTGGAATATATGGCAGAATGTGGGTAAAACAGCAGGAGGCATATTCTTCCCCAAGGAATTGAGTCACAAATTTAATTAATGCATTATTTTTTAACAAGCGTCATCAGCATGGAAGCATGTCTTCTGGAATGGTGGCCAAAGAGTGAAAGGGTATACAAATCTTTAGCATCTCTGGCATGTAAATACCTTGCAATGCCAGCTGCAAAAATGCCAGGCAATTGCCTCGTCTCGCTTTCAGGTGATATTATAAATAAGAAACGGGCAGCATTATGTCCTGTAAATGTAAACAAACTTGTTTGTCTTAGTGGTTGGCTGAACAAGAAGTAGGACTGAGTGGACTTGTAGGCTCTAAAGTTTTACATTGTTTTGTTTTTTTGTTATGTAACAAAAAATTCTACATTTGTAAATTGCACTTTCACAATAAAGAGATTGCACGACAGTACTTTTATGAGGTGAATTGAAAAATACTATTTCTTTTGCTTACCATTTTTACAGTGCAAATCTTTGTAATAAAAATAATATAAAGTGAGCAGTGTACATTTGGTATTCTGTGTTGTAACTGAAGTCAATATATTTGAAAATGTAGAAAAACATCCAAAAATATTTCATAAATTTCAATTGGGATTCCATTGCTTAACAGTGCGAATAAAACTGTGATTAATTGCAATTAATTTTTTTAAACACGATTAATTTTTTGAATGAATCACGTGAGTTAACCGCGATTAATTGACAGCCCTAGTTCTTACCCCTTTTGCATTTTAATTGCATTGCTTTTATCTTATACATGAAAACTCTGATACCCTCCACTCTGGAATACATTTATGGCCATATTTATATAGAGCTTCTTAAAGCTTGCCTAGCAATGTTTTAAGTACGATTCCAATCGTGTACAGAAAAACATATTTGTATGTGTAACAGTATGTCTACACTTGGCTTTTTGGTAATTTTTTGGTGTTAATTAACACGTATTAACTCACATACTTGTAAACTCTAGTGTAAAGAGGACACAAATGTTTCTTGTTAGTTTTTTTTAACCCTGGGTTATAACATACATGACTAGGAACAAGTGTTTGTGTTCGAGAATAAACTTTTGTGAACTGTCTACACTAGAAATTTCAATCATTTTAGTTAACAAGTTATTTAACAGATGTTAATTAACATACGTTAAAACTGGACTAAAAATTATCCAGTGAGAGTGCTGCCCATCCATCCTATCAGGCGCCTAGAGTATAGGGTCTGTAGGCCTTTAGCAATAAGCTCCTTGGCCGGGGCAGTGGTCCAGTGTACCACTGTGGTGCAGTAGCTAAGATGCCCTCTGTGGGCCTGGGTTCAGTGCTAAGATTCTGACTATTTTAGATTAATTGTTACAGGCAAGGATGGGTTTTTATTGTTATTTGTAATTCCTAATTCTTCACACTAAATGTATTGCTTAATATGGATTTTGCATTATTTAGTGTGATCTGGCACAATTAGTCAGAACTTGACCCATTTGACCCTAATACATTAAGGCCTGGTGTTTCCTAAATCCTGTTAATAAAAATCAAATGGCTAGTCTCTTACTCGCTTACTGGAACAAACCCCGGACAATTTGAGGGAATTCAATGTGTGATAGTTTATAATGCCTGTTGTGGTTTAGTAAGATAGTCTGATCAGAGAGCCCTCTCCATCATTCTGTGCAGGTGTAAGTCTGTTTGGGTATCACCACCATTTGAGTATAAACAAGCTGTGCATTGTACTTCTCTCATCCATCACTGGCTCTGTCAACACAGGTCAACTAATCCTGCTCTTTGTGACCTCTGACCAACACACTGAAGGGAGGCAAGAAAAAATTCAAATGCAGTGCTGAGGGAGACAGAATTGTTAAAGCTGCCTTTTCTTCTCTGGGAGACAGTGCAAAACAAACTTCTAAATGCTACTAGAAGGCAAGTTGGTGTAAATGAGGAGAACTGGCTCTCTAAGGCTCGCCTTTATGATTAATATGTTGTCAGCTACCCCAAATGCTTGCCCATAATGCAGACTTTTTATTGGTTTTTGCTCTTAAAGACTCATGCCTCAATCAGTCATCTCACCTCAGTATTTCATGGTTAAAAGCAACAGCAACAAAAGACAAAGAGAGGCAGTGACTGAACCAGAGAAAAGCGAATTATAATCATATCAGATCATAGCTTCTAGTTTTATAGTGAGCTCTGATTCCTGGTTTGCCCAGGCAAAAACTAATACGGTTGCCACATCAGTTAAAAGAAGAATGGATACAGGCAGTAATGCTCACAATGGCATCCAGATCTGAATTTTCCCAAATTTCACAGATGTTTATTTCTGAGGTTCAAGTTCGTCTCTAAGGCTAGAAAACTCATCATACTTAAGGCTAAGATTTTGTCATGGATATTTTTAGTAAAAGTCACGGACAGACCACGGGCAATAAAGAAAAATTCACAGACACCTGTGACCTGTCTGTGACTTTTACTAAAAATATCCATGATAAATGGGAAGGGGCTGGGCTGCGGGGTGGCTGAGAGCTCCGGAGCACCCACCACCAGCGGGGGCTCGAGCTCCATGGTGCTCTAGGGAGCTCTCTGGTGGCAAGGAGCTGCGGGGGTCCTCCTCCACCACTGTGGCAGCCGGGGAGCTGTGGGTGTCCCCCTGCCCTGCTGCAATGGTCGGAGTCCTGCGGGGGGTCCCCCTGCCACCACCATGGTGGCTGGCAAGCTGCCAGGATCCTCCTGCCCTGCTAGCCAGGGAGCTGCTGGGGTCCCCCTGCCCTGCCACAGTGGCTGGAGGGCTGCAGGCATCCCCCTCTCACCTGCAGTGGCTAGGGAGCTTTGGGACCCGTTGTCTCAGGTTGTGGGGGTACCTCACAGCTCCCTGACACTGTGGGAGGTGGGACCCTGCAGCTACCAGCCACCCGGGTTGAAGTCACGGAGGTCTTTGGAAGTCACGGATTCCATGACTTCCGCGACCTCTGTGACAAAATTGTAGCATTAATCATACAGGAGAACAATTTATATGTTCTGATATGTTTTTCCTTGTGAGATCTGTTACCATTTCTGTAATTCGAAGTAAGGTGTGAAAATTCCTTTGCATCAAGGTGAGAAACTGATAATAATGAACACTATATTATAGGGAGTCAGGTATGCACCAGATATGCCCTCCTCTATGATCCTCTATGATCTGTATGATGACAGAGACGAGCATTGCATTACAATTCAAATATCTTGGGAGACAAAAACAAATCAATATTTTGTTGATAAGGTGGGTAAATGGGATGACAAATCTTCTATACAATTGATACAAAAATATATTATGTCTCACTTATTGTGCTCAGCACTTCCGCCATTGGGAGCACTGCAATTTTAGTATTTGTTCATTTTTTTCTTTTTACTTTTACAAAAAGAGGAATGCATTTTAAAATGAAGGTGGGAGAACCATTCATACTTTCTTTCTTCATACTTGTATCTAAGGATGTGTGAATTAATGTGAATATTAAAATAAAGCCGAGAGAGAGAGAGAGAGAGAGATTTTAATACATACAGATAGTAGAAATTGTACCCCAAACCCACTCATAAAAACTTAGATCATAAAATCCCATACTTTGTAGTGATTATCACCTACCTGATATTTCTCTAAGATGTACCCTTTTGATATGAAAAATAGGTGGGAATAAAATCTTCAGGCCCAGTTCTTTTTTCACATATATGCACAAAGCTTCCTATTGATTTTCACACAAGTCAAACTTAAACAAATAAAAGAAACCTAAATGTTCAGCTTTTGGTAGTTCCAAAGGTAAGCACAACTGCACTTCTGTGATATGATAGCAGTTAGTGCATGTGCTTTATTTATGCACAATACCTTCTAGGAACCAAGCTCTGGTTTTTATTATTCATCAGGACCAGATTTCAATCTCAGGGGAATTTGCCCAACACTACAGATCAAATCCTGCCTTGAGTTATCATCCATGCAACTCCTGAAGTCAGTATAAATCAGCACTGAACCTGGGCTTTTCTACTACAAGTCTACTGCTGCGATCGTACTCTGATCTCGTAGTTGTAAACTCACTCTAACATAACTACAAAAGACTCTATAGAACTCATCCCATCTAAAAAAAGAAATAGAGGGGGCTCAGAGTCAGTGAATAAAAATAATTAAAGGCCTGGAATGACTTAGAGAGAGTGAAAAGACTGGGACTGTTTAGGGTAGAGAGGAGACTCAGAGAGGGACACAAAATAACGCATAAAATGAAGTGAGTCAATTGGAGACACCAGTCCATCCTTTCCCCAGTATGAAACATTCAATGAAATTGAAAGGCACCACATTTAAAAAATGATCACATGGAACTTTTTTTAAGTGCATAATTACCCCATGGAACTTATTGCCACAAGCTGCTATGGGAGACCAAGCACTCAAGAGGATTAAGAGGATTAGATACTAGATGAGAACAGCCATTATTATATGAGATGGTGTAAAAAACTCCAAAATACAAACAGAACCAAACATTAGCATTCATTTTGTCACCCAGAAGCCAATTTTAACTCACTCCCTTTAATGAAATGGAAATTTAGAATCTCAAAGAGATCCCAGTTTAATCTTATGCTAGAAAATAAGTTCAAAGTGGCTGAAGGGGATGAAGGCTGTAGGGATGTTCATTTGCTGAAAAAGGAGCTGAGAGCTGCTGAGTGCTATAACTACTGATGACCAAACAGGAAGTCTCTTCACAAAGCTGCCAGCGGAGGGGAAGCTCGAACTGCTCTTCACAATTTTGACTGAAAAGATATTTTTCTGTAGAAAACATACTAACTTTTTACAACCAGCCCCTTGCCAATCAAAATAGAAGAGTTATTTGAGATCGTCCTCCATTTCTGTTTCTATATGGCACTTCCTGTTTAGGAAGTGAAGTGGTATTAAAAACCTTGGATTTACTGTAAATGATTTCATTGTTGTAATTTCCACCTCCACTTGCAACCCCTGCCTGAAATCATGAATTGTAAATTCATAGCATTTCAGCTACTGATGCATCTGGGGGACAAGAGACAAAAAGCAGAGATGGAGAGGAAGGCTGGTACCAAGTGTAATTACTTTTGCAGGACAAAGTAACCTGTATTTCATGGGATGTCAGTGTTTTTTAATTAAGATGATTTTTTATTTACCTTTTTCCTGGTCGTGATGATATAAGTTGCAACTGTTTAGATTTAAATTTGGAAGCCAATTTCTTTTTTCATTGAGAAACACTGATGCTGCTGCTAAGTGAGAGGAGATCAAGAATTCCAGACAGTTTAGCTTAGTTTTAAATGTTGGCTGCAACATATTAAACAGAGTAAATAAAGAGGAAGACTCTTGCTCATTACCCAGCAGTAAATCTCTCCAGTGTAGCCACCTTTCATTCTAATTCATGGCCAATCCCAATGGTATTCGGACCACAAATTGATCTCTCCCTATATACTCTCATCTTAGAATAAGAGAAAAGAGTGCCCATTCCTCCTTCTTCTCATCCATTCGCCCTCTTTCTTTTCTTGCCATGCCAACCCTTTTAGCTTTGGCTCTGTCTGAGCAGAGGGCTGTCTTGATTAACAAGAGCAAACACTGGTTTTGATGACACTAGCTGGGTCACTTAAGCAAAACATGACAACAGGAACTTTTCCAGGGTCTCATTAGTGCTCACACAAAGCTAATTTATCCTGACATCAGAATGTTTCTTCTTTCTTGCCTTTGTCTCTACTTAGGTCTCAATAAGAGGGGCTCTTTACTTGATTCTGAAACTGACAATGTGGAAATGGGACCAGGGGTTGGGCAACATGAGAAAAATAAGTGTAAATGGCAGCTTCAAAATTAAGAAATCCAAAGTAAATCTAGGAGTTTTGTCCGGACTGGCCTTTACAGCACAGCCAAAAATGGTCAGGAAGATACTACCTATGATTCCTTTGGGATTGCATCAGCAATATTATTTATAGAAAGAAAAGGAGTACTTGTGGCACCTTAGAGACTAACAAATTTATTAGAGCATAAGCTTTCGTGAGCTACAGCTCACTTCATCGGATGCATTTGGTGGAAAAAACAGAGGAGAGATTTATATACTATATAAATCCGATGAGGTGAGCTGTAGCTCACGAAAGCTTATGCTCTATTAAATTTGTTAGTCTCTAAGTGGCACAAGTACTCCTTTTCTTTTTGCGAATACAGACTAACACGGCTGCTACTCTGAAACCTGTGATTATTTATAGAGATTTCTTGGGTCAGATTCACCAGTATAGTCTGGGAGCTTTGTGCTACTCAGTAGCCATAAACAGCATAAATGGCCAGTTAAGCCAGATTTCTGACTGCTTTGCTACATGACAGTCTACTTGATCAATGTGGAATTAGGAGATATATGAGTAATTACTTGGAAATGTTTATCTTAACTAGAGCAGAGAGAGCGTGAGTCCTTTACAGCACTAGTATGGCTGGTGACAGTGAAAAGAGTAGCAGGTAATGGAGAAGGAATGTGCCAGGTGTTTAGTCAGTCTTGGCCCAGATCCTCAAAGGTACTTGAAATCACTGGGAGTTGGGCTCCTAAATACCTTTAAAGACCTGGACCTGAAGATCAGAGTGGAATCAGGTTTGTGAAAAGTACATAGATCACTGACTAGGCACTCACTATGTTAGAAATGTATATCCTTTCATTTATATGACTGGACTAAACAGAAGGCCATGTGCTCCCAGAGCAAACAATACATGCAGTTTTGTACAGTTTACATTCAGTATTTTGGCTTCCTGGTTTCAGAAATAGAAGTTTGTGTACAGTATCCCTGGTGTGATGTGGAAGATGCTCAGATGACACATAACTTGATAAAAAAACCAACAACAGTATTTAGTGGATCAAGCTTCCTCATTAAAAATATGTCAGCCTTCCCCCCTGCAATAACTCTGGACTGTAACTTCCCCTACACATGCATTTGTGAAATCTTTCAAGTGCAATGCTGCTGTTACTTTAGTTGGCTACACATGTGTGCTATCACTTCTGGGGGGGGGGAAGGGCAGTAAATATAGGGATGGGAAGTGCAGAAATGAAGGTTCAATAAGTGGCCTTAGCTTCTGCCATTATTTCCATGGGCTTATGGGGCATAATGTCAGATCTAGAGGTCATCACCCTGTTCTGATTCTAATGAATCCAGAGAGCCCTTCCACAAAAAACAAATAAACATGGAGCTCCAAGAGCATGCTGTTAACATAGATGAGTTCTCATGGAATCTGAGGAACGTTAGATGCTGCTGGCCCTAGCTTATACTCTTCCTGCCTGCTTGTCATTCTCTTTGCGCTAAAAAGCAAGGTACGGGTGGGAGATGATTTGGCCCACAGTTGAGTAATATTTCCAAAAAAGTAAATATTCTTTTAATAATCTGGGTGACAGATATTCATGGAGAAGAGAATATATCACTGGGCACATTTGACTCACTAGAGTGAACAATGTCACATGTTCATGAGTCTCCATCTAGCTTCAAGATTGTCCCCCAGTGGGCAGTTGCTGAGAAATGTCTCTTCACAGATTGGAAAGAGGGGGCTCATGAATCACCAAGAAGCCTTTCTAGGCCTGTAGAAAGTGAGGGCCTATAGAAAGTGAGAGGTGTACTTTCACTGCTCACAGGTCAGGCACATATTATTTAAAAAAATATTATTAATAGAATTCACAGTCATTATAAAATCAAACTTTATAGACTTTAGCTCCTTGAAAGCAATGTAAAGCTTTTGAAATGCGAGGTGTCCAAGAAAAACAATTCTAGAGCATTTGAAGACATTTGTAGGCTTTTGAAGGAATTCATTCCAGTTGTGCTTCTTGCAGCAAAATTTATCAGGTTGAGAAAAATATAACCCTTCAGCTTTCAATCAGAATGTTTAAAGGCATTAACACTTTTCCAACACTAATACACAGGCTTTAGATACAGCCTGCCTAAAACATTTCCCCTTCTTAGAATGCAAGAGGAGCAGACTTATTTTAAGTTTATTTTTATCAATTTAATCTTTATAAACTTTTAAGTTTGTTTTCTGCTATATTTTTAAGGCAGAAACCCAGCCATTTCAGGATTACAGCCAAATATGTGCAACATAAGGCTACACCTGGAAGTCATTAAGACCTGCATTTCAAATCTGACTGCAAATGAAATAATAATAATAAATAATAATAATAATAAATCCAATCTTCTTTCCTCTGAATGTTGATGCCCTTTTTAAATTAGGATAACCTTGAACCAAAGGTGTTCAAATAAGGAGCTATACTGCAAACAAACATTAAAAAGACTTTGCAGTAATGCTCCAGGGTAGGATCAGAGACCAGTCATGTCAGTCTGAGTGAGACAGAGAACACTGGTAAAAGATCAGAAAGTTCCCAAAGTATAATATGAGATATTTAAATATGTGAATATTTAACTCTAAACCTCTTAGGAACATTTTCTTGACAAAATCATATTCACACAATTAAAAATATTCCGCTTGAGTCTAAAATACACAGCAGAGCTATTTACTCTTCTACAATTATTGTTCTGAAATTTAGACTCAATTCCGCTGTTTGTTTGGTGTGAGATTTTCTGCTGTTGTTTTTAAAACAAAGATGCATGCTAATATGGCTCAGAACTATATAGAGAGGGTTTTTTTCCTGGTATATTGTGACTTGATATAGACATGAGATGCCAGATTGTTGGATGGGAAACAGAAATCACATTGTGAATTGCTACACCAGATGGCAACCACATTTTCTAGAGAACCTGTGGGCAGGCTGTCCTGAGAAAATAGAACAGGACACTGATGCTATTTTAGCTTGTTGAGCAGATAACTGGGGGACGGGGGGAGGGGGAGATTTAGCTTTGAAATGTTGATCTTCCATCTGTGAATTTTTCTTCTCTGAATTTTTTTTCTCTCGCTCTTCTTCGCTCCATAAACCATTTACTTTGCCATTCAATCTCTCGCTCTCCTCTTTGGGTCTGATCTATGTTACATATTCCATCATTCTCTTTAGGGCTAGGAGCAGTGCCACATAACACAGCACCATAGGATTAAATTCAATAAGGACAAATGCAAAGTACTCCACTTAGGAAGGAACAATCAGTTGCACACATACAAAATGGGAAATTACTGCCTAGGAAAGAGTACTGCGGAAAAGGATCTTGGGGTCATAGTGGATCACAAGCTAAATATGAGTCAACAGTGTAACGCTGTTGAAAAAAAACCCCATCATTCTGGGATGTATTAGCAGTAGTATTGTAAGCAAGACATGAGAAATAATTCTTCTGCTCTACTCTGTGCTGATTAGGCCTCAACTGGAATATTGTGTCCAGTTTCGGGCGCCACATTTCAGGAAAGATGTGGACAAATTGAAGAAAGTCCAGAGAAGAGCAACAAAAATTATTAAAGATCTAGAAAATATGACCGATGAGAGAAAATTGAAAAAACTGGGTTTGTTTAGTCTGGAGAAGAGAAGACTGAGAGGGGACATGATAACATTTTCAAGTACATAAAAGGTTGTTACAAGGAGGAGGGAGAAAAATTGTTCTTCTTAACCTCTGAGGTTAGGACAAGCAGCAATGGGCTTAAATTTCAGCAAGGACAGTTTAGGTTGGACATTAGGAAAAACTTCCTGACAGAGTGGTTAAGCACTGAAATAAATTGCCTAGAGAGGTTGCGGAATCTCCATCATTGGGGATTTTTAAAAGCAAGTTGGACAAACACCTGACACGGATGGTCTAGATAATACTTAGTCCTGCCATGAGTGCAGGGGATTGGAGTAGATGACCTCTTGAGGTCCCTTCCAGTTCTATGATTCTATAAAGAAATGAAGAGATGGCTGCTGATCCTGACCCTCCTGCTCCAAAGGCAGTGTTTTTCTTTGGAAGTCACATCAGTTCTAATGAGAAATACCACAGTTGTCCTGCCATGTTTTACTGGAATTACATGTGGTTATCTATCAATAACTTAATTATTTTCTTAGCACAAAGATTTCCTCTACTGGCAGGGCTGGCAACCCGCATTTTTTTTCTTTTAAAAACATTGCAGATCTAAAATCATATCCTGTAAAGCTTTATGAATGTGTCCTGGCATGGCATTGATGAAAGTCCTGCTAAAAATCACTGTTAGTCTCTAAGGTGCCACAAGTACTCCTTTTCTTTTTGCGAATACAGACTAACACGGCTGCTACTCTGTCACCTACTTGAGAAAAGGTTACAGAACTGAGTATGTAACTAACTTAAAATAACCATCTAAAGAAAATGGGAAAAATATTCTATGTCATAAGAGAGAGCTAACTGGCCTAGGGATTTACAGTCATAACTCCTTTGGCATGATAAATTAATATATCCTATTACTAGGATGGACTTGATGCAGGATCCACTATGTAAAATTCTATGGCCTGTGATATGCAGGAGGTCAGACTAGATGATCATAATGGTCCCTTCCAGCCTCAAAATCTAGGAAGGGACTTGAGTGGATCTTCCACTCTTTTAGCAAAACCTAGGACCTCTTCTTACATTGTATGCCTTGGAGTTTCCTTTATATGAGCAATACGTTTGTTAATGAAAAGCTGGCTGTAAACAGAGAATCTAACAAAGCAAACAGTGTACAAAGGAATCAATATCCTAATATCAGAGAGGTAGTCACTCCATGCATCTGAAGAAGTGGGTTTTTTACCCACAAAAGCTTATGCCCAAATAAATCTGTTAGTCTTTAAGGTGCCACCGGACTCCTCGTTGTTTCAATATCCTAAGTATGCGACAAAATTACCCCCCTATAAATATATCCCCTGTATCTAAACACAGGGGAAATTATAGATGAAAATATTAGCCTCTGTGAGAATAATATAAAGTCACAGATGGTATAGTTTTAAAAGAGGAGGTCTCAGCACCATTGAACATGGCCTCTGTTTTTAACAGTTCTGGGATATGCACAGTAAGCAGCTGTAAGAATAGGGGAACAATGGTTAATTTTAATATTCTCATCTGTAAGCATTCCAGTGTTTATGAACAGAAAGCTTCCAAACCCCTTCCCTACGTGGTCTGATTGTAGCAACAGAACTAACTATAAAGCCTAATGTTTTTCAGAACCGAGAGCACGTAGGGACTCTTCTCTCCCTTTGGAAGGACACTGCCCTTCCCTGTTTCAATTCCTCCTGGTGGCTGTAGCCATTGCCTCTAAACTATGCTCTATATTATGACTTTTGCCACAGGATCTTGGTATAAATAACAAACAGGGAGGTAGAAAAACAAGTCTGTGCTATAACCAGCTGTCTAGCCAATGCTCACAGGTCACTTTCAGGTAAACAGTGACAGACTCTGGGCACTTGAGGGAAGGTGGGGGGAGAGTGAGATAAAACTTGTTTATCCATGTGAAATGTTAGTCATCGACCTGGATGGGTTTCTTCTTCCTATATTTTATAAAATGCAGAAACCATACTTCAGATGCTTTCTGCCCTTTGCCTCTGTTCAGAATCCACAGACCAGTTTCATTCTTTAATATTTGCTGAGAGCTTTAAAAAGACTCAAATTTAAATCCATTTTAAATGAGCCTCAATCAGTTTAACAACAACAACAACAAAATGCCAGAGTATTTATCGATGGCAACAAATTTAGGACTAATTCTGCCTGTGTATCTTCAGCGGGGTGAAGTTCAGCGGGCTGAGAAGGCAGTGTTTGTCTCTTTGTGTTAAGTATTTTTAATACTTAAAAGAACTGTTAGTTAAAAGAGCAAATTTCACAGCTAGGAATGTATGCAGCCACTGGTAGAGGCACAAAGAAGAGGTGATAAAGAATGAACAAGAGCAAAACTCTGTGTAAGGCATAGACAAATCAAGGCTGTAACTGAGACGGCTGTGTCCTAGAAGTGCAAATAAGACTGTTAAATGCAAAGAGATTTTGCTCCTGAAACCTTTCAGAGATTTTACTTATTAAAGAAGAGAGGGTTTGTTTTCTTTGCTATCCCACTACTGCAAAAATCTGTCCCTTGAATGCCATAGTGCCCTTACAAATGTTCCCATTTTATGATATGTAACCCATAAGGTTGCCCCAGGATATTCTTAATACTAAGGTAGCCTTATCTAGCTGCCTAATCAGATTGCAAGTACTTCAGGGAAACCACTGTACTACTATAAGATCAGTTAGTGACCCATGCTGCACACCCTGCCTTGACCACCTGTATCAACCTGCAGAGGTGGGTGAGGATTGATGGGAAAGGATGGGGAGTGGGTGGAGCTGTGCTTCTCCTGAAAAGCATTCGCTAATGCAACAGGGTGGGAAGGGGCTGCGAGGAACTGAGTTCCCCCATGGAAGCAGTAATCAAATTGTAACTTTTTGAGTCCCAATTTGTTGCCCACCAGCTCCCAAAACTCAATCCGTGCTTTGCTCCTGGGGGCAGTTGAGCTTTGTGCTGCTTCTTATTCAGGGAAGTCTGTATGATTACAATACAGACCACAGAGAATATTGCAGATACTCAGATAACTTTATGGAATTAGGTCTGGCAAGACTGGAACGTTTGTACAGGCATTCATGGTATGGATGGGGAGAAGTTGTTGCAATAGGGTAGCAAAGAAAATAGTCACTTCCATAGACTTGGAAAGAGAAAACTTTGAAAGGTTTCAGAAGCAAAAGCTCCTTGTGTTTAATATTTACACTTCTACGGCAAATGAATGCTGCAAATACTGACGTGGCCTTATCCAGTTATCTCAGGCAATTGAAAAGGGTGGCCATTGCATTTCTGCCTTCACTGCTGTTTTACCAGCCTGAGGTCTTAAAAGTCAGATTAAACCTTTCTTAAAAGCAAGGTGAATAAGCTTATTATCCACCATTTTGTGTTTTAACTACATGTATTTAATTACAAATGGAGTTTTGCTGGTTAAAATTATATTGACAGGCAAAACACTCTAGCATTTACTACAACTGACAAAATACTTTGCTTCTGAGAGCACTCTGGGAGGCTGGGAGAGTAGGTTAAATGTGGTACTTAAATATTAAAAGTACATATTTTGTATCACCAAATATATTTCACGTTGCATAAAAAGTAAGCCTTCAAACAGCTTACACCCTCTGAAATTAGAAACACCTGCACAGTGTGTCTCAATGCTATATTTATTTGTCTGTGAATATTTATAAGCATTTAAACTACTAATGTTGTTGGCATTGTTAAATCTTGATTGTGAAGTTTGTAAATATTCAAAAGAAACAGATGTTTACTAATCCCACTTACCTTTAAGGGGAAAAATATGTAAATCTGGAACAAAAGCAGATTGTTAAACTGTTTTCCCAACAGAAACAACCAAAATAAATTACTGCAATCTGAAGACTATAAAGAGTGACTTCAAAGGTCAAAGGATTAAAGACAGTCTAAACCATGAAATGCATTTTATTAGATTAATAAAACATATGATTTTGCTAACTTAATTAAATGAACAAATTAGCTGGAAAGGAACTTCAGAGCTTGCTATCCCAAATTAACACTGGATATGGAGAAGGTACAGCAGCTATTGACCCCCTCTCAGCTAGCTCACATGCTTTTATCTTACTCTTGAAATTATTCAGAGCTAAGAGTAAAGGAAAAAGCAAAGAGCATTGTAAGAAGTTGGGGTTACAATACTAAGGCAACAGTATGAAAGGGGAGTCTTGGAAGTCTGTATGTCTGCCAGGGCTATTTACAATCTTCAAAGAACTTCATACTGCCCTGGGACTAAAGCTATAGAACCGACTCAGTCAATGCCAAGGAGGCCTATACTTGGCTTCACTGAGAAACCAAAACACTAATTCAGTTTTCTGTTCATCTGTTTTAAATCATGGTTTTAAGTGTATTTATGTGATAAAGAACTGAAGCTGTTTCTTTTGGCCATCTAAATAATTGGGACACTCTCCTTTTCAAACAGATTGACATTTTAAGTACAACAAGCTTATTGGAAGTGAATTTAGGCTTAAAGAGCCTTGAATTTGTTTAACTCTTTCAGAGCTTATTAATGTCTCTTTTCAAAGTTGTGGTTTTCAAGACAACATAGCTTTATGGGCCCAATCCTGCTCCCATTGAAGTCAATGGGAATTTAACTTAGGTTGACCTTAAAAGAACACTGAGGAATGTAGCATTTTAAAGAAAAGAAGGAACTTGTTCATAAAAAAGAATGAATCATTCAAGTTTGTAAAGAAACTCCACCTAAAACCAAAGAAAAAGCAGCGGCTTACTCTCGCCAACACAAAATAAGTGATGAAAACAAAGAAAACATGTATATATTTAAAGTAGGATGGTAGCCCGAACATGCCCAGATAAGGTTGCTGTGGGAGGAAAGGAATGGAGAAAAAAAGAGAGAGAGAGAAAGAGAAATTAGAGTAATGCTTGTGAGTTTACTCCCTATAGCTTTGCTTTTTGAATGTCCAAATTCACTCAGATAATTCACTTGCACCGATACTGTGGAAGGAACAATGCCTCAATAGAGCCTTCTAGTGTGCCATTAAATACGACAAGGTTATCATTTAACATACAACCACTCAATAATTGGTTTATGGCTGTTTGGAGGCCTCTTTCTCTTTCTCCCTACCTCCCCCTAATTTCCTTGGATTGTACTATTTTGGAAATAATCCTTAAAATTACATTCTTCTCTTGCTTAGGTACCTGTGCCTGTAAACATGATGACTTTCAGCATTCCCTTTTCTTCATTTACTATTTAAGATCTTATCCTAACATACATTGCAATGAAAGAAAGAGACACGTTTTTGTGATTTTAATTTCTTCATCATTAGCAACCAGTGCCTGGCATCTCCTCATACAAATGATACCCTCCGATGGCAATAAAACGTCCATACCACATAGGTCATCTCTAAAACACATCCCTGCCCGTTAATAGCCACAGAGCAACCTCAGAGCTCGAATTCAGTGATATGCTGTGATGTCCACTGGAAAACTAAGAACAAGGCCAGTTTCCAAAAGAGGAAGTACACTGAAAGGTCTTCCTATTTGTCATTTTAGTCTGTGTATATAACCCCATCCAACAGCCGGTTAATTTTTTTTTAATAACATCCTAAATTTGTCAGCAGTTTCAACTCCTGGCAGCAAAGATCTACTTTTTTTTCGGATTCAAGCACACTTTTAATTTCCAAGGGCACATAGCCCAAACTACATAGGAAAAAGATCTCCTGGGCCAGCACAGCAGCAGCTCAACATGCAAACTAAGAGGTAGATCTGGAAACAATCTAAACTTGATTTATTGGGGTTGATCTTACATGGGCTTGGGATTTTTGTTTTATAAAAAAAACAGAAGATGATGATGAAGAAGAACTCTTGTATTTTAGTCTGGTGGTAGGAAGTAGTTTATTGTTCATGCAGTGCCTTCCAGTACTGCTTTCCAGCTGTATATGTTAGACTTGCCCAGCTACCACAAGAAAGTAACAGATTTAGGTAGCGTTCACCTCACTGGGGAGCAAGTGCTGATAGCAGTGCTTACCTTCCCACATGGTTTCTTTCCCCCAGAATCTCCAGATACTGTGGTAGTTACTGTGGGAATGCTCTGACACAGCAGAACTCTGGCAAAAGGGAAATAGCAGCAACTTTGCATCATCACAGCCTCTCCCCCTTCAGGGCTTTGTGCTAGTGGCAACCTCCATCAGCTGACACAGACCATGGGCTGCATTTAGCCCCAAATGTTCAATTCTTATGACGCTCACAAAGTCTTCACTAAATGGTACTTACTATTTCAATACAGGGTATCATGTATATTTACATGGGCACTGTAACTTAAAGACTTACCAACAAGGTTTCTCACTACACCCTGCACACCATCTATTTCTTATTATTCAAAGAAACCTAACTTGACGATTGCAAATGAGGAAGCTGTTTACTGTACTGGCTCTATTAACTATCTTCTTGTCACCTCTGAAGGTTAAATATGGGGATAACAGGCACTGATAAAATACTGTATACAAAATACTGTATACATTATTGCTTCACACAAGATCATTGGAAGCAAGATCCTAACTTGCAACTGTTCAGTATAAAACATGTAACAATTTCTTTGTCAAGTCAGTGAGATTCTAACCTTGTTTATCAGTGAATGCAAAACAACATTCTAACATACAGCAGTGTCACTCTGACCTTTGTGTCGAACCTCAGTTCTCTTCATGCAGCATAACAATGTCTCTTTTGTGCAGCGAATGTAAGGCCATGGGAGTCAGGATTTACTGCTCTGGCAATTTAATCATAACCTTCATACTTTGTGGCTTATTCAGTTAACATTCTAAAACAAAATATATAACACGCCAGAACTACTTCCCTGTTCTTCGTATCTCTTAGTTGATTCCATTATCAGTTACTTTTCCACCGGATCCTATTTAATTGCAGACATAGGTAACAAAAACATAGAGGGTGTTTAGGCTCAGTTTATTGGAAATTGAAAGTGAAGGCTACATTATGTGCCTTTAAAAGATTTTACGGAATTCTCATTCAGCTAAGCACACTTTATAAACCAGGGCAAGAAAAGACCAGTCTTGTTTAATATACCATGTATTTTTAAGCCTAAATTCGATCAATCTATGAAAGCAAAAGCTACAAACCTTTAATATCTGCAAATAAGTTTTAGAATCATAGAATCCAACCTTTATTCACCCAAAGGTGAACTTGTATATATTTAACATGCGTTTTTATAGAAGATTTACAATTGTTCTGTAGAATCCAAACCTAAGAAAAACATAAACTAAGAAAGCTAACATGGAGAGATGGGGTGATTCTTCTGGGTCTCCTCCTGAGAGGTGCTGAGCAGCTATGACTCAGTGATGCCAATGGTCAACACAACTGCTCAGCATTTCTCAGGATGCAGATGTAAGTGTGAGCACTGAGCATGCAACTCCTCCTCTTTCCAGTGGGGTTATTCAGCTATCTATGATTATTTGGTAGTATCTGTGTGCCTCAGGGTGGCTCAGATATATAAATTCCACAGCCGTGAGCAACTTGGCAGGTTTGATTTGGAGGGGTCGTGTGCACATATTCTTTCAGTTTTAATCTCATGTGGTTTCACACCTCGACCCCGCAAGTTCACTTTGAACTTCAAGTTCAAATGAAACCAAAATGTCAAAATTGCTGGGTATTACCTTGTTACTGTATCAAAACCATGCCTTCCTGCATATCAGATGATTTCAAGGAAACACTATAAATCAGATCCAACCTTTCATTAACCTGCGCTGAGAGTTTACCATGAAGAACAAAAGCAGGTAAACTTCCCGTAGTTTTGGGTTCATTGTGAACAGTTCACACAGCTCTAGTCAATATTAGCTCATACCTAACGACAACACCATCTCTTAAAGATGTGCTAGTATTCCAGTTAGAAGCATGGAACTTATGTGGTTTAATATTATGGCAGGTTAAATGGATCCAAATAAAACGCTGTCTATATCAGTTCTCACCCCCTTACTTTAAATTGTTTAAAATCAGTTGCTCTCTTTTGAGATACAGACAGGCCTAAATCATTTTTGTATTGAGTCTGAGAGGTTCTTCATCTCAATTCTTGATCAAAATCTTTAATTTTGTGTGAATAAATGAGTGAGTGAGTGAGTGAGAATGGCATTTCCAAGCAATTAGTCTTTACTATGAACTATTTCAATTAGTAGCAGTCAAATGACTGGTCACTTGCACCCAATTTCTATGCACAATCATGGTAAATGTGTGTGCAACAATTAGGCACTTGAGCATATTTGTATTTTGTATATATATTTGCATATTCACAACTTTGGAAAATCAAGACCTTTATTTTCTCCCACATTTTATTTCCATTTTCCATTTTATTTTCCATTAATTTTGTAGCAGTAAATGCACCCTTTGGTGATGCAGGAAAAAATTGGGAATGCATGTCATGAATCAAAGGCCAGCTACTTTGCAGTCTATCAGTGGCATTGATTATAGCTATCTACAGCACATACAAAAGACCCAGAAAGTTTATCGGTACTCAGATTTACACGTGACTGGTGTCATTTCATCAGTCACAAAACCTATATTCAAGATATCAGTTCTACAGAAGTGTAGTCTAGTGGTTAAAGGTTATCAAGACTGTTGTTATAGTCCCATCTCTTGTTCTTTGTGCAAATCACTTTGCCTCTCTCTCTTTGTCTCAATTTACCTAAATACAAAACATCTATAACAACATGTACACACCTCACTGGAATGTTTTTAGGCTTTATTCATTAGTGCTTGTAAATTGCTTTGAGATCCTCAGAAAAACAAAGCTGTATTGAAAATGCAAAATATTTTTATCATCAAACATGAAAGTCTATTGCCTCTTTGAAAGAAAGCTCTACCCTACTATAGGTATATCTATTCAATACATTGTATTTCGTTTGCATACGTTTATACTTAATAATTCAGTGTATTAAGAGTTTAAATTGGGAATACAAGTTATTCCTTAAAATGTATGCTACAGCAATATAACTGTAAATATAAGTTTGGGGGAGTGTGTGTGTGTGTGTGTGTATATATATACACACAGGCTATAAAGCCAGAAACTCTATTGACATTTACAAAGTACTATTGATTTTAGTTTTGATTGACCAGTGCACAGTCTAAAACCTCACTAATTGCCTTGTTGATTTCAAACACTATAATAAAACTTGAAAATGTTTCAAGACATTCAATAGTGTGGTACAAAGGCTCATATATAATGACAGTTATGAGTTTCAAGGTAGCCAGTTAGTTATTCCACCATGTTTTTAAGTGAATGAGTCTTCTATAAACTGCAACACAAGCTGCATCTTTGATGGTGTTTTCTGTATTTGTATATGATTCAGCACTTATGACATTAGATTCTGTACAATATTATTGCCAGAGCATCAAATGCATGAGTGTTAGGGAGTTTTCTCATAATCAGTCTGATACTGTTTCTTCTGTGCTGTGGGAAAGTCAAAAGATTAGGTTTGAAGGAAAAAGAAATCAATGTATGTGGCAAGTATATACTAGTTGCAAAGGCTGAGGACTATTGCAAGAAATCCTCCAATGGAAATAACTTTAAAATAACTTTTAAAAAGCATAGTTATTTATAAACTAATTTGCCACAACTTTCAACAAACTGGAAATAGACTCTGAAAGCAATAGGAACTGCTGTACACCACTAAAGCTCACATTTTCATATGCAGGTGAAAGCAAGATAAAAAGTCAGCTATCTGCTGTCAATTTCTTTACCAAACTGTGTGTCCTTTCTGGCCATTTCTGGAGTAGGCGCATGGTCTAATTATTGATGAGACACTTCCCTTTTGACTGGATCTCATTTGTATCAGTTTTATACTGCTGTAACTCTTCTGGTTAAAATAAAGTTACTCCTGATTTATGATGACATCACCGGAAACAGAATCAAGGACAGGTTCTCCAGCGCAAGGAAACTCCACTTTCTAGGGTTTCATCCAAAGTTTATAAAACCAAGCTGAGGCCAAGGCTGCAGTTAATCAGCGGATCATTTGCAAGCAGTGTGTAAGACGTTAAGTGTCGACTTAAGTAGCAAAGAAATAATTTACCAAGACAATCAGAAGGATGAGATGCCTAGGCAGAGTTTATTCCCCTCAGCCTCTCAGAGCCACCTGCTGTCATAATTTATTGCATAGATCCTTCCATGATTTGATGCAACAGGAGATCTTTGGATTGTTTAATCAAACCCTTTCAAAGGGCCAGGTTTCTAATTGATCACACTTTACCTGAAGTGTTTCAGGACTGATCATATTAACATTGATTTTATAGGAACCCAGTAAACCTGAATACAGATATTATTTTAACTGAGAAGGATACATCATTTCTTGATCACTTTGATTTTGATTATACCTCACTGAAATTTCTTGTAGAAAGAAATTCACATTATACAAACTTGAAGGGATAATAAACACACAATCATACTCATTAGGATTTTAGGCTAACACCATCGTAAGAAGACTGATTCAGGCACACATGTTTAAATATAACCACTCCTATTCAATAAAGCACTTACATTTGTGCTTAAATCACAGTGACTTCAGTGAGATTTAAGCACGCTCTTAAATGCTTTACTGAATTAGGGTAAAGTTAGATTAAAGTGTGTAAGTACTTTGCTGAATCAGGGCCCAAGGAAATACATACTAAATGATATCAGAATCCAATCTTACTTTATCTTTTCTGAGTTTAATTTTTTTGAGTCACATATGATCATTGATCTGAATGCAAATCCTCTATGGATACTATTGAGAACTATGCATGCAAAAGGATGGCAGGTTACATTAATGTTTCATTTAAGTTGGACTGTATAACTTTGACTTGCCTAAGTAACTGCATACGGTCATGTATCACAACATTCTTTTTAGGTTTGCATATCATGCCCAGCAGTACACTATATCACCAGAGAACGTTCAAAATTATAAACCTTTACTAATACCATGTTATACTAGTTCCCCTCAATTATTTCCCATCATCACAGGAGCTTCCTTGGTTCTCCCCTAGAAATAAGCTATGATAAGTTTACATTTACAAGATCATTTCATAATGAAAGTTATGAATATTGGGCCTGACCCTAAGCCTACTGAAGCCAATGAAAAGACTACTATTTGCTTCAAGGGGCTTTGAGTTGGGTCCATTATATACAGCTGTTATTACTCAAGAGTAAGTATCTTCAGTATTTTAAAACAAGTGTTATTTTTAAAGTACTAAAAGCTTTTAATCATTCCACACAGAGATCTATCTTCAGAACTGTATTTTTCATTTGTTTAAAAATTAAAACAATTTTTCACATAGACATGATGGAAAAAACCCCACCTGAAGCTATATAAAAATGAAATTTTGTCACTTTGTAACTACAAAATGTTGATTTACCCCACTACTTTCCCACAATTTCACATCTCAGCTGGCAATTAATACCACATTCAAACTTTCAGACAGATGCAGAGAAAATGCTAAACCCTCAAAACCAGAGTTTATGCCTGAAATTTTAACTCAGTGACACTCAAATAGCAAGATGAAGTTCCATCCATATAATGAACAACACTGGAGACTGCTCTGGGTTCTATTGCCTAACACAATGAGCAGTCAAACAATGATGTCTCTTTTTATCATTTCATTAAGACACCTAGTGGTATGATTCTTTCACCTGGCTTATTCTTCCCTAGTCTACTAGGGTCTGGGTGCACCATGTGGCTGGAATATCCAGACAAAGACATTGAGAAGTAAGAGGGTGGCCTCATTTTACGGCATTTAACCAGACCTCCAAATGGTCAGCTGAAAGAATATCGCCTACAGGTAGGAAATGTGTTTCACCCACTTTTCTCTGGGTGATCGTTGGGAACTGCCGTGCAAGTTCTGGTAAAGGAGAGAGACAATACTGGAGCTCCTCACAGCATTGTCTGCAGCACAGAAGACCCTCACCAGGGTGAAGGGATTAATATTTTTACAGTTCTTATTAATTTTGTATACTTTCAAAACATAAAGTAAACATTATATAAGGACATTGTTAGTTCACTTTCCTGACTGATCTTTAATGGGGCACTTCCACGCTTGCAAATCCAATTTTGCTGAAAAAAAGAAGCACAGTAGGTTCAATACTCTTCTCTCTCACCAGTGTAATTCAGCAGTAAATTCATAGAAGTAGCTGTGTGGGGTTGGAGTAACTGAAAAGAGAGTTAGGCCCTTTATATTCACCATACTACACTCATAAAGCAAGTCATGGTTTCTACTGCTAGTGAGGTTTGTAGGCCAAGTTCCAAGCTCTTGGCATGCTGGTGTAAATTTAAGCAGTAGGGAAGACATGGGGCAATTCAGAGGCAGCCCCTTAGATTAACATTTTCAGCTTCTCTGTTTAGAGTGTGATTAAAAGTGATGGGAACTCAGATTTCCTCCTTGCACACATCTAATCAGACACACCCATTCACGTTCTAGCTGCATACCCTCAATTTTAATGGGTGGACAATGAAAAATATATGCATGTCAGACTAAAATAAAAACAGAAATGCAACTCTGATTCCCTATTTTTCTTTAAAAATATATAAACCTTTCCTGCCCCTCACCTTCATTTCCAGGATAAAGTGAGCATAAAGATTTGAAGGTGGAAGCTCTCACAGCCAAAAAAAAAAAAAAAAGACTTCTTTTATACAGTACATTCTATCTCTGAGTATTTTATTTTGAATTCATTTTTTGAGATGTGTATAAACCTCAGAAAGACAATTTATTTTCCATGGACAACTGGAAAGGAAATTTCCAATATAATACCAAAAACGGCAAAGGCAGATTTTACCCTCAATATTTAATGGAAATAATACTTTTTTGTAGCTCCGTTTTTTTCTTTTCTCTTAAAACTGGAGTTTTTATGTGGCATTTAGAAGCTTTATTGTTTCAACAGAAAGGTAAAAAGGTTAATGCCTATTTAACAAGGGACTTTTTTCTTTCTCCCCCCCCCCACTTCCTTTTTTGGCTCGGCCTAAATTTCTAACACTACCTGATGAAATGTAGTATACAGCTTTTAAATGTGCCCAGAGGCAGTACAACTTCACAGAGGGTTTGGAGCAACTGGCAAAGGATTTGAGAAACAGCTGTGTTCTGGGAACATGTGCAGTGCTGTGGAACAGCCCTGTCAGCACCTGTACCCGCTTAACATACACGCGCGTACACACACACTCACATAACCCCAAACAGAATTACATGCACAGTTCACATCTGGGATTAATCAGTGTTTTTAAAGGAATTAATACTCTTAACTTTTTTATTTTATTGTACCTATAGGAACATGATGCTATATTAAAATCTTCAGCATATAAGTAGTATTTTGTTCAACCTGGAGTTACTGGAGGGAATAAAAACCTCCCTTTGCTTTGCCAAGAACGAATTGTTTTAATATCCCAACATTCAATATTATTTATTATTACAGTCTAGCACTGCTTTAGTGAGTAACTGAATTTCCCTTGCTTTAACCTACTTTTGCCAACTGAACTCTTCCTCACAATTTCAACATTTGCTGGAAATAGGCCTTAGGTATTTTTCCCCCTTTGCTCAGAGTTCTCTATTCATGTTGGAAGGTTCAAAAAGTCTTTTAAAAATATTATATTAAATAAATGTGATATAGTTTCAACAGAGATATTTACTTACATAGTTTAGACAGCAGAGAATTCTATTCATGCATGAGCTAATGCACATTAACCATTTATGCTAGATTTTTCATGTTAACTCTGTGGGGAAATATAATATATTTGCATACTCTTTATGTGTAATTTATAATGGAATTCAGCAACGTGAGTCTTGTTCATTATAATAATGGGGACTGGAAGTGGAAATTAAAAAAGGTAGGTGGCTGTGTGAGGGGGTATGGGGGAGAAAATAAGTTCTACTATCAATTCATAGAAAAATTAACCCAAAAATCAGACATAGTAATGAACACTTTCAAGGCAGAAAAGCCAAAGGCTCACCAACACTGCTAGGTTTTGTGTGTGTTGTGCAGTGGAACTCAATTTTTAATCAACTCCCAAACACAACAGAACTGCAATTATCCCAAATACACAAAAACCTGATCTACCAACACCCCTAAATGACACAAAAATGCAATGAGCTACAAGGCTAAGAGGGTCAGCATTGAAGCTTGTCATGCGACATTTCAGACTAGAAATGTTCCATTGGGTAAATAAGTATTAAAGGTTTTGTTTTGAAGGCCCATTATTTACCCAGGAATTTGAATAGAACTGTTTATCTCTAAGAACTTTTACAGTCTGTTGGGTAAATACTGTCCTAGATTTCCCAATATGTATTTACTTAATCTTAAATATGTGTTTATCTGATACACTTTGTCAAGTCTGAAGAGCCTTTATGGCATGGGGCATTTTAAACGTTTAACTAAAAAGTACAAGGTCCAAAGCTGCTGAAAACATTTTTCTACAGGACTTTTTTCCCCTAGCAATAATTACAATATGGCCCTTGTGTCCCATAATTCACGTGACTGATTTTGTTACACTAATTTTGTTTCACTCTCCAGAATTGGAAGAGATGACATAATGACTCGTACGCTAAAACTGTGGTCATAGCCATTGTCCAGTACACATGACTGGAGTACTGTCATGGATGGTTATAAACTGTTCAGGAAGGACAGGCAGGGCAGAAAAGTTGGGGCAGTTGTATTGTATGTAAGAGAGTAGTATGACTGCTCAGACCTCTGGTATGAAACTTCAGAAAAACCTGAGAGTCTCTATATTAAGTTTAGAAGTGTGAGCAACAAGGATGATGTTGTGGTGGGAGTCTGCTATAGACCACCGGACCAGGGGGATGAGGTGGATGAGGCTTTCTTCTGGCAACTCATGGAAGTTACTAGATCGCAGGCCCTGGTTCTCATGGGAGACTTCAATCACCCTGATATCTGCTGGGAGAGCAATACAGCGGTGCACAGACAATCCAGGAAGTTTTTGGAAAGTGTAGGGGACAATTTCCTGGTGCAAGTGCTGGAGGAACCAAGTAGGGGCAGAGCTCTGCTCACAAACCTGGAAGAATTAGTAGAGGAAGCAAAAGTGGATGGGAACCTAGGAGGCAGTGACCATGAGATAGTCGAGTTCAGGATCTTGACACAAGGAAGAAAGGAGAGCAGCAGAATATGGACCCTGGACTTCAGAAAAGCAGACTTTGACCCCCTCAGGGAACTGATGGGCAGGATCCCCTGGGAGAATAACATGAGGGGGAAAGGAGTCCAAGAGAGCTGGCTGTATTTTAAAGAATACTTATTGAGGTTACAGGGACAAACCATCCCGATGTGTAGAAAGAATAGTAAATATGGCAGGTAACCAGCTTGACTTAACAGTGAAATCCTTGCTGATCTTAAACACAAAAAAGAAGATTACAAGAAGTGGAAGACTGGACAAATGACCAGGAAGGAGTATAAAAATATTGCTCAGGCATGCAGGAGTGAAATCAGGAAGTCCAAATCACAGTTGCAGCTAGTTGCAACTAGCAAGAGATGTTAAGAGTAACAGGAAGGGTTTCTTCAGGTATGTTACAACAAGAAGAAAGTCAAGGAAAGTGTGGGCCCCTTACTGAATGAGGGAGGCAACCTAGTGACAGAGGATGTGGAAATAGCTAATGTTCTCAATGCTTTTTTTGCCTCTGTCTTCATGAACAAGATCAGCTCCCAGACTGCTGCACTGGGCAGCACAGCATGGGAAGGAGGGGACCAACCCTCTGTGAAGAAAGAAGTGGTTCGGGACTATTTAGAAAAGCTGGACGAGCACAAGTCAATGGGGCCGGATGCGTTGCAACCGAGAGTGCTAAAGGAGTTGGCGGATGTGATTGCAGAGCCATTGGCCATTATCTTTGAAAACTCATGGCGATCGGGGGAGGTCTCAGTGGTAGCAGATGACAGAACGAGGAGTAATGGTTTCAAGTTGCAGTGGGGGAGGTTTAGGTTGGATATTAGGAAAAACTTTTTCACTAGGAGGGTGGTGAAGCACTTGAATGCGTTACCTAGGGAGGTGTTGGAATCTCCTTCCTTTGAGGTTTTTACGGTCAGGTTTGACAAAGACCTGGCTGGGATGATTTAGTTGGGGATTGGCCCTGCTTTGAGCAGGGGGTTGGACTAGATGACCTCCTGAGGTCCCTTCCAACCCTGATCTTCTATGATTCTATGATTGTTCACTCTAATTTTTTACAGTGAGCTGAGCAACTGCCCAACCCCAACTGATTTCTTTTACTCCAGTTTATTTGTGTGTGCTAATTCTTTTGCTGGTACCCTCTCCTTCCAGGCAGACTCAATGCAGATCCAGACCAGTCACTTTTCAGTGCAGGACTAGCCACCCCCCCCTTGGATCCTTGCCAAATTGTTCTACCTCCCTCAGCAGCAACAAGGTTTCCCCAAGTCCCCCAGAAAGCTCAGCATATTTACAGAAATTCTACCCAAAAAGGTTAGTATTAAATTACTCAATTCAATGTTTAGAATCATTTGTTATTGTGGTTGGTTTATACTCTGTGTGCACTATATATTTTAAAAACATCTATTCTAAACAATTACATTCAATTAACCCTAAAAACAAATCTCCCAAACCCAGAAAAACTTCCCATCCCAAGCATACTCCAGCTGAGACGACTTCACTTCCCCTCCTCAATTCTTACTCAACTGTACCCAGTTGACCCCTTGAAAAGCCTCCAGGAAAACATTGTTCTTCTTCACTAAGGGACCAATCTTGCTTATGCTGTAGCACTTTTTTAAAAATAAGGGCAGAACTTTTCTTATCGGATTTGTTTAGTACTTCTTGACAGGACAAGGTGCAATGGTCTCAAGTTGTAGTGAAGGAGGTCTAGGTTGGATATTAGGAAACACTATTTCACTAGGAGGATGGTGAAGCACTGGAATGGGTTACCTAGGGAGGTAGTGGAATCTCCATCCTTAGAGGTTTTTAAGGCCCGGTTTGACAAAGCCTTGGCTGGGATGATTTAGTTGGTGTTGGTCCTGCTTTGAGCAGGAGACTGGACTAGATGACCTCCTGAGGTCTCTTCCAACCCTAATATTCTATGATTCTATGATTGTCTATTCCATTTGTAAAGGGACCACTCAGTGCAGCAGTCTACTCACAAGACTGCAACCTGGGAACTTGCTGCTTTATTTAACTGCATCACAACAGTGTGTGTATATGGTAGGGAGGAACTCCCACTGACTAAACAGGAAGTCAGGGATGGGGCGGAGCAGGCTTTATCCCATAATAGTCTGGGTACCCCGTTAACCTGATCATGACCACTTTACTGCAATTACTAGCTTGCAATTTTATACATAAGGGCAGGTGCATAGGTGCTGGAACTAGGGGTGCCAGGAGTACTGCTGCACCCCTGGGCTTGAAGTAGATTTCATTATATGCAGGGTTTACAGTTTGGTTCAATGACTCTCAGCACCCCCACGATACAAATTGTTCCAGTACCACTAGGCAGGTGTATGTTAATTTGAGTTGAAAGAGGGATCCTCATCTAGTTCAAATTGCCACGACTTCACTGGAGCTGCTGCACCAATTTACACCAGCTAAGAATTTGGCTCTAATTCATTAAAGAGTTATATTTGGTTGGTTATTCAAAAGTCAAGGCTCACATTCTCCTGCATATGCAACCCAATACAGAGAATTTTATTTTCTTCACTGATGATAGAACAAAAAGCACCAACAAAATCCTTAAAAGATACTGAATCTGAGTCCAAATATGGCCAATAGATGTAAAATTTAAAATGATCACTAAGACTTTTTTGAACCCAGGTCTCTTGCAACATCATGTGGTAGGCTGATGCTCACATAGGGTTTTTCAGCCTAAAGAATGTTGGAACAGATTATTTGCTGAACTGCTATCTACTTGATGGAAAATCAAAAATTGCAGGGATCTTGGTACCTGCTAAACTTAACAAACTGGAAGTTTGGAAATTCAGAAAGAAAGAAAGAAAGAAAGAAAGAAAGAAAGAAAGAAAGAAAGAAAGAAAACAAACCATGCAGGACCAAATTAGCTAAAACTGCAGCTCTGAATGATAGAGGCTATTGACAAAACTAAACAAGGGGTAATATTTTCCGAAGTGCCAAAGTGACTTAGGATCCTAAGTCCTATTTTCAAAAGCGACAACATGACTTAGGCCTGTAGGAGCTGAAGGCCAGTCTATAGTAGAAACATATGCTGGTATAACAATGTTGGTTAGGGGCATGATTTTTTGCAACATCTATATACCAGCAAAAGCCTTGTTGAAGGCATAGTTATAATGGCATGTAAGTGCTCTTGCCAGTATAGCTTATTTCATGTAGGGAACTGCTATAAACTATACTGGCAAAAGTACTATTTAGTGATACAAGCTGTATATACCCTACGATGGTTTGCGAAGTATATCTTCACTAGTATAGCTAAACCAGCAAACCTTTGCTAGCATAGACTAGGCCTTAGCCTTCTTAGCACCTGAGTCAATTTTGACAGTAGGACTTAGGCTCCTAAGTCATTTAGGTGCTCTTGAAAAATTTACCCAAGGGCAATATGGCAGTAAACTGTCTCCTAGTATACTTGGAAATAAAGTAAGATCCATCAATATAATTGTATTAGGTGCCCCTCCAGCAGCAGGCAATTCACACGTACTTTCATTTTTGAAAATCTTGTGCCAAAAGTCCTGAATCTAGATGCAAAAGAAGATCCTATTTATTTTGAAAAAGTTTACCCCTTTCCCATGAATGTTTTCATTTTTGAAAATCTTGTGCCAAAAGTCCTGAATCTAGATGCAAAAGAAGATCCTATTTATTTTGAAAAAGTTTACCCCTTTCCCATGAGGAAAGCCCATAAAAGCTCCTAAGGAGCACCATCAACATAATTCTATGTGATCAGACAGAATTCCGCAAGCTGCACATAATATAAGAGAAATAGAATTTTTTAAAGGTCCAAATCATAACTATTTTCCTCAGATCTCAACCTAGAAACTCAAGGTTTGTAGCCTTTTTTCGTCTAACCTCCTGCAAAATTTATGGTAAAAAGCCTTCAATCTGTATCTGGCAAAAGATGTCACTTTCGAAATCGCATGTTTTCTGGGACCAGACATCAGTAGCCAGATTTACTTGATAACATCGAAGGCATTGCTCAAAGCAAGGATTATGGTATAGAAGAAGCTAATGAATGAGGATTGAAACAGGACTCACTGTACAGTATTTATCTCCAGTACAAAATCAGCATAATGGAGTAGAAAACTATGCCTCATGCACTATGTATTTGGCAACACAACATTCTTTCATACCACATACCCTTGTTACATATAACTGGTGTAAATCTGCACAAGATTTTAGATTGCATTGATTATAAGCAATTAAAATGGTGTAATGAGAAACTAGAACATCATCTTTGCGGGAGCATATGTTTAATCATTGCTCAGCTATTTTCTCTGCATCCAAAATGGCAGACGCTGTCTCATAATAATTTATTTTTTGCAGAATAGTATTGACTGTGTAATAGTTCAGGTTAATGTAAGTGGCAGATTACAGGTTTTACAATATAAGAATGTTCCTTTGTACTTAGAGTATACTGATTTTGTTTGACATTATAAAAATAGTTCGTGTGGAAAAACTGTGGATACAACAAATAACCAGGACTTTTAAAGTTAAGGTGCAGACCGTGTAAGTCTGGATGTCTATTTGATCTACGTTCCAGAACTGTAAAGGCTTCTTCATGATTTTTTTTCAGTCATACACACACTCTTCAGGACTATAGCAATTTCTGCTACAGAAAGCCCAGAGGTGGTAATCTGCCAATTAGGATTTAGGCACATTCATAGAGCTGCAGAGAGAAATGTGTGCAGAGCCACTGATGTCAGCTCCTCACTTTAATTAACGCTAAAATTCACAGCATTAAAAATTGCCAATAAAAAGCTTTTCTTTTCCCATCTTAATGCTCAAGATAATTCCTTTCGATAAAATTATATAACTTTTGATCTCAAATTGTAGTCAATATGCTAAAACTTTAAACATTATTTGCTTTGTGGGGCAAAAGAAAGGGTTTGGAAAATTGTTTTATCGAGTCCATAAATCTGGAGATAAATAATGAAAATGAAACTTCCTGTGAAATACCCCAGTGTTCATTTCATTTAATATTCTCCATTGGTGGAAATAAATTAAAAATGAACAAGACTTGTTTATGCTGCTTTACACTATTCTCTCCTTTTGAATAGCAACTGCATATTAATTTATCAGGATCCCATAAATTATAATTAGCCAGGAGGATTAACAACATAAATCCTTGAATTTAAAACCAACCTGCCCTGCTTACTCTTCCCTTTGCCCTAAAGTGAAAAGAAGCCATAAAACCCATCACCACTGTTTGATCCATTAAACTCATGAGACATTCTTATTTCAGCTTAGTTACTGGAGGTATATTCTTTGTTAAATCTTTTTAAAGTTACAGCAGCCTGCCTGGAATCCAGAGACACGATGTACAGGAAAGACCTGATCTGAATATTAGGATGACAACTATTCTTTCCACTGCATCACTGGCACACACCAAGAATGATTCTCAGAATGCAGGAAATGGGTGAAATGCTGAATTACTATTTCCTAAACACACCTTTTTTAACACAAAAGGAAAGTCTAACAAGTGTATATCCACATGTCCATATGTGCAGAGTTCATGCAAATAGCTCCTGATAGTGTAAAAAAGAGTTATATATGTATGTCCCTATGCACTAAGACCAAAACATATCTATTACACTACCACTTAATAGTCTGACTAACTTCAAGGTCAGAAGAGGGCAAAGTAATGAACTTGACCAAATTTACATCAAGTCATCAGCAGGACTGGGGTAATAAAAGTTATTTATCCTAGATCATAGCAGAAATATAGAAGTCAGTTGCAATTGTTGTCAAGTACTTCACCCATGGATGTTTATGTAATAACTAAATTACTATTAAAATATTGGATAATACTAAATATGTAAACAATGAGGTATACTGCAATTTTCAAGGTAATGAACTTGGGGCAAATTCTGTCCTCAATTGTATTGTAGGTCCTGAAATAGGAAGACCACACACATACACAAGATAGATAGTCTCTTATAATTAACCTTTTTAATTGCAATAATTGCCACTACCAGCCATTTACCTAACAGATATGAGATTATTTATGATGGGCTTTATTGGTTAGTAACACGTTTCAACACAGGACACAATGGGAATATCAAGTCCTATATTGCCCACTCACCAACCTGAAGGAAGTCAATATTATTATTAACAACAACACTTTTCACCTATCCTTCAAGACCTTACAACACCTGTAGAAGGTAGGTATTTTGCCAATTTTAACAGTGAGAAGGAGAGGACTAGAGAGATTTAAGGGCCAGATTATAGTCAGATATGTGCAATCTGTACATACATTTTCACATGCTGTAAGCATGTAAACACCCAATACATACATGCAAACCATGAGTTAGCCATTTCAGGTGGTCAGTTAAGGTTTAGATAAAATCAGGTACATGGAGTGTCCTAAAAAACAGAAAACCAGTTTGGCCCAGACACCACAATGAATTCAACACCACATGCAGAGATTTGCTAAAGCAAAGATTGCAATTTTTAGTAGCTACAACATAACACATCTGGCTGAGGAACTGCCAAGCTCTCTTCCCTATACCAATAATCCAGCGGTGAGATAAATCCAGGGCAGTGTGCAAACAACCACTCCTTCCTCCCCTGGCCCTCAGGACTAGCATCAGGACCAAGAAGGCCCAGCTCCTCCATTCCTCTTTCCTTATGTGAGGTATGACTGAAGCTTGAGGCAAATTCTACCTCATTAGCCTGCACTGGACACCAGTTATACAGTTGTGACAAATAACTTAATAGTATAATATCCCTTTCCTAGCCAAATGTGTTATGCCCTCTGAAGAAGGTGAAAAAACCACCCCACTTGCTGCTCATCTGTGATGTGGGAGAAGTTCTTCCTAGTACCTTAAAATGGTGTTGGAGGAAATGCAGAGCAAAGTGGAAAATCTAGCAGTAAGAACAGGAAAACAACAACAACAAAAACAATCCAAAGGAAATGCAGGTGGGAAAAGCATGGCAGCCCATGCCCAGAAGGAGCATGTTTAAAGGGTATGAACTGTGGAAGACCAAAAGGGACAAAATTCCAGATTTGTTCCTTGTATTGTTTATCCAGATTTTAATGTGTTAGCTCCTTTGACCCTCTTGACCTGGTACAATGTGGAGATGTAAAGAAGACTTCTGCATACAGTTTTTGTGTATGGAAACGTGGTCGGAGCTTGCAGTGCAGACTTTCCTGGAATAATTTTGGTTGAGACATTCTCCTCCCCATCCATCCCCACCTTCATGATTAATGTTACAGTGCTTGACAAAGCACAGGAGCAGCATTTCTGAGCTTGACATGAGTGATCCAGAGAAAGGTTGCATCAGGCACATACATTCTGTAAGTGCAAATAAGAACACTAGAGTTAGTATGTGCTATACCTGTATGTTGTTATATGCTGCTTAAAGCAGACGAGCGCAACACAAAACAGAATATTTTGGCTCACTTCGAATGCCTCATGTTTATCACATTTCCTTTCCAATGGCTAGCACCATACATTAAGAAAGGAGTTTACTAACATTTCATATGGGATGGACTCCCAATATGGAATCCTGGCAAAATAAGTCAATGGAAGTTTTGCCATTGACTTCAAAAGGGGCAGGATATTACCCCTAAAATGTATAGGTAGTGAGGGTACGTGGACTTGAAAAAGATTGGGTGTACTTTTTCTCTTCTGTATTTTATATATATGCAAAATAAAATCAAAAGATTCCTAAGAAATGCTTTAAGGCTATAAAAAAACGTCATCCTGTCCCTTCGGTTTTTTATTTTATGCCTTGCTTAAACTAGTAAAATAGGTGTCATATTTCTCTTTCATCCATAATAGTAGAAATGGAAGCTAACGATTTTGACATTTATACTTTAGTAACAAAGGATGCTCAATTTTCTCTGCTAAGCACCCTAAAATAAATGATTCGCCTGCAGGTTTGGAGCCAATGCATCCCTGTTGCTAGCCAAAAGAGGTTGAAGAAGTTACACCAGGGATGTACAATATTTTGGTCCATGATGCTTAAAAAAAGAAAGGGTGTCAAACACAAAGGGAGATGGAGAGAGGTAGAAGAAGTGTGTTGGGTATAAATTCATATGGATTCAGTACCTGGATGTAAACATCGTGTTAATAAATTCCACAGCCGTCTATTTTAAAGGAAGATCCTATATTCATTGCATGTGGGGATTGGAAAGTGCACTGTCTGTACAAAGCTGCAGAAGAAGGAAAGCTCGGCAAGCCGATCCCAACTCCCTTAATTATTTTAATTGCAGCAGTGTGATGCCAAGGTGCTGAATTACCCCCTCGGGCTCTGACTGCTTAGCCAGGAGGTACTGAATTAAACTGTCAGAACATGCAGAAAAATTGCAATGGTGCCTGTCAACAGTATTTGTTAAGAGACACGGGTGAGGCTAGTGACTTATATAGAAAAAGAGCTGCCGATGCAAAGTCGTCAAAGCACAGCACTGGAACTAATGGGGTATTCAGAGGTCTTGTTCTACTTCATTGGTCAAAGCCAACAAAAATCCTGTAATATTTGAGGCGGTTTGCTATTTATGGCTATGGTAATAAAGGCCATTTAAAAGCTGCAAAGCCAACCACAGTTAAGTGGTCCCCACCACTTGTATTTCCTAAAGCAGGGAAAAGGCATTGCCCCATATCAGAGTTCTGTTTTTAATACAAAGCGAAAATTAAAAAAAGAAAAGCCTGACCTTAAATAAGGAAAACCATCTACACAGTAGGATGGAATTCTGCAATACACTGCTTTAATTTAAAATAAATACATTTCAAATTATTTACCTTCTGACTCCATGTCAAATTATGTTACTTTCTATGAACAATTTGTGTCCAATTGACAACATGACCAGGGTTCATACTTTTTTTTTGTTCATGCATGGCAGCTTATTTCCAGGGATACTTACCAAAATCAACTTCTGATACCAAGTGTACCAACACAATTGCAGCTTGTGATCAAGGTTGTTTAGAGAAGTTTCATTTGTTATGGACTTTACGATTCTCTTTTAGTGATTTTAAGAGGTAAAATCTAGCATTCATGAAATTGAAAGACAGATAACATTGGCTAGAGTCAGGGAAGAGTGTGCAAGGGACAGTGTAAGCGTCATCACATAGCTCAGCAACTGTGCTTTAGTACTAATTTGTACAGTCCCCAGTCTTGACCTTTTCTGAGCAGACAATGCCAATAGGTTTTTGAAATGGGTGCTGGTTTCTACCAGGTAGTATGAGAAGACTTACAAACTCAGTTCATTCGGGACTTAAGAGATCTATGCTTGGCAGACTGGGTGAGGGGCTAGTGCACTGATCTATGCCATTTGTTAATTAGCTAACTAGAAACATCTGTGCATGAGCCAAACTGAATTTTCACCTTCCATTGCTGAGGAACTCCAATCAGCATGCTTCCATAGGACAGTAGCTACATAGTATAGTATTGATTAGGGTGACTAGACAGCCGGTATGAAAAATCAGGACAGGGGATGGTGGGTAATAGGTGCCTATATAAGACAAAACCCCAAATATCGGGACTGTCCCTATAAAATTGTGACATCTGGTCACCCTAGTATTGATGCAGGAGATAAGAATTTTGACTTGTATTTCTTATCTCCAAACCAAGCCTTTTTGCACACCTGTATTACATTTTTAGTGGCAACATGCCCCAAATATGGAACGTGGACTTTTCCCCATTCATTTTAAACCACTCTCTATCACTGGCATCTGACCATTAAGCCACAAGGACAGAAGACCACAACACCTTTCAGCTTAAACAACCCTGAAATGTCATAACTGGCCACCAAAGATGCTATCTGGGCTTGTTGTCAACCTGTTCATCTACACATCTGAAAATGATTTATTTATTTAGCACAGCTCTTTTTGCTGCGGTATCATCTCATTTGGCACAGTTACTGGGAGTCTTTTAGCAGGTTTATCTCATCATCTGATATTCACTTAATGTGATTTTCACTTTGAATATAAGTTCAGAAGAGGTTAATGATCCATTAGGGTATTCTTTTAACTTGCTCATTTACATGTCAAATAGGCTGTATTTATTTTATTAAAACCAGCCGCACAATATTCAGATTGAATTATGTATGTAACATGGATTATACAATTATTGTTCAGTAATTAATTTTTGCCAAAACATGATGTGCAGATATTAAGTATATTTCTAAACAATTAAACTTGTAAAAGGCTCCCATAATGAGGCTGTGACCTCTGCTGTTGTAATATACAAAGACTTGGTGATCAGAATAGCTCTCTGAGATTAGGAGTTTATTTCACTGGCTCCTTTGGAAAAAAATATATGCTGGCCATCAACACCCTGGGGCAACGCAATAGGGCATATAATTTCCAGTTCAGGAAAGCTTAAAAATATAATAGTTTTCAGTATGTTTGGTTGTGTAAAAAAATCAGTGCCCATTCAGAGCTACACAGTGGCATCAGGGACAGAAACCAGATCCTCAGAACAGTTTCTAGGGGTGGGCAAGCAGGGCAGTTGCTCTGCACGCCTTCTTTCAGGAGGAACTGTGCTGCTTGGCATCTTTTTCTTTTATTTTTTTTCCGCTCCACTCTGATTGGCCAACCACGGTTAGTTTTTGTTTTGTTTTGTTTGGCTCAGCTGCTTTGGGGCAGGGGCCCGCAACATCTTTTTCCGCCCTGGACCACACCTGCTCCCGCACATAAATCAAAGTAGAATCTCCATTAGCTATTGATAGTACAGGGTCTATGACCCACAGTTGCCTTTTCCAAGTGAAGGCAATGGTACAAACTAGCCAGCTCAATATTTTCACCTCACACTCTTACAATAGTCTAGCTTTAGTGAGTTTGATCTGCAGTCTTAACATGGATTGAACATAACATGTGGTTTCTAACATAAACAAAGGTAGTAGAACAATGATTACTGCTCCTGCTCTTAGGCAAACAATAAAAGCAACAATACCCTTTTCTTCTATCCAGTCTAACTAGATTATGGGTTAATTTGTATGCTGCCATGCTATTTCTGGGAATACAGTTTACCACAACTCTGATGGCAATCACTGACTTGTGTATATTTTAAGCCAGATGAGAACTGGGTCCTAAGGATTCTAATTCCTAAGGGACAGAAACATGATACAGGGACATTGATTGCTCTCCCTTTATTAGAACACAACTCAGAATGGGAATTATGTGCAGGTATTCAGGAGAATGGACCGATCAGTATTTACAAAAAGCTCATTTGCTGAAAATTCCTTAAAAGTTAAAGCTAAATGTTAGATACCTAGTACTTACTAAAATGCCTTCAAATAGATTTAGACTCTTCTGAAAACAAGTTCTCAGAACTAGACATCTTCTGTCTTCTGGGGACAGTATAGGGACATTGTGAAATGCACGCAGCCAACACAGAAAATCTCTTTAAAGCCACATTTTTGAATGTCATATTCACAAGAACCTGAGGGGATCTCTGATTCTTAGTGGGAGGATGTTATGTTTTTCCTAATGCAAACAAAGGTCATTAGAAAGTGTGTAGTATAAATTATACTACTGCAGTCAGGCTGACACAAAAGTATGGATTCTATTTTATGCTGCATAATGATTATATCACATACAGAGTTGGACACACTAATTCATAATTTAGGATCCTACTAATTGCCAGGACTCTGTGCCTTCAGTTGCAATGACACATGCCAAGGAAGTCCAGCCTTAGGACTAGACAAACAAGATCTCAGTCATAGAAAGAGAGCCTTAGACTTTCTTATTTTTATTCAGTCAGAATTCCAATTGGCTTGACCTGCATTTTCAGCAGCACTAATGACAAAGACCAGACCTAAAGTAAGCATCAAAGAATTACACCGTTAACCATCAATCGGTAAAAAAGCAACATATGCTGAAAATATTATAAAACTGCATTAACATATCTTGGGATTCTACTAGTCTAAAACTTTCTATTCACTGTAAAAGATAACTTGTATTAGCTATCACAGTGTAAACGCACACCTTTTTGCACTATAGCCTTAAGTAATATGTACAGTGATGTCATGATGGCA
Source organism: Dermochelys coriacea (assembly GCF_009764565.3). NCBI lineage: Eukaryota > Metazoa > Chordata > Testudines > Dermochelyidae > Dermochelys > Dermochelys coriacea. The sequence goes on along the minus strand of NC_050079.1, from coordinate 31,679,963 downwards.
ATAAGATTGATGCAAATATTGTTTTATGGCAAATTTGAAATCAACTTACCCAGGATTTCTGGGAAGAAATGCCATTTTTTTTCTGAAACAGCATTTGTTCGGTTGGTTTTTTTTGCTTTTCATTTAAAATTATGCCTTTACAAACAGTACTCAATCTGAAATGGGAAGAAAATCTTTTGCCTGGAAATCAAATGTCAGCCCTTTTCTAAAAAAATATTAAAAGACAAAAATGCAATTTTTGGTTACAAGTAGAATTTGAAAGGTAAACATTTGTTCCCAAGTCCTGTCTAAATAAGACATTATTCTACTCAATTTCTTATTCGCAAAAGGTCAGATAGTGCTTAGTGGGATTTACAAAAGCATCTAGGCACCTAACTCATCCATCTTGATGCTTCATTCTAACACAGATTTCCTTTACTCGTACATTTTGCAGCATTGAGGAGATGCAAGCAATGCAGGATATTTTTAAAATACAGGCTGAAATCCTAGTTCCATTGAAGAAAATGGAAATACTCCCACTGATTTCACCTATAAACTCCTTTCTGTCAAACTACTTCAAGGGGTTTTCTCTTGGATGAACACAGAGAGCAATGGGAACACTGACATGTTTAAGAATAATCCACAAGCCTATTCTAATTGGCTCCTAAAGTGGGTGCCATATTTAGAAGACTGTTCCAAACCCATTTTAATTCACTGAATCCTGTTTGTATTACCACACTGAAATGTTCCATGTTGCAAATGAATCTCAAATTCAGTAAAGAAAAAGCTCTTGCCATCCTAATGTCTAATTCAAATTCAGAATCCCTTCACATATTTTAGGCTGATTCAGCTACAGTACAGTATGTTTCAGCACTACAGCTCCTTTTTGCAGATTGCAGCTGTGGGGAAAAACACGTCCATATGTGAGGAGAAAGGATGGACTGAATTAAAATCTAAATACAGCCTCCAGCAAATTTTTGAATAATTTCAATGCAAAACAGAGCCTTCAGGGTGGGCTGGAGTTTTTGGTAAGCCAATCAGAAATGGGTTTTATTTAAACAATAATATCAGTTCAAAAGAGGCATTTTAAAGCTCAGACATTTGTATAAAGTCCTGCAACAGTAGTGCATTGAAAGTTCTGTACAGTAGATCTGTCTCTTGATTTAAATCTCAGTTCCTATCCTGCTGGAATTTATTTTACTGGAAACAGAGACTGAAGACTGAATGTGAACAGACTAAGGACCAACTGAGCAAACAACACATGCACTGGAGTGGATCTTTTACGTGAAAGTAAGGTTGCAAACTGGGCACCCAATTCAAAGAGGCAAAGGACTAAGAGCCCTATCGGAGGTGTACAATAGCAGGACACTGGAGTGATTTCAATGAACCTCTGCTGTAGTTGTGTAGCACACAAAAATAATTTCCCCAGGCTTATTTTTCTCGCTACTGTTACTCACACCTTCTTGTCAACTGTTGGAAATAGGCCATCCTGATTATCACTACAAAAGGTTTCTGTGGTTTTTTTCCTCCTGCTGATAATAGCTCACCTTAACTGATTACTCTCGTTAGTAATGGCAACACCCATTTTTTCATGTTCTCTGTGTATATATATATATATATCTTCCTACTGTATTTTCCATGGCATGCATCCGATGAAGTGGGTTTTAGCCCACGAAAGCTTATGCTCAAATAAATTTGTTAGTCTCTAAGGTGCCACAAGTACTCCTAGTTCTTTTTAAAAATCATATAGTTGAGCAAACCTTATTTCCCGAGTCATAAGGAATCAAGGACACAGTTAGTACAGTATAGTGGGCCATGTTATAGTCCTGTTCCTGGTCCATGCTTCTTCACCCTGCCTCCAGTTCCTGGCTACTGACTCTGGTTTGACCTTGGCTATGGCCCCTGACTACTGACTCCAGCTCAGCCCTTGGCTCCAGTTCCCACTATTGACCTTGGCCTAACGGTTGGCTTCAGACCTCTGCTACTGGCTCTGGTTCAACTCCTCAGGTTCAACAGTCTACAGCTCTAATCACTGAACATGACTGCCCACGTGGCCATGCTCCGGTTCCTGAAACACACTCCTTAGAAACATCCCTTTTTCTCAGTGTCATTAACTAGATTGAAAGAGGACTGAGTGCTACAAGGGACAGTAACTGATGTCATTGAGCAGAGGAATAGAGTGCAAGCTGTTTTCACCACCCATTATTTATCTGCCCCAGGAGTTTCAGAAAGGTTGCATCTATAAAAGAATGAGACGAGCTAATCCTAACCTTACTGTGCATACCATTCAGGCACACCAATTCATGAAACAACAACTCTTTATGAGATTTCCAGTAACATTAATTGTTGGTCACCAGACTTCAAAGAAGAGCAGATATTTATAGCTTGACACAAGACCCCCCGCCCCTTTTTTTCCACACACTTTTACCACAACACTTTCCAATTCGGTTCCCATGAGTACACTGAAAACAGAGTTTTACCCACTTCCTGTTGCGGCAACTCCTTAACCACTTAACTCCCGATGATGTTTGGCTGCCCTTTTTTTTTCCAGTGTTCGTGCCTTTTCATTGTTTTCCACTGGGTTTAAAATTTGCATTTCCCCACCTCACTTTATCATTGATCTTTGCCCAGTTCAGCCACCCCCACAAAAATTATGCAGAATGGGAAATTAACATACACACTCTCTCTCTCCATATATATATATATGAAACAATTTCACTCTGAAAACTTTTCTTCACAACAAGAAGAAAGTGAGCAAGCCCACCCAATTTCTATAAATCTGGAATAGGAAAATGGAGGTTTTGGAATAAATCTTTTAAATATTTATCTACTACATAAGGATTCTGCTATTCACAAACATTTATTTATAGCAGGATAATCAAAATATTGATTGTATTAAGGGCTCTGTGTAAATCTTTATAAACTGAGGTTAACAATGGTTTTTCAAATGCCATTAACCATCACCTTGAAGCTCTCTCTCTCTCTCTATTATGTACTGTAAAATTAATCATGTGCAAAACAGTTTTTCAAGAGAAAAATCTGCTGTACAGTGCAATGATCAGCTTGGTATTTTCCCAGAACAAAGAAAAAGGTCTTTTTTAAATAGGAAAATGTCTATCCCATCAAAGAATGAGAACTGGAAGAGATAAACAATAGGTTTCTTGCAAAATTCCCCAGATTATCTCATAACATTTAGATTAAACTCTTTCTCTCTATTCCTTTCTTTTTATATTTAAATTCCTGTATGTTACCATGAAGCCTTCTGATGCCTATGCTTTTCTAGAACATAAGCTATGATAGGATGGTATTAGAGGTGCAATGGATTAATGGGTCTCTCGGGGAAAGAACCCAATTCAAATATCTTTGAAACAGGCAACCAAAGGTAACATGCTCTCCGTGCTGACGATCAGAAAACTTCTGAGTTTCAACTGCTGGAAACAAGGTATACTATTTTTATCTATAGGCGCCATGCAGACAGTTCTGCAGTTTGTAACAAGTCATTTTCACAAACAGTCCAAATCAAACTGTTGTCCATCATGACCCTCCACATTAATTTCTCACACAATAGAAGATGGGTTACAATGTTGTGTACATGCATGCAATGTAAGGGGTTGATTATGTAAAGATAAACACATAAATGATGCCAAAAATTACTGACCCCATACACAGAATGGGTATTTTCACAAATCATTCATTAACAGAACAAACCATTTCACTGCAGTATCAGAGAAGGTTTCACACTTGTAGGACCATCTCTATTGTGTTCTTTGGTAATTGCTGCTCCCCTAAATTAAATCCTCCTCTCCATTGTTGGCTCACCAGGTTAGCTCATTTAATGTGGCATAGTAACTATGCAGTTTGCATAAAGTATGTATTCAGCAAGTACAAGCCTTGTAGCACATTTCGGAGAGAGAGAGCTTGGAAAATGTTTCAAGTGATTTTTCCCCCCTCTAAGTTTCTTTGGCAACTGATTCAAAACATAGGTGCCAAATTATGGTAGCTCTAAGGTTTCTATTACTATTTGGCACAGTAAAGAGCCAGTGATTTAAGACAATATGAGATGTCCATTAGCTATAACAATGAATTCAAATACTACAAAGCCAGACCATAAATACACTTTCTCACAAAGATTAAACACTGATAACACCTCTCTTTATCTAATGTTAGCAGTTTCATCTTTGACTATGACATGCGGTGATGATCTCTGCTGCTAATATCTTTTTTTTTTTTTTAAAGAGTTAGATGTGCCCCTCCCACAGAAAAGCCTATGGTATAGGTCTAAAGGGAGGAAACATCATGGAGTCTCTGCTGCCAGGCTGGGGTCAGCCTTAGATAGAATGGATGAAAGATTCAGCCATCAGAGCCTAAGAATTTGAGAGAATCAGCTGAGCATGAAGGTCTTGTGCCTCTGTACAATCTCCAGGTCCTCCTGACCCCATCTTACTCGGTGGCAGGATGACACCATCAGGGTCATGCTGCCAGGGACTCCCCTGTCTACTACTGCCCTTGGAGCAATGGGAGTTTATCAGCACAGAGGAAGCCTGAGCAAAGTGAATACAATCTCAGGCCATTGGTTGTCTCTCTCTGCTCTTGTCTGTTTTACCCCCTCCTTACAAAAAGATCCTCAGCTCTGCTATGCACAAAGGTGCGGGAGGCAGAACTGCACAGATGGGGCTTCTCACTTCTACACTAGGAAGAGCAAGAACCATGTGCTGAGAGCTCCTTCTTGCACCCATCCTCAGCAGCCTATCTGGCCTACTGTTCAAAAATAATTTTCCTGGGGCTTGCCTAGAACTGATATATCTTCTATATACTCTGAAGCAGAAGGCAACTTTTATTATCCTGTTTTATACTGTGGTAGCTCCCAAAGGTCCGAATCCATTGTTAAAATATACCGGTAGGAAGACATCAGTACCTGCGCTGAAGAACGTACGATTGGGGTTAGAATATCCAAGCAAAGTAACCAATGTGATGTTACATGATGCATGTTTTATTTTAGAAAAAGTCAGTCTGAATGGAGCATTCAGAGTAGAAGTGCAAGAAAAGAAGTGGTGGTTGGAGCAAGAGAAGAGAATAGGTAAAATAAATTGAAGTTTTAGCGTTCTAAGAATATGATGAGATTGGCAATAATGTCATTCATTTATGCATAGGAGAGGTATAGCATGGACAACAGCAAGCACTAGCAAGGATGATTAATTTATTACATCCATTCAAATTTTGCAGCAGGTTTTAGCATGCTGATAAAGCTTCTAATTTAGCATTTATTGTGTTGACAGACATAAATTGATTCGTAATACTATAAAACTAATTTGTAAGATATCCACAAAACAATTGTTCCATTGAGATTTTATATGTTACATCAAAACAATAACTCTACTCTTGGCTAGCATACATGTGTAATCAAAATAGACAAATTAGGAGGGGACATGAAGAAGAAAAGGATACAACTATTTTAACTACTGTACTTTCTGTCCTCGTTCATTCTTCCATGGAATTCTATTTCCAATGGATCAAAAGTACAGGATCAAAAGAAAAGCTCAGAATGTGATTCTGTTGATTTGTCTGGAGAAATAAATGTTTTGTAACAACGTTACATGCTAAACTAGGCAGTAGCTAAAAGAAGTTTTAGTTCTCAAGCCTGGAAGAAAAAAAAGAAACCCACAGTATGAGGCCAAGAACACACAACCACTTCCTCTAACAGTCTGGTACTATATTGTTTATTTTAAAACAGATGTTCATATAGCCATACCTCAATAGACCAGTAGCAAATTCTTGTAAGGTTTGGCAAAAAGGAAACAAAACTTATCTTACATATAATCAATTATCACTATCATCTTTTCATCTTTCCTCAACAACTTTAGGACCAAATATTCCAAGGAGTCTCAACAAGACTCAACTTCCAGTTTTTGTGTGTGCAAAAAAAAAAATCTTAGATTTGCAGTTGACATGTAAACTGAGTTTGTAACTCCCTGGTTTACACACACAAAGGAAAGATGGCAGTACAAATCTGAGTTGATGTACATGCAAATCAAAACCTCACACTGGATGTGAAAACTTGCAGGTACATATTTTCAGACTACTTTTGAAAATATGGCCTGTATCGTTTACAAAGGGTGTTTCTCTGCACGATATAAGATGGTGACCTAGCGCCTTTTGTTCAAATACCAGCTACACAATTTCTCCCTTTCTTTCTCTCACACTCTGCCACCACAAAGCAAATCAAGTAGCTTGCTAATGATGATGGTATAGATGTGGTGTTTTATCATAGCAGTGAGTGGTTAACCAATCCAAATCCCACAGAAAGTGCAAGGGTGGGCTTTCATAATAAGGCTTGAAGCATATAAGTTCTTCTTTCTATAAAAATACACACTGAAAGCAAATGAAACCCACCTAAGAACAAAGAACAAACATATTTACATAACAGTGAAGGGAAGGTCGAGCACTTTTATTATGAGCATAATACTTTGGCTGTTGTGCTAATGATGCAATAAAGAGTGTAAAATGGGCCACAGAAAATGTCATTGCTTTTTGATTTTCTAACATACACAGCCCATGAAACACTAAAGCATTGATTTAACCAATAGGTGATAAAAGAAGACATATTACTTGTAAAGCATTTGTCATATTTTCCCACTTCTTTGCAAGAATTTTCAAAGGATTTATATAGTAATCAACAAACATCACAGTCCATATCACTAGTGTTTACAGAACAGAGACATCAAATATAAACAATGATCAAATGCTAATGTATCCTCCTTGGTTATTATGTTCTCAGGGACAACAGAGATTTAAATAGCCAGCTCCTAAGCCAGTAGAGGAGCTAGCAAACAGAAGCAGCAAACAGGGGAGTTTTGCAAGGGAGTGAGAGAGCCAGATACACCATACACCTAACATTCTCTAAACTCAGGCCAATATCCCACCCCCTGAAAAAAGCTGCACGAGTAAACAGAATGCAGGCAGAAGTCCAGCGGCAGAGTAGGGGCTATATCCAGTTTATTGCAGTGAATGCAACATGTATTATTACTTGGCTTGTGTGCATTCAGTGCAAGGAGCTCGTGGCCCTCAGAGACCGAGTACAGGCTTTTGAGACCAGAGTGGCTGAACTGGAAGAGCTAAGGGAGACAGAGAGGTACACAGATGAGACTTTCCAGGACAGAGTAGAATGGTTCCTTCCACAGTCTGACATCCTCTGCGCTGCTGAGGAGGATGATCTCAGGGAAGGAGAACATCAAATGGGAGCAGAGGGAAACTCAGAGTTGGCCTAACTTCTCTCATTGAAGTCAGCGGTAAAACTCCCATTAACTGCCACAGGAGCAGAGTTAGACCAACACTGAGCACTTTTGAAAATCCTACCCTATTTTTTTTTTTTACTATTAATATTAATTCTTCAGACTACTTAGTTCAGAGACACTTCATGAAGTTTTCATCTCAGGATTGCTTAGCCCATGATTCTCAGAACATAGGTACCCTTAACTGCATTTGAAAACTGGACTGTGATACCACTGATTGCACATGAGCGCAGACTGGGAGAGTCTGTGTCAGCTCCCATCTTGGTAGTGGGTGGCACTAAAGGGTTTGAAGAGAGAAATTACTTTGCTGCTATGGTTAAATTCGTATGAACACTGATGAACTAGCCTGGGACTCAAACCTGGATCTTATGCCAGATAATGGAATATACATGAAGTCATCTAGGATTTGGTCTTGTAAACCCACAATTAGACACATAATTAGCTGGTCAAGGGTAGCATGTGACACAAAAACTGCGATTCTTTCTGTTCTGACTCATGGGTTTGGAAGATAATGAGAGACAAAATGAAATAGAGGCAGATGAAAGTACATGCCTATTGAGAAATATGCTCATTCCACTAGAAAGCTGAGATGAAAGACACATGGGGACATTTCATTTGGCTTTTAAAATTCTAAATTGAAATGTTTAAGATTTATTACGTCTACATTTCTATTTATCTAAAACGGTTAACATGATTGTTAAAATTCACAGCTTCCAGTGACTAAAGAAATGTGATTGTTTTATCTGGATTTCTATTATATGAACAAAATGAACACTTTGCCTGGATAAAATGGCCCAAGAGTTTCATTAAGAAATAGCAGCCTAATTCCCTAATATGAAGTTATTTTAAGTTTTATTAACATTGTCTTCTAAATGCACACAAGTTTGATCTCTCTTTAAGTACAACATCTTTAGGTAATATTGCTTGTGCCTGCATTTCAAGTATTCAGTTGCTTTACTTCACAACAACAAGGAAGAGTGAGATGCAAAACCATTTTACCTGGACACTCTTTCAACCTAAAACACCAAAACAAAAACCTAGGGTATATATTTGTTATTCCAGGACTTTTATACTATACAACAAAGAAGTGATTAACCAATACAAAATATAGTTCAAGAAAAAGACCTTGACAAATGGGGTGAAATCTTAGGCCCCATTCAAGTCAATGGTAAAGTCTGTTGTTTATAAGGAGTAAGTGATGGATTAAAAAGGTGTGAGGTTGACAGCAAGAGGAGAATACTAAGGAAGAAGTTGTAGAGGGTTGGGGGCGGGGAGCATGGTATGTAAGAGGAGTGAAGGAGGAAATAAAAACTGAAGAAATGAGACAAGAAACCCAACTGGGAGAGGAATTTGTAAAGCCAGAGAAGGACAAGTAGCTTGAACACGATGCTAAAAAAAGAGAGGAGGCCAGTGAGATAAGTTAGAAATAAAGATAATATGGTCAGATGGAAGGTGATCTTAGTTGGGGCATATTAGGTGAACATCCAGTAGATATATATATATATATATATATATATAGATAGATAGATAGATATATAGATAGATAGATATAGATATAGATATATAGATATCTGTCCTTCCATCCATAGTTTGTTGGCAAGGTGGAGAATAAGAAGCCATGAAGTGGTAGAAAACTACCAGATTAATGGCCTACAAAGTATTTTCAGAATAACAATGACCATTTTCAGTTTTTCCTTTTTATCCTCTTCCTTCCCCATTTTCCTTTTTGTCACTGAGAAAGGGGGGTGGGGCGAGAGACAGAAAAAACCCATAAAAATTTGGTAGTCAGTTTTCACCAGAAAAATCCAGAAAATTTTAAAAATCAAAAATACTTTTGTTAAAATTTCATTTAAAAATGCCCAATTTTTGACAGGAAAAGTGAATAGTTTGAAAAATTTCTATCAGTACAGCTGTCATTGGCCACTCAGTTGTTCTGAGGAACAAACACTGTTTAATCCTTTTGCGGTGGCGTATATACCACAGTGCAAGAGGGAAGGATGAAATGACACATCTAGTAAACATTTTCTAACTGTCTAGCCATCATGGTACATTATGTTTTTGCATGTGTATATGCAGGGCACATAAATACAGACAGGAAACAAAAAGTAAGAAGTATGGATATTCTGACAATGGCACACAGATATAATGTTCTGGAATTTAATATAGAGGCTCCAAATTACACCCTAACTTCCCCTGGAGACCACTCCACTAGCCAGGTAGCACCAGCAAGCTTTTGCTATGCTGGGATATTGAGGGACAGGTGGTGGAAGAGTCACGCAGGGAGAAACCAGGGGAGTCTCCAGCTACCCCCTTAGGTCAGCCTTTCAGTAGCTTTGTGTTGCTTAAGGAGTGCAAAGCAGCTAGAATGGAGGCCAAGTATCTGGGCCACTAGTGCTTTAAATAAAAGTTATCTCAATGGTTCTTAAGTTATACTTCAAATACTGTGAAGTTTCAGCTTCAGGTATATGAAATACAAGTTATTGACTGGTTATTGCTGAGTAAGATGTTGCCTTTCTGGACAGAATCCCAAAATCAAATTTACTAAAAAGTGATCTTAAAAGTGCAGCTCAGTATTCTGATGATCCAGCCACGTTATTTATATCAGAGTCTGGGCCTCGCCAGTCACCTTTGTCCTGGATGAAGCAGCAGAATAGTGGTGACCTATCCAGACTACCTGGAGCCCTCAAGGTAAATCTATATACTGTGGCAGACTGAGGTAGGTGTTAATTACAGGGGTTATGAATTTAATATACACTAAGCACTATATATCCCAGGAGCAGGGGACAAAAGGACAGTGCCACATTGCCTTACTTATTGCATTTGCATGAAGAGACCAGTTTTTTCTTTCTGCTTTGGAGTGTTATTACCTTATTTACTAAATCAACCAAGAAAAACAGCAAACCTTAGATATTAATGTTCACAAAACCTTAGATAAATGCAGTTTGTTATATGATTTTCTCTTTAATAAAGAAGTTTTCAGAATAATGATGAGAGAGAGAGAGAGAATAAAATTGCTTTAAAGATATAAGAAGAATTCCCTTTTATGTATGCACTAAGTAAAGTCTGAAGTACACATATGGGTCAACAAAAAACTACTTAGTTCCTATTCTTATCCTATTTTAATTCCTGAAAGTACATAGTCATTGGTCATACTTGCTTACCAAATTAATCTGTTTTATTTAATGTACTTTTATGTACTTTAAAAAAATCTATTCTGACAATTAGAAAATTACTAGCTGAAAGAACTTTTTCCGATGTTCAACTTTAAGGACATTTCTCCTCTGTACCATTTTGTTCTCAGCTGATAATGGCGTAATTCTCATCAGCACAGTGTAACCACATGAAAAAAGGCTATTAGAATGTATCTTTTTCATGTGACCACATCCTGTCAATAAACTGTGATAAATAATCCAACTGCAAATTGCTCAGATTTACATAAATATGAATGACTACAATAATGAGTGAGTAAATAAGACAGGTTAAATCAGAGTTTAAAAGAAAAGAGCTGTCCTGTCTGTCAGTAAAATAAAGCTGTTCTGAATATGTTCCCAATCATTTGGCTCTTTTCACTAAAGGTGGTGTTTGCTGGTCCTGCCACAGCTTGGAAATGATTAATGTGAAGTTTACAGTGTTACACTGAGTACGTAAAAGTACTGGCGATTCAAAGTGATATTAATCATACTCACTATCATGCAGGTGCAGCATGTTGAGGTTTTCTACTCTTGAACGTGTTCTGTCTCAAGTAGAAATCCAACAAGTCTGGACAGATCTCTTTCATTTAGTAAAGCAGCCCATCTTTGTGGTGGCAGATTATGATAAGTAGAGGTATGGACATAATTTATTTCCAGGTAGCTCTTACATCACTGTGATTTTCTGATAAAATTACTGCTTGAATATCCATTGGCAGCTTTATTTAAAACTGACATAGCATGCAAAGCATATAGATGAACAGCAAAATATTAGTTAAATACCAATACCAAAATAAATGTACCCCATACATACAGAGGAACAGAGTCACTTCGGCTGATGACCCAGAGCAAGAAAATGATTTAACATTTTTTGTACTAAAATAGGTGCTAAAATGAGTTGATCTATAGTACATTCACCCAATAGACCATTAAGAGTTAGAGTGGTCAGGACAGTCTTACTCTCCATCACAAGATTCCACATGGACTGGGCTGGGCTGGGCTGGGCTGGGAGCCAAGTGTTCTTGGATCAGAGTCTCCCAGTCAAATCCCTCCCTGAGTAATGGAACATAAAATCATATTTGTCATTCAGTCTGTCCTGGAAGGTCAGGTCTCAAGGACACACTCTTACGCTTATGCTCAAATAAATTTGTTAGTCTCTAAGGTGCCACAAGTACTCCTTTTCTTTTTCGAATACAGACTAACACGGCTACTACTCTGCAACCTGTCATTATAGTAATAGCAATAGTGTTAGGACCTGTTTTTCAAAGCTCCAACAGACTATAGTTGGAGATTTGGGTGCTCAGCATCTCTAAAAATTAGACCCTTAAAAATTAAGGCTTTGATTACTCTATAGCCAAAAGCATTTGACCACCATATTTAAACACAGTTGTCAGCTGTACTACGTGTTCTAGGATGGCTTCTGTATTCCCTGAATAGGATGGACAAGGTTAATTTTCCACAGAGCTATATTTGCCAAACTGTACTCCCAAAACAGACAACTCCCAAAACAGTCTGTAGCATGGTTTTCTAATGTGACTTGAATATGCTTCTCAGAGGAAAAAGATCTTTGTTCTACTGCTTATGATTCAGAGTTGTCATCCATATTTACACTAACAAACTGCAATGGGTTGCGGGTCAGTTGGCAGGACTATCTGAGTATATCTCACTTAATCAATTCCCTGCCATTGCAAGAGCATCAGGTATTGGTGCACCTTGGTCCTTCCTATTCCGTGCTTGTGGCACGTAATAGTTTAGTCTCCTGTGGGCTTTAATAGTTTGGCCTAATTTGGGTAGTTGGGTTTAATGTGTGGGTACTGCATCGTGTTGGTGGCCTGTGATATACAGGAGGCCAGACTAGATTATCTGGTGGTCTCTTCTGCCCTTACAGTCTAGGACTCTATGACTGCATTTAAATTTAGTTGTTGCAAGCACAGTTTGAATTATACTGGAAACATGGACAAAACCTAGAAGTATCAAATGTGGGGTGCAAGAGGAAATCATGTCATAACCCCTTCCCGCTATGCAAAAAAGTCTAAATTCTGTTCTAATCCATTCAGGCTCTGATGTCACATTTGGCACCCTGGTATCTGAGCACCGTCCATAATCATGCTTAATATACCATGATCCTGGGTCTTTAAATACCAATTTTGAATTGACACTCATGAATTTGTTTTCATGAGTATGGAACAGATTCTGCTATCCTTACACACAACAATAATACCTTATTCAAGAAGAAGTTCTGCCGATTCCAAAGAGACTACTTGTGAAGTGAAGTAGTACACAATGTAAGCATTTAAGAATTGGGCCTTTTATAATCACTGGCCTATTCCAAATAAATTCCATGTTCCCCCTCCTCCCATCTTGTGTATGACAAACTGAAAAGTGAGACCTGTTGGGATTTTCACTTGATCTGTGCTGTGTGGATTTTCTTATTTTTGAAGAACTGTGCAGAATATGCTTTCCAGCATCATATTGTGCTAAGTCACTGCTTTATCCTGATCTCAAGGGCATCTGAAATACCCAGGAAGAATTCAGATCATGTATCATTCTGTGTATGTGTGAGTGAAATATACACAAAAATATTTTATTTTGTTTTATGTTAGGGTCTTACATTGTACCCTAGCCGAGAGATGTATGCTGTATTAAGACTTGAAGCAGATGACTGCTATATTGTCAGTGCCAAGGAAGTATGGCACTAGACAAATGAGATCCTAAAATCAGGGCTTCCTAAGTGTTTATTCTAGCTACATAAGAAATATGCATACACCTTCAAAAATGCTTTATTAATTTCTCACACCTTCTCATAAACACCAAAGACATTTCAATGAGACTTTACATGGTAACAATCATATGTAGCAACACAGCACAGAAAGATAATGAGCAAGATTATTATGTTTTCCGGTGATTTTTCAAAATACTGGAAGATTTTCTCTATCCTACCTTAAAGCTAGTATTTGTAACCTAGATCTTGGCTACAACAATAGCAATTTTGCTTGAGGGGAAAAAAAAAACTTTTCATTTTTAAAAATGACTTGTTGATTTACATAATACCTCATAGAAGATTTTGCATCTGGGATGGGAAGCTGTAAACTGAGTTTCCATCTGATACAGTTTGAAATGGTCACAATGTATTTCCTGCAAAACGAGGATTAGTAATGCATAATAAACATATTATGCAGTAGTGAAAAACATTGCAAGATAGCAGCCAAAATGCTCAGTAATTTTTCAAACAGAAAGATCACAGCTGTTGCAAAACTATGATTTTTTTCTAACTACCCCAAAGTTCAATATACATAAGATGCTGATTGCATTTTCCCTTGTGCATGTGTGTGCATTTTACAAAATTAAGCTTTATTTACCTAAAAACTGAAGGAAAAATGGAAACAGTTCTGTATTACTTTTGCTTTATATGTTGTAAAAGTTAAAAAAAAATGTTTGAAATGAAAAGGGCATCTCTATTCTCACATGTTAGCCTCTTGGCCCAATGTGGCCAAAGACACATTAAATGCTTGTTCCACTCAAGGCAGGGAAAGTTGATATTGAAGAGAACTTTGCACTTTTGTGAGAATGGAATTCTCAGACCTATTTTTTCTGTATTGAGCCCAAAGAGATTTAAAACAGACAAGCTACCAACCAGAAATCAGTGTTTATAATGGAAGTGCTAGTAAGCCTCACCATAATGGCAGTAAAACAAGAGTGAATACGGAGAACAGTGCATTCTGATCAATGGTACTGAAAGAGTTAATTTTACACAGGCCCTTCCCACAGAAGATCCTTTAAGGAAAAGTAAAGCTTTTTTGCCTGGAGAGGAAACTGTCACTTTGTGTTTTCAGGTTTGTAGAAAAGCCTTTTTTTTTTTTAATGTAAACATTCATTAAACTAATTTGAAGTTGTCATTACTCTCCTCCCCTGCTGCTTTATATCAGATTATTCCTAAGTGCTTGGTGAAGAGCCCCATAAACACACAGTCTATCTCCCTGCAGGGTATAATCACACAGTTTGCACTGTGATTTATGCTGTATGGCACTGGTGAGTGTCCTAAACTTTGAAAGGGCTTGTGTTCTTTAGTTGATGCACCACTCCCTTTATATTTAAACAAAGTTCAAGTAACATTGTTTAGCTCTTTTGCCTCACAATAAAGCATGTTAAATGGAGAATAATGGAGTAAGCTGGAACACAATGACTTTTTCATTTAAGGAAACAGGAATTCAAAAATAATCGACTGTAAATTTTAATAGAAAACCCTACAACCTTCTTCCTACCCCTCCCCGCCATGGGCTGGAAACGTTTCATATTTGGAGACTGAAAAAAAAATCCAGCTTTGAAAGTTCAGTAGAAATAATCTGAGTTATCTTTTCTGTTAACTTTGATAGGATTCAGGTTGCAAATGAAAGGCCTGTGCTGAGTGGACAAAAGCAAGATAATTTTGTTTTGGAGACTGTAGGTTACATTAACAAATACAAGATGACTAGTGCTACCAACTACCCACAAGCATCGGTGACTGCAAAAAGATGAATTTTCTCCACAGATACAGATAGTGCCGACTTAATCTACTGATGATCTCATTCCATTCCATTGACTGGTAAACACATCAACTGCTCGGATAACAAGCAGCTCCTTAACCGTTCTGCTGATCCGTTTTAGATGGTTGGGTGTGTGGGTGTGTGTGGGTGGGTGTGCATGCATGCATACCAACAATGAGCTGATCATGCAATACTCAAGTAGCCCCACTAATATCAATTGGACTAGCAGGAAAGTAAAACACACTTGTGGAGGTAGAGGTTGCAGGATCAGACCTACTGTAAGTACAGTATTCATGCATTAATAATTTGCCTCTTTTTTTTTTTTGCTTAAGAGATCAAAAATGAACACACATTTGTCATAATCCAAACAAATATGCTAGATGCAAAGAACAATCAAACTGCAGTAGACACAAATTTTAGAAGCAAAAAAAAAAGGGGGGGTGAACACCTCCCCCCATACCTGCCCCCTTCTCCCTGCATATTGAGTGTAAATTTCACCTTCCAGCTACTCAATGGTATCGGTAGGTAGAGATTTCTCTCTTAAATAATCTTTCTATTTTTTCAAGACTCTCAGGGATGAACTGCCACCGGGCCAAAAGTGGAACAAAAAAGGAGACTGCACCGTGAAACTGGTGCCAATCTTCACTGGCTGTGTTGTTGGCAGAATTAGCTTTGCAGTATGCTGTGTTTTCCAGAACTATTTTTGGCCATTGCTGCAGATGGAATCCTATAAAATTCAAGAATACTAGGCAGAGCAGAGATCATTCTTGCTAATTTTTTAAAAACGAAAGAAACCAGATGGGGTTGTGACCTGTCTTACAGTCAGAACTGTCTACAGAAACATTATTTTACTTTTAGTTTATTTCCTGTGTTAATCTGTATGTTAATCAATATGATATTAAACTAGTTAAAATAATTAAGCATATTTAGTTGGCAATGTAGTTAACATTTATTTAGGGAAATCTACTGTGTATTATAGTACATACATTAAAAAATGTAAATGACGGTTAAAGACAGCAAGAAATTGCAACAATCCATATAGATTGAGGATGAAACCTGTTTCTTGCAATTGAAGTTGAGTTTTCCCCCACTTACCTGTTTATGAGCAGTGAATTAAATTTAAATACATTTCACATTAATTTCAAATGCTGTTTTCTACAGATAATATATGCATAAATATGCACAGATAAAATAAATGGTAAAGGCCTCTCCTGTGACTTGACAGAATGTTTAAAAGAAATGTGTCAAAATTACTGTGACAGCTATTTAAATAAATTAGACTTAAGAAACAATACCATTTTTCTAAATACTTTAAAGAGCCAGGGTCAAGTTCAGAGATGTATTCATGGTAAAACAAGTTCGATGTTGCCAGCATATACTGATTTAGCTTACACACCAAAATAATGGAAAGGTGAGTATGTAGAGGAAAATCAGATAACAGACAGGTGTAAAATAAAGTGTGTGTGGTGGGACAACCTTATCTTACACCCTCCTCTTCAATGCTTTTTCCTGTTACAACTACACCCTTCTCTCCTTTGCATGTAAGTTACACCAACCCATGCCCAGTACAAATGATGTGTAAGTTACAGATTGTTATAAGAAAAGGAGTACCCGTGGCACCTTAGAGACTAACAAATTTATTAGAGCATAAGCTTTTGTGAGCTACAGCTCACTTCATCGGATGCATTCCACCAAATGCATCCGATGAAGTGAGCTGTAGCTCACGAAAGCTTATGCTCTAATAAATTTGTTAGTCTCTAAGGTGCCACGGGTACTCCTTTTCTTTTTGCGAATACAGACTAACACGGCTGCTACTCTGAAACAGATTGTTATGTTACCCTTTGGTGTACGAACCACCTCTTTAAAACAATCCCAAATCTGTACCTGCTTAAAACAAGCTCCTCTAGTCATGTTATGCAATAAACATTTATCATTCTGACATGACAAGCTTAGGCCCCCATTATTATCCTTTTGTGACCTGCACAGCTGGTCTGAAAAACAGTTGTCACCAATTATGCCCACAGATAATGCTGGGTAAATTCAGCTGCCCAACATTAGCTCGACCTAAATATGATCCTGGTTGACTAATTTCCTAAATCTTAGCAGGGTGCTTAAGGAAACTATTACCATGCAAGGCTCCAGAAACATCGAACTCTGCTTACTTGCATTTGGGCTGTGAAAAGACATTCATCACTTATGCCATGAATTAGAAGTTTGTGGCTCTCAGGCTAATTTGTTACCTATACACAGCCATAATGGGCAGTTTTGGTGCCTAAAATACTTACATCTGGAAATTGTTAAACCTTTTTGTGTTTGTGTAAGCTGGTGGTTGTCTACTTCCCCACTATACATTTTATAATTAAGCAAGTTAAAATGTTGAAATTGAGATCTTAAAAAGACATTTTCCTTGGTGAAATCATGTGTATTCATTAACCCAGCAGGAATGCTGTTATTGGACCATTGTTATTACCAAGCTGTCCTATGATCATACAAATTCTTCATGGATAGGAAGGGGTAAAATAAGCTGAAAGAAAATAAGGAAAAGAAGTTGCCTATATATGCATCCTTAATGTAACTGAGAAAGGTGTAGTGAGTTTTGTATGGGTATAGAGTAAAACCTGCCAGACATTATATTGCACGATACCTTTGAGATCACATACACCTTTTCAAAAGTCTAGCACAAACTAATGGAATTGCAGGCAGCTTGGTATTTGAATTTTGTTCCTACCTTTCCAAATCCTTATGGCAATGGATGTTGCTAGACTTCTCCACTGATTGTCTCCTTCCTCTTCTCTATAGCTTTTTTCTTGGAAACATCAGTCAACTGTCAACCTTTGCTATCACTTCTAGGCAGATGTTATCCAAATCTATATATCCATTTAATTCTTTCCTGACTTTCACCCTGCCTCAACCTCAGCAGTTCCAGGATCCACCATATCTTCCAGTAACTGGCTTCTTGTGTCCATTGCAGAGTCCAGAACAAAATTTTCAAGGTTCTGCATGGGCCCCAAACTTGCTTCCATTGAAGGGAATGGTCTTTTGTGGGAAGAGGATGGACTCTCTGGATTTCTCCCCAACCTATCAGACTTTTCATTTTTTCCTTTTCTCCAGTATGTTTCTCCCATTCTTCTGTACGTCCCTTCTCCTGGTCTCTTCGTAGCAATATCCTACAGCCACAATGCCTCTAACACATAGAACAGTTTCCTGGTTTCTCTTGCTCCACCTGACTCTTTGCAAATCCCATCTACTTTTCCTCACCTGTGATTCTTAATCCCTTCTTCACTACAATCCATCAAATATTATTCCCTGAGCCACAGCTTACTTGTGTGCAGTTACAGTCCCTGGAACGTGTCCTCTGTACCATTATTCCTTCTGCCTGTATAGTTTTGTTCATTCCATATAATTCCTCTGCAGTTACAGCTTGTAATCAGATATAAAACATTTTGCTTTCCTTTTAATAATTTTAACTTTTTAGTAAGGGAATTTACTGCTCATGAAAGGTCTGAATTTATAGTCCTGGAGAATTAAGCCCTTTATGTACAGCAAAATATACAGCACAGGCAGGGTCAATGGATGCTAACACACAAACACATCCCCCACAGGCCTCAGCCCTGTTCTGGCCAAGAGAATAATTTTGCCTCAGTGCTCATTCAGCCCTTGGCACCTCTTATGAAACCACTGACAAAGGTGCCAGTTGTGACGGTGGTTGGTGTGATATGGCTACCTTGCCACTAAGCAGTTGACGTCACCTACTCATTTCACACAAGCCCTCAAACCCTCAGATGATCATCGCTATAAATCATTGCTGGCACAAGCAGGGATTGAATTGATAGCCAAGAAGCGAAAGACAGAACCAATCCCCTGAGCTATCTAGCCCTCTGCTCTGCAATATTTTTGCATTAATGACACAATCCAAATAGTGTATTGTGTAAGGGAGAAAATTACTGAAATTGTTACCTATATAACAAATGTTTTGACAGAAAAAATATGTTTCCTAATGATATAAAAATGGTATATTTTATCCTCATTTTGTATTTCTTCTGGTAATTTTAATACTTGTGAAAAGAACATAAAAAGTAACATGTAAAGAGTTCTGGGTAAAAAGGACTGCTGGATTGTCAGTGATATTTTGACCTTAGTTATGGCTTATTCAAATGCAACAAAATCTTAGTTACTGATGACTGCTACTAATGCAGTAGAATACAAGAAGGCTGCTATGTAAAATCCACTAGGGACCTTGTCATGTCATATTCTGTGAACAAAAGAGGACACACAAACATTGACTGCCCAAACTCAAAGAGTACAGTGGTTCTACAAAATCTCCAGCTTTCTTTGTGAGTCATACCATATGTATAGTAGAAAGCTTGAATCTCACAATACCACAAAAGTTGGGGGAAGATATATTGGATCAAATCAGAACTAAGTGCAAGTTTTGAGGAATTTGTTTAGGTTAAATTTTACAAATTTTAGGATGACAATAATAATGGTCTTTATAGACCAAGTATTTGCAGAGAAAGTGCCTTGAAATTGGTAACACACTAAACTAATGCTTTGTGAAAGCGAGTGGTACAGCTAGAGAATTATAGTTGTCTTTTTTCTTCTCTGATAATTTGTGACAATTGCATCCCAATGCTATTTCATTGATTTCTGCTGCAATTCAACACTATGCTGGGTTCAGCCAGGGTGACACAAACAAACATAAGATTACCATCGGCAGACCTAATACATACACTGTACCCTTCTGGAAAAATCCTATAGAATTTAATAGAGATGGACTTTAATGTGGTTCCATAGAAAATACTCTAAACCCTAGATAACTGAATAACCATATCAATTATACAGGTTTTGTCTTTAAACCATCCTCTGAAATTCTATTAATTCATTACTATTATTAAAACATCCTCACCTATATAAAGGTTATCATGGCCTACAAAAAAAACTTTATAGAACTTTTCCATAGGTATGAGCCACCACCATAACTATTACAAGCAGAACAGTAGCAGTGCCCTTTCATGAACCACCCCCATGGTAGTTTTTACAGGTTGTTAGATCAAGTTTTGGCCAATTCAACACCCCGTGAGACAAATTAAGGAAATATGCATCATGTCCTCAGAATGGATGAGTATTTATATTCCAAAATTCTGTGCTGGCATGTGTCTGTATTCTGTCCATTTACAGCCCTACTCAAAGCCCCTCATCTCAACTCACTGCAGACCCCAGCTCTGAACAGACAATTCCTATCAAGAGCAGAAAAAAATTATCATAGTGTTCTGTTTTGAAGCCATCACTTGATAAGTGGTCCTAGGTGCATAAATATGCAGACCATATCTCTTGAGCCATAAGCCTCAATCTGCCACACCCCTTTGCATCTGCTGCTGAGGAAGATCTGTAGAGTGTCCCCTTTATGTGTTTTGGAAGGAGCTAGAATGGGAAACCCACCATTAGCTCATGTTCCCGTTGCTGGGTATGTTTTCTGCAGTAGGCCTATGGATAACACCTGCCAGAATCAGATTCCAAAGTTACTCTAGGTATCCTCCACATAGTTACACATATTGGGTCATTCATGCTTGTAATGCTGCACCCATATGGGACAAAAATCAGAACCAAAATGTTTGTACTATGCTCCTTTTGAAGATGTGGTTTTCTAAGCATCTGAGCATAGACTACTACCAACTTCTTCATTTAGGCCCACTTAACAGCTCCTTGCCTCACCCCCTTTCCCTAATAAAGACTGCAGCATCACACCCCTAGTTTGAAAAAGTGGACATTCATTTTCTTTCAAAGGTCTCCATCAGACAAGCAAGTTGCCCAGTCTCCAATAGCATGAGAACAGAAAATGTGAGGTCTGCCCTATGAATAATAAATATACTGTCACCATACCACCAAAATGGATAAGACATATGGAAATGCTACATGCAGAGACTATCAAAATGTTCATATATGTATCTATCCATCCAAAGATTCCCTACAACTCCCATTACCTTTTTTAAAGTAATGAAATGTAAATAAAAATGAAATAGTGAAGACAAAGGGAAATTAAGTCACCAAAATCAATGATCTCTTCTGAGATCTGAGTGGCAGAACATGTGTAATGAAAAACAACCTGATTTGATTCAATTATTATGTTATCCAAAGACAAGGAAAGGATTTTGGAAAAAGAAAAACAATAATGATACAACTCAGTATGTGGTTTTAGCAGATGATACCTTACTAGGGTTCCCTCCGTATTTGACAGGATGAGCTGCAAGGTGGCCTATTTTTATGTCTTGAGCTAAGCTGTTAGATGCTATTTTTAATTCTACTGTTGTGATCAGTACTTTCATTTCCTTCAGTAAACCCCCCCCCCCACAAAAAAAAGCAGAAGACAAAGTCATATGATAGGGAATGGTAGATTGTAGGAAAGGAGCCAAGAAGTCAGTTAGAAACTGCTTAATCCCCAGACAAAGGATGAGACACACATAATCTTTAAAAAGTCCTGCTAAATGCCAAGGAATACAAGACACCTCTGGATATCTGACAAAAATAGCTGACAATGACAGGATGAAGAGGCCTGAATTACCAGTGTTTGTGATGTTTTTTTTTACAGATTTTCCATTTTCCATAGTAAAGTGAACAATCTACACTGTGTTTGTATGTCAAGCACACACACAAACCATATAGATCTCAACTGATATATAATCTTGCATTTATGTCATATATACTTAGAGTTGCGCCTAAAAACACAGGGTTTTTTCCATATATCCATCCCTGGTAGTTATTTCTGCTGGCACACACAAACAATATCTAATATAGAGTGGAAAAAATGCACTCCTCTTATTAGTTTGGCTTAGATAGTAGGTAGAACACACCACCAGTCATTCACAGCACCACACACTGTATGGCTAGAGTATCCTACAGCTGTTTACTTGTTCATCTTTTCTCACTAGCAAATCTCACTTCCTAAATGTAAGCTACAAATTCACGAAGCACACCTTGAAAATCTGGTCACCAGAGCTCCCGGATTAACTATTCCCATTTGCATAACTGTAAACTTAATGTAGCACTTCCAGAGTATATCCTTTAAATTGCACTTACCAATGAAACACAAAATCCACTAAAAGGGTTTCCGAACCTAAACCAATTTGTAAAGTTGTTTTTTTAATATAAAACATTAAAGAAATTAAATTGATCGGCATATAATTAGATTAATTATTATCTTCCGAGTTGCTTTAATTTTAATATATATATATATAAGATTATATATCCACTCAAAGGATTAGGCAAAAAGTCAAGCAGTAGCAACATATTCACATTACCTTACTGTGCAAATTATAAAACTAATTAATATAAAGTTTCACAAGAAAAGAATTGGCTCTGAATGCACACTCTGACACAATTTTAGATATTTAAAATTCACTCTCACATTGTTTCCTTGGGTAGTGAGAGTCAGCTTTATGTCCCTGAAACTTACAAATTGTTTGTTCTCCCTGGAGAAAACTAAACCTTAATATACATATATATAAATGGAATACTAAAAATATTTTAGTCATATACATGAAAAACAAGGACATTGAAGGTAGCTCCCAAGTATATCTTATACTGATATATATATGAAACACGCTGAAATATTGCTATTCAAAAAAGCCAAAAGATTGGGTCGGTCTCTCTCTTCTCTAAAAAATTATGCTTGTTTGATCACAGCATTTCCAATTTACAGTATATTGTTAGGTTTGTTCTACGCCCTCTAACCAAGTGAATACTCACTAAAGGCCCGATGCTGAGTGACATGCTACCAGATGCTGAGTGAGATGCTACCAGATTCAGTGTAGCATATTGGGATCTAAAAGGAGATTTTTCCATCTAGAGATCCCGCTGAGATGTGGAACTAAAGGGCCATTGCTATGAAGTGCTGAGTACCCTCAACTCCCATTGACACCTTCTCATGATAGGGTGGTGTTTATGTGACCATCGCTTATTAGCACCGTAGTGTCCAGGAAGCGGATCTCTTGTGTGGATTGGTCCAGGCTGGGGCTGATGGTGGGATGGAAATTGTTGAAATCATGGTGGAATTCCTCAAGGACTTCTTTTCCATGGGTCCAGATGATGATGATGTCATCAATTTAGCACAAGTAGAGTAGGGGCATTAGGGGACGAGAGCTGAGGAAGCATTGTTCTAAGTCACCCATAAAAACGTTGGCATACTGTGGGGCCATGTGGGTAACCATCGCAGTGCCACTGATTTGAAGGTATACATTGTCACCAAATGTGAAATAGTTATGGGGGAGGACAAAGTCACAAAGTTCAGCCACCAGGTTTGCCATGACATTATTGGGGATACTGTTCCTGATGGTTTGTAATCCATCTTTGTGTGGAATGTTGGTGTAGAGGGCTTCTACATCCATAGTGGCCAGGATTGTGTTTTCAGGAAGATCACCGATGGATTGTAGTTTCCTCAGGAAGTCAGTGGTGTCTCGAAGATAGCTGGGAGTGCTGGTAGCATAGGGCCTGAGGAGGGAGTCTACATAGCCAGACAATCCTGCTGTCAGGGTGCCAATGCCTGAGATGATAGGGCGTCCAGGATTTCCAGGTTTATGGATCTTGGGTAGCAGACAGAATACCCCAGGTCAGGGTTCCAGGGGTGTGTCTGTGCAGATTTGTTCTTGTGCTTTTTCAGGGAGTTTCTTGAGCAAATGCTGTAGTTTCTTTTGGTAGCCCTCAGTGGGGTCAGAGGACAATGGCTTGTAGAAAGTGGTGTTAGAGAGCTGCCTAGCAGCCTCTTGTTCATATTCGACCTATTCATGATGACGACAGCACCTTCTTTGTCAGCCTTTTTGATTATGATGTCAGAGTTGTTTCTGAGGCTGTGGATGGCATTGTGTTCTGCACAGCTGAGGTTATGGGGCAAGTGATGCTGCTTTTCCACAATTTCAGCCGGTGCACGTCGGCAGAAGCACTCTATGTAGAAGTCCAGTCTGTTGTTTCGACCTTGAGAAGGAGTCCACCCAGAAACATTCTTTTTGTAGTCTTGGTAAGAAGGTCTCTGTGGGTTAGTATGTTGTTCAGAGATGTGTTGGAAATATTCCTGGAGTCGGAGACGTCGAAAATAGTATTCTAGGTCATCACAGAACTGTATCATGTTCGTGGGGGTTGAGAGGCAGAAGGAGAGGCCCTGAGATAGGACAGATTCTTCTGCTGGGCTAAGAGTATAGTTGGATAGATTAACAATATTGCTGGGTGAGTTACAGGAACCACTGGTGTGGCCCGTTGTGGCAGGTAGTAGTTTAGATAGCTTAGTGTCCTTTTTCTTTTGTAGAGAAGCAAAGTGTATGTTGTAAATGGCTTGTCTAGTTTTTGTAAAGTCTAGCCACGAGGAGGTTTGTGTGGAAGGTTGGTTTTTTATGAGAGTATCCAGTTTTGAGAGCTCATTCTTTATCTTTCCCTGTTTGCTGTAGAGGATGTTGATCATGTGGTTCCGCAGTTTCTTTGAGAGCATGTAGCACAAGCTGTCAGCATAGTCTGTGTGGTATGTAGATTGTAATGGATTTTTTACCTTCAGTCCTTTTGGTATGATGTCCATCTGTTTGCATTTGGAAAGGAAGATGATGTCTGTCTGTATCTGTGTGAGTTTTTTCATGAAGTTGATAGATTTCCACTCCAACTAAAACCTCTCCAATGCATCATCAAAGATCTACAACCTATCCTGAAGGATGACCCATCACTCTCACAGATCTTGGGAGACAGGCCAGTCCTTGCTTACAGACAACCCCCCAACCTAAAGCAAATATTCACCAGCAACCACACACCACACAACAGAACCACTAACCCAGGAACCTATCCTTGCAACAAAGCTTGTTGCCAACTGTGTCCACATATCTATTCGGGGACACCATCATAGGCCCTAATCACATCAGCCACACTATCAGAGGCTCATTCACCTGTACATCTACCAATGTTATATATGCCATCATGTGCCAGCAATGCCCCTCTGCCATGTACATTGGCCAAACTGAACAGTCTCTACATAAAAGAATAAATGGACAAAATCAGACATCAAGAATTATAACATTCAAAAACCAGTCGGAGAACACTTCTATCTCTTTGGTCATTCGATTTACAGATCTAAAAGTTGCAATTCTTCAACAAAAAAACTTCAAAAACAGACTCCAATGAGAGACTGCTGAATTGGAATTAATTTGTAAACTGGATACAATTAACTTAGGCTTGAATAAAGACTGGGAGTGGATGGGTCATTACACAAAGTAAAACTATTTCCCCATGTTTATTCCCCTACCCACCCCCCATGTTCCTCAGATGTTCTTGTCAACTGCTGGAAATGGCCCACCTTGATTATCATTACAAAAGGTTCCCCCCGCCCCCCTGCTGGTAATAACTCACCTTTTCCGATGAAGTGAGCTGTAGCTCATGAAAGCTTACACTCAAATAAATTTGTTGGTCTCTAAGGTGCCACAAGTACTCCTTTTCTTTTTGCAAATACAGACTAACACGGCTGCTACTCTGAAACCTGTCACATTAAGTGATCACTCTCGTTACAGTGTGTATGGTAACACCCATTGTTTCATGTTCTCTATGTATATAAATCTCCTCACTGTATTTCCCACTGAATGCATCCGATGAAGTGAGCTGTAGCTCACAAAAGCTTATGCTCAAATAAATTTGTTAGTCTCTAAGGTGCCACAAGTACTCCTTTTCTTTTTGCTCTAGAGAGTAATTTTTATAGAACAACATTTCCATTAGCTCACCCACTACTTTATTTGAAAAAAAAATCGAAGGTGTTCTCTGTTGAGTTTGAGGGCAAACAAAGAAACAGAATCTAGTTTCTTAGGGTTGTTACTCATTCTTATCTAGGGATGAATCTAACCCATTGCTTTAAGCAGATTTCCAAAGAATTACTATGCCTATTTTTAGCTAAGAAAGTAAAATGAGATTTTAAAAGCAGCTTGGATCATATCAAAGTATATAGTTACACAATGGCCAGTATGACCAGATAAGTAATATACTGTTAAAAAATCCTAAATATTCTATTTATATACACTCAAGTCTGTGATATATCCTGTGAAACTTAAGGAGAATTCTATTTACAAAATATTTACTACTATTTATAAAGCTACCATTATGAGTGCACCTGTGTCTTTAATCCTGATGGCCCATATGTTCAAACGGTTGGATACTTATCCAAACCTGAGCCAGTCCCCTCTAGTCTGAAAAATTGGTCTGTAATTTTGCTTTTTTTGCTTAACTGCTTTCATTTTATGGAACATCCTCAGTGAAACTTGAGGAAGCAAAGTTAAAGATTTCAGTTAGGAGGGGAGAGAGGAGGCCTATAACTGCGGGAACATGAGAACACAGCCTATTTCATAACAGAACCTCCTACATCCATATTGTAGAATTATAGAATCGCAGAGTTCAAGGCCAGAAGTGACCACCAGATTATCTAGCCTGACATCCTTATATCAAGGCCACCAACACCACCCAGCCACTAAACATATAACTCATGAATATCTTGGAGGCAGCATGCAATCAACCCCTTGCCTGGGTAAGGCACTGCTAATTTTGCTTCAGCTGGTGGAAGGATCTTTATGTGGTTAGAAAACAATCACCTTAGCCAGGCCTTTCTATTTTGTTTCAACACAGAGTGGCTAGCTATTAGGCAGTGGTAGGTTCTGACAACAACAAGGAAAGATAATTAAGCTAACAGCAGAAGGAGCACTTGGCCAGTGTCAACTGCCATGAAGACAGCTAAAAGTTTGAAGAAATAAGAAAAACTAAAAGGTAAAATTCACTAGAATAAGCAGTTGAAGCTTTAGAGTATAATTATCAGAAAGAAAACATGTTGTTTAGCATACTTTATGTTAATGGCTGGCTAGCATGGCCCACTGTGCATAATTTAGCTGAACAATTGATATGAAAATTTAATACACACACACACACACACACATATATATATATATGATTACTGCTACAGAAAAAAAAGCAAAACACAAGAGAGAGCATAATAGGCACATGAACTCTGAAGGCCTAATTACATCACGGGGGAGGGTAAGCAGTTACTGCTGAATCAAGCAGAAAATTGGGGTAATTTGTAAACAGGTAGAGCTGTTATCCAGGTGCACCAGCATGTGTGTGAGTTGGTGAAGGGGCTTGGAGCTGAAGACTTCCATCTGTGTTACCAAATAAACTGCATAACAGATTGCTTCCCTCAGCTTAAACTCAGTACATTAAATGAAGAAACAGGTCCAACACCTTGACCCCAGTGTAGCCCCCCTCCAGCCAGCCTCACCAAACAAGATTCAAATAAACAATGCAATGGAATGTGTGGCGGGGAAAAAAAAGTCACTTGATGAAATACAAAATCACAGTGTTTGCATGCGAGAAGCTCAGTGATAAAGCTAACTAACTTGGTGTTCTGCCATCAATATACTCCCTATTCTTTGAAGAATGAAATATTTCATACAAGTCATCCCTTTGACACAGAAAAGCTCTCCATGGTGGGGGAGGGCAGCTGGAGTTGCCAACAAGGGCTGCAGAGGGGCAGGAAAGGCCACACTGACCCTTGCCCCTGACATGGGAAGTGCCCGAAATAAATGTAGGAGTCACCCCACTCATCCACCCATGGGAAGGAGGAAAAGCAAGCTACTAAGGCACCCAGCAAGTACTGTAGCAGAGCAGAAGAGTCATGTTGACCCTCTGCTTCTAACCCAGGGAGACCCTAGAATGAAGGTAGGAATTTTCCTACATACCCCTTCCCAAGAAGGAAGGACTGCAGAAGTGCAGGACAGTGCATAATGAACCCAGCCCCTAACCCAGAGCCACCCCACCCCACCTTACCCTAGAGAGAAGGTAGGAGCTTCTCTCATCTACCCTTATATGTGGGGAGAGCTGCTAGAGCTGGCAGTAAGAACTGCAGCAAGGATGGAGAAATAACCCTCTCTCTCCTACTGAAGTTGAACCTGCTGAGGTGGATTGGGCTGAGTGGAAGATTGGTGAGCCATGGTGGGGCTATGACAGAGCATGCTGGCTGAGGCACTGGCCAGAGAGACCAGGAAAGAGGATTGGAATTAAATTATAAACCGAATCAGTAATGAATGAGCTATGCACCTGAGATTTTTTTTTTTTTTGGTAAGTCTTCTGGCTGTTACTGTCTATCTGATTTACAGGGTCTGAGGTAGCAACTGTCTTTCATAGTTTGTACAGCACCTAGCACAATGCAGTTTTGCTCCTCATGGGGCCTCAGGATGTTACCACAATACAAATATTAATCATCATAATTGAAAACAAATTCTAAAATCTCTCTGAATGCTTTATACTTAGAGGAGGAGACAGAGATACCAGCCACCAAAACACAAACCTCTTCCACTAGAGACCAGTACATTTTAACTTCACATTATTGTAAAGGCAGCCAAACATTTCTGACACATACCCCACGTGTGATCACACATTGAGTCTCCAGGCAGTTCCTAAGCATATCAAGCTGCCTTATTGTCTTGATTACTGGTTCATGGTACTTGTTAAGTCACACATTTGCTTTAAACTCCATTCTTACCATTTCTCCTAGGCCTGGCTCCTGCCTGTATTCCTATTTGTTCACAGCAACAAAAGGAGCAAATGGTGGTTATGTCACTGCTGAGGACAAGACTGCATATGGAAAATTTTACAGTATTGCTGGATCTGGTCTCTGGCTACATTACAGTGCTAGTGGCACCTTAGAGACTAACAAATTTATTTGAGCATAAGCTTTCGTGAGCTACAGCTCACTTCATTCGATGAATCCGATGCGTCCGATGAAGTGAGCTGTAGCTCACGAAAGCTTATGCTCAAATAAATTTGTTAGTCTCTAAGGTGCCACAAGTACTCCTTTTCTTTTTGCGAATACAGACTAACACGGCTGCTACTCTGAAACATTACAGTGCTAGAAGACTCTGCTTTGGAAACCTCTGCACCTTAAGCCGAGCTCTTATAAGCTGCGTAGAAATTTTCTTTTATTCACATTCAGGTGTTAGTTGAAGCTTTAGGCGGAAGATCACCAGCCCAGGAGGAGCTCCTGGAAGTATCAGTGCTCCAGACATTCTCAATGTCTCCAGAGACCTTGGGCAGACAGTAGCTGCCAGGCCATCCTGGGATACATCCCCAGGATACTAGAAATCTGTTTGCCACGGAAAAATGAAGAATGTGCGTTTTTACAGAGAGTCTTTAATTTTTACATTTTGTGAAAAAATAAAAACATATATTAACTATTAACTAAATTTTACTGAAAGTGGCAGTGCCACTTATTCAATGCATGCAACCTCCCCCTCTTGTGGTTGATTTTTGAATGCGCTTTAAATTTACATAGCTAAACATACTCCAATTAACTGCTTCCGGCATATAGAGGTTACTCAACAGCGTACAGGGGGTCATGTTTTAATGCATCTCAAATTTCACATCAGCCTCCAGATTGAAGTTATGAAAAGATGCTGAAAACTTTAAAAATCATGCCTAACGACAGTGTCACTAAGTTCGGTGAGGACACATTTCACATTGATGGTAATGTGCTGTTCTGGACTCTATGCAGAAAGGCTGTAGATTAAGTTCAAAGGCAGACAATTGTAGAACACATAGAAAGAGCTAAACATAAACTGAATGAAAAGAAATGAAAACAAGAGGCTGAACAGCAGGGCCATCAACAACAGTAAAGAAACAATGCACTATGACTGGATCATTCCAGCGTTTTTGTGCATTTAAAAAAACCCAATTGTCTGAAAATGTAGAATACAGACATAGAAGTATTTAGTATATATAAGAAATACAAATTGCAATTCTATTAATTTTATTTTATTATAATGATTGATGGCACTGGTAGGGTTTGAATGTTCTTAAAAATTGTAAATATTTCAATAAAACATTGTGTTCAACTGATACCTATATGTACTGTGGCTAGGGAAACTAAAGTTCAGTGTTTCATTTTCACCTTGGAAAACCACAGATTTTTATGTTTTTTAGCAGATAATTTTTTTAACTAGGATCCCTGTATATCACACACTCTTCTTGTGCAAGGACAGCTCTACTGGCCAGTGCAGAGGAGAGCAGGACCATAGGCCAAAGAGGAATTGCTACACTGGCTCTTGAAAGTGGAAGGGCTAGAAGAACCAAAGAGCAGCTGTGTCTGAGTTGGTTCCTGGCACCAGCAGGTGGAGGGGCTCCTAAAGTCAGCCAGATTTGTGTGCAATAAGCGAGTTTAGCATAGCAGCTTCACAAGACTTGGGAACTACAATCTGCAGTTCCTTATGTCTAGAGGAGGAAAGGGACTAGACCAGGCCTGCTGGCAATGCAGGGATCTGAGTGGCCCAGTCCAGGCCTGAATGACTGCTTGTGCTGTGCCTATTTTGTGAATTAGTCTACAGCACCTTTCACCAGCGCTAAATTGCATCGCAAACACACCAGGATATTTAAAGAAGAGGAATGGCTGTTTGTTAATTTCAGAAATCCAAACCTACTTTCTAATGAATTCTTACATTAAACCTACCTCATAGTGTCTTGTTGTGCCAGACAAACCCGTAATTATCAGGAAATCCCTCACTTTTAACCTACGTTAGCATCCATGCAATCTGAACCACCCTATGGAAACTGGAAATTATCATTTTCTTCGGAAATAATGGTGACGGGAAGTGATAACTCACGGTGTTGTGTCATCATCCGATAACATGTGAGACAGTGCGTCCCACCACATTACTGTTTAAAGGGTGAAGGCAGCCGTTTATTAAAGAGCAACAGTTGAACAGAGAACTGGATAAAGTAAGTAGGAGAGGGTGAGGGAGTTGTACTAACTTGGAACTTCCATTCATTACTTACGGTGATAAAGATTTGGGGGCCCTGGAATTGGCAGCATTAAAAGCTATTTTAATTTGAGCTGTGTCTCAGATAAAACATTCATTTGGGAGAACCAGATTAAGGAGAAAAAAAACAAACCCAGGATATTTACTTCTCCCACAAATTCTTCCTGGAAACATTATTGCAAAATCCTCTGCCCACCTGAACAGTATGCTTATGATTAACTGCAGATGAGCCCAGCAGCTTGCATATGTAGTTAATTTGCTCTAAATTTCCATGCTGTATTATAACACTAATGATCACTAATAATAGACGAACCCACAGTTTACTGAGTAAGTAATTTGAGACATTATGATTTTTATCTTGAATAGGATCAGGCTGACCAATTTAAACTGGGCAGAAAAAGGTAAGTAATGTGTAAATCAATCTCAACAACAACATGCTCTGTTTCTTTGCAAAACGATATGGATTGATTGGCGAAAAGAGGGCCCTGACAGTAACTATTGCTAGGAAATAAAGTCAATAAACGTCCATGTCCAAGAGCAAAAGGTCAGACACAGAAGTTCCACTCAGGTGCAAAAATGATTTTGTCACTCGACTACATGGACTCAGTTGGGCTTGAAGTTTGCTCTGGTGGGTGAAGTACACACAAACAACAGTGGAGACAGATGTCACATCCTGAAGCTGATAAAAATGGAAACCACCAAATATAGGCAGAACTTTGTGGCAAAAGACCATACATTGGCTTCCAGTCAAAAAGACAGCATCTAAAAATCATATAAAGAAAATTAGCGGCCAGGCACTGTCAGTTTGATAGTTATTTCAGGAATAAAACAATCCTTAGGTATTGCAACTCATACCCATTTCCCATTCATAGGAACTTTGATTTTGCTTCTTTTTTTGAAGCTGAGAAAATACAGAATACTAAGCAATTAAGAATACTGCTATTGTGCTCATGTGCATTTCAGTGTTTTAAAGAACAGGGTTTTTTTTTATCATCATCTGGTATCTTGGCAGAAGATTATTTAAGCTCTACGGTGAATGTCAGAAATTCCTGGTTTTTCTGAAGCCTTTTGAGGGAGTTTCCAATGGTTAGAGCCAGATACAGAGGATGAAATTCCGGCCCCACTGAACACAATGACAACTCTCTCCATTGACTTTAATGAGGCCAAGATTTCACCTGGAGAGTCAGCAATTCATTGCTGATAAAATGTTGAATCTAGAGTGCCTGAAGATAGGTGCCTAAATCCATATTTAGGCAACTAAATAAGTGATCTGATTTTCAGATGTGCTGGGCCTTTGTTGCTTAACTATGGATGGGGTGCCTGAGTTTAGGCATCCTAGTTTGAACATTTGGCCCTTACTTCTGTTTGCCTTAGTCTCCCTCTCTGTTAAATGGGGGGAATAATTAATTGATACCTACTTTACAGAAGGGTTGTGGGACTTCATTACTTAGTGTTTTTCAGGTGCTGTCAGTTACACATAGAGCAAAGTGGTATTAATTATTCGAAGGGAGGAAGTGGTGTGGGAGGGGAAAAGGAGTCTTGCAATCCTCTCTTTGCACTCTTTAGCCACATCTTGTATGACTCTTCACTCCACCAGAGGAAGACTGTGGGCAGCTCTCTTGAGAGCCTGTTAATGGTGCTCTGAGATGGAGCCAGACGAGTAAGCCTGAGAATGATGCAAGGCACTCCCCCCTCCTGAAGGGCTGACAATGTCTCTGCAGTGCTCCCTTGGGAAGAAGAGCTAGCATGGGAGCCCAGAACTCCTCCCCTTGCATGAGAGCAGTACAGGGTATTGCCTCTGGATCAAAGCAGTTGGCAAAACAATCATGAGCATATTCTAAGGAATAATTCTGGATTGGTTTCCAGGGATGGATTAAGCAGGGCCAAATGAGTATTTTCTGCATCTAACTACTTGGATTCTCTGGCCACCAGGCCAGTCAAACCTTTCATTTTTTATGTAGAAACCTGGAAACTGATCAGCGTATACCCCAGTTTTCTTTATACGTTATTACTACACTATTTTCAGAATACACTGATTTTTTAATTTAAGTGCAGCTAATTTCATGCATGAATATGTAATGTTATATCCTGGAGTGATTTTGAACTGACAAGTCTAGCATATCAAGATCCATAAAATCTTGGAACAATACTAATACCTCTTGTGTCTCTCAGGGAAATGTTTAGTTAAGCCACTGCAAAATCCCTCACAGCAGAGGCAGTGAGATATTACCAAGTTCTCTACCTCCCAAAGGTACGTCCTCTCAAAAAATGGAGGCTAAAGAGAAGGAGAAAACACTGAGGGGAGAACAAAGACAGCAACACTGGGATGGTAAGACAATGCTGAGACTTTTACTTCCTATGCTCTGTGCCTAGATGACATCCTGACTGGCACTCTAGCTACATCCTAACTGACAAGCTGCTGTTCTGAACAATTATTTTCTATTTTGGCTTTTAAATTTAAACGATATGTGAAAATGGCCAGTTTGGTTTCAGTACATTTGTCTGTGAAAGCCCCAACCAGGCAGCAAGCAAATAAAGCTCAAGGAGTCAGCCGGAACTATTTGTTCCTTTTTCAGCGAAGCAGGGAATGGGAAGCAGGAACACCTAAGTTTAACGCCTTGCTAACATTTCTCAGATGGAGGGTCACATGAGTCTTTCTCCGGGGCAAAGTCTTTTAAGGGAAATGAGGATGACCCTTAGTTCATGAGGAGGCCAGAATCCACTGTTCGGCTACAACAGTTTTTGAAGAACAAGGAAAAAACTGCACAAAGGTTTAATAAACTGTAAGCATGAGCTGTAGGACCTGGGAGTTGGCTCCCTTATCGCCTAACATAAAATGATTAAATACTGTACTCTTGGAAAGATGGCATGTTGGCAAATTGGCAGTCAGGTGGTACATCCTACTGCACCATTAAAGAAATGTATTGGGCTAGCAAAAGCTTCCTTCACTCTGCACACGTAACAGGCTTCCTGCCATATTCATTGCCAGAGTGTTTCTTCTGAACTGAAGTCAGATTTAAAGTTGCCACTTTCATCTTCAAACATATTTCTTGGCATATCCATTGTGAGAAATGCTTCGCACCTTGTAAACTTTTAGCTAGCGTTACTGAGCCAAAATGGACTCAATATTTTTAAGGAGGCATGGGCCAAATGTGATTGAAGTCTTTGTGAATCATCTGCATTCCTGCCATAGTACTGGCCATGAAAGATCCAGTGA
The DNA here is from genome assembly GCF_009764565.3 of Dermochelys coriacea. NCBI lineage: Eukaryota > Metazoa > Chordata > Testudines > Dermochelyidae > Dermochelys > Dermochelys coriacea. The sequence continues at coordinate 31,645,958 of NC_050079.1, read as the reverse complement.
CTCAGTGCAATGTCAGTGGAATATTTTTAAAATATATCTATTATTTAAAACATTAAGTGTTCAGTTTAAATGAAAAATATTAGCTGAAAGAACACAAATTATACACTGCTTTTAATCGAAGAATCTCATCAAATTTTACAAATATTAATGAATTAAGCATCACATAATTCCTGAGACACAGTTAAGATCACTATACCAAGTTATATCAATGAACTCAGGCACAGAGAATTTAATTGACTTGCTCAAGGCCATGTCAGAGCAATAGATTCCAAGAGCCTTAAATCCCAATCACCTGCTCCGACCATTAGACACCATTACCTTCCTGAGAGTACATCTAATTAACTGGCAAATGGAAGGAAATTCATTGCTAAGGGTGTTCTGTCATTAACTCACCTATTGTATAAATAGTGAATAATATAAAAATGATGCAATCTCACAGTGCAGTATGATGTACGGCTCTGTAACAGCTACATCCTTGACTATGCTCTTTCTCAGAATCAAGTTCTCAGAAGGTTGTGTGGAATCTTCAACCTTAGGGACTTATTTCTCAGAAGCAGTGCTCCGATGCAAGTATATGAGCAATAGGATTTCATCGTGAAAATAAGCAGCTACCACAGGAAGCAGATCTGCTGAGTAAGAAGGTGCCATTTTTACATAGTCACTTTTCATGCTAGAGACACATGTTCAAATGAAGATATTCTATAGAACTGTGTTGCTTGACACCTATAACAACATCCATTACACTGAACAGGATGAGTTCAGAGAGGCAGCTTCAGAAAGGTTTCAGAGTAGCAGCCGTGTTAGTCTGTATTCGCAAAAAGAAAAGGAGTACTTGTGGCACCTAGAGACTAACAAATTTATTTGAGCATAAGCTTTCGTGAGCTACAGCTCACTATAAAGCAAGCTGTAGGTCACGAAAGCTTATGCTCAAATACATTTGTTAGTCTCTAAGCTTCAGAAAAAGACCCCAGACCTTATTTCCCTATAAGAACTTTTGTTCTTGATACACATGTACTTGGATTGTCAAAGTGTCAGTCTGCTGTGTGAGAACACAAACCTTTATAAATGTCAAGGGAAATAATTTTTCACTCCTCTTTCTTTTAGCATGATTTCTCCTTCGTTTACAGATATTTATCAAGCTTGGATCAGAGCTGAAACTAGAGTGCCAAGAAAAAGATCTTTTATTAAAAACAAAGTGGCCCTTTTTAATTTGGTTTAGGCTTAGTGAGTAATTCTTAAAATGCTAATGAACTCCAGCTTGGCTTGTCCATCCTAAAATGCCAGGGCCCAGATCCAGGAACTTAATTTAGCAATATAATTTTAATGCTACTAAATAATCCCTTTATGGCAGGTAACAGAGCACTATCAGACTTGAAAAATGGAATTAAAATTAACTGGATTTTTAGTAATGCAAGGATGTTAGAATTAGAGTTGTGACGGCACTTAATTATATTAGTGGGATGGATAATTAAAAAAAATAGTTTCCTTAAAGAGGAAATCCAATGTATTACCTATTTATCCAAATTTTGGATTACGGACAAAGGATATCCCAACTTTAATTCCTGTGCTCCTTTCATTTCTGCAGTGTCTTGTGGAATCTTACATGATGCATCAGAATATAAATTATGCAACACTAAAAGTAAAGATATTTTTCAACTGGCTGTTTCGATATCTAATTTGAATTTATTGAAGTGGATGGAAGCAGAGAGAATGCTAAAGAGGACTCGGCATCCGTGAACTGGCAGATACTGCAATTCATTTGCCATCTCATGTTAATTAGCTTTTCCTTATTATTCAAGGAAAGGCACAGACTAGAAAAAAGTGACACATCTCATGTTTTCTAGAATTGATTGAGATCACATCTTTTAAGCAGCAGCTGGCATTTCCATGGGCAGAACCAACCAAAGAACCGCATAGTTGCATGGAATTCTTAAATAAAGATACAAGGCTCTCTTCATAATTGGGGGATGTGCAAAGGCCTATATTCTACTTGATATAAAAAGAAGCAAATAGGAACAAAATCTATACCATCCCAGATCCATCAGTCATTTTTTAGAATGAATGATCAGAGCTAGGAAATAAATAAGAGTCCTTTGAAAAGGAGGCACTGAAAACAAGAGTCTTGAAATGAAACACAGTCCAGTGGATACAGGAATTGGATTTGGGTTCTGGGTTCTATTTCTGGCCCTGCCACTGACTCACTGTGTGACTTTGGACAACCCACTTACCCTCTCTATGCCTTAGTTTCCCTATCTTTCAAGTGGGGTTAAGAACATTATCTACCTTTGTCAAGTTCTTTGGGAACTGCAGATGAAAAGCCCTATAATAAATTATACATATTACTATGGAGAGATGGCATTAGCTCCACAATTAAATTTGCAACTAAATCTCCAATACAAGCCTGATTTTGCACCCTCCTCTCAACATCCAAAAAGACATATTGTCAAGTTAGATCTATTTTGTTCATATAGAAACAAATTATAAAGAACAATGTTCCATGGTGTACATTGTCAGTACTGAACATGCACAGAATTTACAGGGACAGAGTTAGGTAATTAGAGTGATCTCTCTGACTCTTAACTTTACACCTCCTGAATATCCAATATGTTTGTCTTTCTAACCCTAACATTTTTTGAAAGGCAATATTGAACTCTATCCACAGCAACTGTAACTTCATATTAATGAAGTTTTCAATGTGTGAATTATGAATCATGGGTTATTTCCAGTCCAAACTGGTAGTGATCAAGAGTCATTACCACCTTATGGCTGTTCAGTGTGCAAAGTGAAAGCAGTTGATGGTCTAAGATCCAGCACCTAGTGGTGAGAACACGACTCATTTCTAAGCGGGAGGAAACTTGGCATAGGCTAGTTATGTCACTTAAGGCACTATTGAAAGGTTCTCAGCTACGGTGGTGACGAGGCTACTATAAGAACCTATATACACTTGACAAGAATAGACTTCTATGGCTTTATTGGATCAATGTACAATTCAAACCTTATTATGATATCTGCAATTTAAGAGTTTAGGACAGTGGTGGGCAACCTGCAGCCCACGGGCCGCATATGACCCATCAGGGTAATCTGGTTGTGGGCCGCGAGACATTTTGCTGACCCTGACTGGCCACAGGCACTGCCCCCCACAGCTCCCAGTGGCTGCAGTTCGTTGTTCCCGGCCAATGGGAGCTGCAGGAAGCAGCGCCCAGCACGTCCCTGCAACCCGCCACTTTCCGCAGCTCCCATTGGCCGGGAACGGCGAGCTGTGGCCACTGAGTGCTGCGGGGGGCAGGGCCTGCAGACGGTCAGCATCAGCAAAATGTCTTGCGGCCCACAATCAGATTGCCCTGATGGGCTGCAGGTTGCCCACCACTGGTCTAGGATGTTGCATTCATATCACTCTCAACGACACTAATGGAAGCTGTGTGTGCATATCAAGGGAGAATAACTCTCTCACGTGTTATCTTTTGATATGGAATAAGAATCCCACCACACTTTAGATGGTAACATCAGGCAAGAAGTCGATGGAGCTATGGGGCACTGATTAGAACACTAGATAGGACGGTTTAGCACTACACAGAGATGCGGAAAGCACAGGTTGGTGTGTATTGATTGCAGAATTTCCACAATCAATGCATTTTAATTTAACTAGTGTACAGTGCCTTTCATCTGCAAGTACTCTCTAAGCCCATAACAATTACATATGCACCACAGGTTTGCAGAATGGCTGAAGAATGCCCTTGTTGCCTACTGCTTAATGAACTGAAACCATGGCATATCCAGAACTGAAAAATTTGTACCATGCAACTGAGTATGTTCTTTAGAGAAGCTGCCCCCACAGGACAGAAAACCTAAGATGAGAGTTATAGATTTGGCATTCTTCAGCTAGATGGTGCAGTGTGTTGTAAGGAATAATGGTTGGCACTGATTCAGTTCCTTTGTGGTGAAGTCTGCAGAGGCATCTTAACCTGTCACAGTTAATGGGTTTTGCTATGGATGCCAAAACATAACATGGTGAGAGCATTTGAAGAAAGGGACATGAAAAATATCTAAAGTGTTGGTCGTCTCAGTGGTAATTTAAAAAACAAAAACAAAAAAACATTTCTCAGATTGGTTTTCAGAAGCTCCACAAACCTTAGAGGAGAGCAAATCTAATGAAGAAGTAATGAAATAATTGAGGGGGAAAAAGAACTGTAGAAGTTTTCCTAAGTAATACAAAATCATAACAATGTCCTGGTAGACATGCATTTTTAAACAATGACTGTAATAACGGAAAATTAGACCCCATTACTTATTTATAGGCTTCTGGTTAACACTGTTCTCCATTTAGCACAGTTCACTTTTATAAATAGTATCTTTAGGAGAGATGCTATTTTTTTGACCAGGTAATGTCAAAAATAGCTATCTGCTTTTGTGAATTAGAGCTCACCTATCTACAGTTTATAAGAGTAATTGAAGATAGAGCTTTGACAAGGATTATGGAGAAATTGCCTAGATTTGGAAAAAAAGCCCCAAATGATGAAGTGATAAATATCAGTTTTTAACTCTAGAACTACAGAAACCAATCTGATAAAGAAATTGTAAAAATTTAAAGGAAGAAAACAGTATTTGATGAGTCTACAATCTTTATATTTAAGGGATAGTCAGAAGACCTATAAATCCTCAGTGGAAATAATAGTTGAGATCCTGAAAGCTCTAAAAGGAAATATTAAATATGCAAAATCTTGGTAAAAAGCACAATTAAGGGCATAAATGCCTAAAAGTTTAAAGGGCAAGCTATCTTTCTCAAAGATGTTCCAGTACTACTTTTTATGTCAGTATAACACAAGACATTTTTAAAAAGTAGCACTATATTTTTTTTAAACACACATTTTTGGATATTTCTCACCTGTTAAATATTGTGTAATATTAGAAAATACATTTTAAAAATATGTTGACTGGAATACATGAACTAAAAGACAACAATATTGATTTCTGTTATTAAAAGATTGAAAATTTCACTACTGGAAGTTGTTAAGGTTTGTCAGTGTCTTTTGAGTAGAGTAAATGGCATTTATTGATGGGGGTTTGTTTGTGTTTTTTCTTTTCATTCATTCTTTCTCTTCTCTTACAATATGCGTGGGCCTGGCTGTTTTCCAGCATTAAGAACACTTAACTGCAGAAGTAAGAAATATCTATCTCTGATATAAAAGTCCTAAGGCCTAAAGTTGAGTTAGCCCAGCTGCCAGTGAAAGAAAATCCTCCCTCTTCAGTTCCAAGCATTCCAGCATTGCTAATGAATGCTTAGGAGGGTATCTGTGCCAATCCATTACTTAAACCTGGTGAGTTCTCTGGAGGTGGGTATAGGAATACCCACTGTACATTGCTTACTAAGGGGCTGATTTTCAGAAGTCCTGAGCATGACTCCACTAGAAGTCAATACAATCTGTGTGCTCTCAGCACCTCTGAATATCAGGTCCTTTAAGATTTGTAAAATATGAGTTGACTGATTATTTCCTGCCAGTCTCTCCCCCACCTGCTCCAAAAAAAATATGTTTTTTAATTAACTTCCGGAACGAAAATATTTTCATTTTTTGCAATTTTGGCTTGCCCAACAATAGTCATTCAGTATAGCATTGGCCATAGGAAACATATAGGAAAATTTATTTTTCCAGAGCTTTTTTTTTTCTTTTTCTTTTTGATCGCTAACCCATGACCAATTCTTGCAGTGGCTGCCTTCTCCTGAATTGACTTGTTCACTTGTATGCCTAAGTGTTTCTAGCCATGGCAGGTTGTAGAATAATGGACCTTAACATCACGTAATTCTGATAATCATCTTGCTTTTTCTCCCTTTCTTCTGTTGTGACATGATTCTAGCAGCTAAAATCTCCAAAAAACCAGCAGATTTAGAGATTAAAGTTTTTTATCACTTGAAAGATGAGATTCTACACTTCTTTCATATTATTTCATTGCCTGGTAACCCAAACAGTACTTGAAATACCAGAGGCTAACACACTTTGCAACTGAGGTGTAGGAATAAAGATGGTAATCAAATGTCAAAATTCTAAGTGAAATATCTCAGCACCTTCCATCGCTGTAAAAGCATTTGTCTGTAGCCACGATCATTCACTTAAAATCATCACTTCAGTCCCCTAGTGCTTTTTTGTCACTGCCCTTGGACTCAAACCAAGAGCATTTTCACTCTCTAGCTTTTCTGTGTTTTCTTTTTAGGTTGTTATATATCAGCTGTTGCATTCAAATAGGGGAGTCCCAATATTATTACAACAAAGTTCAAGAAAAAAAACCCCAAGGCAGCCTCACCCCAAATGTATGTATCAACAGACATATTTAGTTCTAAACAAATATTCAGATTGCTTGTAATGGGTGTTTTCAAATCACAACAACCTTTACGAATGCTAATTCAGACATATGAAAAACAAATATCACTACTCATCCCAAGAGCTGAGGCACACTTCTTGGAATGTGTTTGTTTTGTGCATCATTAAACACCCTGTACTTTACCAAAGGCAAATACATTACATATGGATCAGTCATGGGCTTCAGTGTAAGAGAGTACTATCATTCCTTTAAGGGGCTGTTTTGATATAATAAAGTTTTAGCTAATATGTGAATGGCAGCCAAGTTCTAAGAGCTAATTCAGCCACATATTCAAGCCATAGTGATTATGCAAGTATAGTACTGAAAAGCCTAATCTGTAAAACGATTTTTTAAAAAAAGATTCAGTGGAACAGGATGCCACCATGAGATCTCTCTCCCCTATGCCCTTCCTAAAGATTGGCAGATGTTATGTCTTATTGGGGGAGAATTTTGTGTTGCAGTGTAGTTATGATAACTCAGGCACTGGACTCTCATAACTACTTAATGACAACAGGATCCTGATTATCTGGTTGTTATTTAGTTTTGAACAACTGCTGTTCACTCTCTCTCTGTATACACACATATACTCATATTCATTCAGGAAGCAGTGAAACAGGACTCCCTGTTGTAAGCTTATTTGTTGTTTTGTGACATCTACTATTCAGCTCCCATGGTTTCCTGCAGCTAATTTTAAGCTTTGGTCTGTATCAAGGCCTCACTTAAAATGCTACCCCCTATAGTTCAGTTCCACCTTTAAAGGATGGTTCTTCAGATCTTAAATCACCAGCGTGACTGAAATACATCATGTCAGGCCCAACACAGTTGACAGACCAGACAAAGAGATTTGGCAGGCCACCATGAGCCATAGTAGAGAGTCTGTGGAAAATATGGGATTTTTGACACTCCTTTAAAAAATAAAAGGCAATGAAATATGTGAAAAATATGGGATTTTGACACCCTTAAAGAAAAAGGCTGTGAAACATCTGAACGGCCTCAGATGCTGCTCTGAAAACTACAAGGTAATAAAACACACTGTCTCCCAGGAAGGCAGTCTCACATGAGCTGGGAGGGGTACGATACATCATGCTAAGTTTCTACTTTTCCATATTTTTTTTTCTTAAACAGGAACCATCACAAGGTGTGCAATAAATATTTTTCACCAGATATTTCTAGTAAAAGCCACTGACTTGTCAGCTCACCTTTGCTGCCTATGGCAATGCACGTCAGGTGGTGATGATGCATGCTATAGTGCTCCGTGCATAAATATAGATATTATTTAGTACAAATCAGATCCACCTCTAATTATGTAAACTCTATTGCCAAATTAAGGTTAGAAGCTGCCATACAACTAGTATATCCCATTATCATATTCCTGAGAGATATAGCTGTAAAGAGAATGAAAATGTGTCTGTGTTTGCAGGTTAAGGGGCATACATACTTCACCACACACAAATTCCAATTAACCAAGGTTTCTGCAGGGCTTAGAATCCACACTTCCTCCAACCCACAGGTGTGTTGAGGAGCTGCAGTGCAACTACTCTACAGCTACTATTCATGCTTCTGGGGGGCTGGAACATTAGCTGTTGCACCTCCATGCCCCATATGAAGGGTTCTGAGCCATTGAATCCATGAATGTGTGTATTCCAGGGCCCCGCCCTGGCTCAGTTTTAATACTCCTTTCTGTACTCTCTTATTTGGGAAAAAAGCGGATCATCTATCATAGGTGCTGGAACTAGGGTGCTGGGGGTACTGCTGTCCCCCCGGCTTGAAGTAGTAATAACAACCCAAATACATGGTTTACGCCTTCAGCACCCCCTCTATAAAAATTGTTCCAGCACCATTGTCACCTATGGAGTTCTACACGGGCACATAGCAACACAAAGGGCCTTGAACAGGCTGACCCCAGGTGGATGCGTTTCATCCACTAGGCACTTAAGCAGCCTAAACTCCTGGGAGAATGTGGTGAGAAGGAAGGAATAAATAGATTAGCCAATATACCCGATATTGATCTGTATCAGATCTGTTTTAGTTTCCAGTTCCAGAAACACAAGTTACTAGCTACAACAGGAAAGGATTTTAAAGTGTTGCATCTTTACAGTGCTCTGTTAGTCTCACAAAATAAATTGCTATTCATCTCTCTCTTTTCAGACCTATGGTGGTTGTTTCTACACTATGGGCTAGTCTACACTTGAAATGCTATAGCGGCATGGCTGCAGCTGCAGGTTCTCCCGTCAACGTAGGTAATCCACCTCCCAAAGAGGTAGTAGCTAGATTGACAAAAGATTTCTTCTGTCAACGTAGTGCTGTTTATTCTGGGGATTAGGTCAATTTAACTACGCCACTCAGGAATGTGGCTTTTCAACACTGCTGAGCAACATAGTTAAGCCAATTTCATTTTCTAATGTAGACCAGTCCTATAAAAACATGCCTCATGTAAGGATCCAGTACTTCCCTCTTTGCAAAACATTTGGAACAAATCTCCAAAGGTATACGATAAACTTGTGAACATTTAACATGGCTACCAGTTCAACCAGATTTCTCATTTTTTTATTTATTTATAGATTAATTTAATCTTCCCCGCAGAATGCTCTTAGAAGTTGTGAAGAGACTACGTTGGGAGGTTTACTCCATTTTGCAGTAGGGAGAAGAGGCAACACAGGCTCATAGGAGGTTAGTTCTCCAATTTACAAAATTATTATTTAGGTATGTTGTTTGTTAGTGCTAATAAATATAAAACAGCAAGAAAATACAAATAAAACTGGAAACTTCAGGAAACAAATGTGTGGGGTTCCCACATGACAAGGACTGAGGTAATAGAAAATATGCTTTTGTTGATGTGTGACTACAGAGCTGTTATACAATAGAAATCTCGTGTAAAAATAATACTTCATAAACTCACTAACACTAACTAACTAGTCACTAACACAGCTGGCCATCACATAGCAATTGCCAGTAAAGGATTTCTGAGAAAAATGTTGAAAATCTTTCATACTTGACATAGCCCAGTGATTCATTAAACCTGGCACTACTTTCCCAGATTGAGACCGACATCTTTACCAGTTAAGAACCCCAACTACTAAGCGAGGCAAGTCAGTTGATCACTTGGTCCCTGGTGGCTACAGTAGAATTGTCAGCCTTTAAATTACTGCCTGAGAAGCATATCACATGCCATCTGACAAAAGAATGAGAGAGGGGAAAAAACCCTATAGATTGTGTAACATCATCCATTCCCCTTAAGGGGATGATATGTTTCAGCCTTTCGTGTCTTTAGCCCAAGAAACCAAATGAAAATATATGACTACAAACAACCTGCAAACAGTTCCACATCTATTATACAACTGAAATCATAAGAAATGAGCTTGCTGAAATAACAAATGAACTTGCAATTGCTTTGCTTCAAATAACTCCCATATGTTTTTTAGATATGTTTGGAAAGACAACTTTTTTAGATTAATAAATACCATGTGACACGTTCAATTCCTGTCCATTGAGGACTGGGCCCAGTCACAGCTAAAAGCTTTTCCCACTTAGAATATGAATGGAGAACAACACAGCACAAATGGGAAAAATAAAATAAATGTTTACAGTTATGGGAATATGCAAATATGCTGCCTGGTCTCCTAAATGACCTTGCCATACTCCTAGAAACTTTGAATTTCTTCACATGAGACTGCATTTTATGAGGGGGTAGGATGTGGAGAGGAGGCGCAAAGGAAAAATACTTTCCAGGAGCAAGCAAAAGGATTATCAGCGTTGCAGACATTCAACATTCTGTACTTGTTTTACCTGCGTGAGAAGCAGCAGCACTTGCAAACATATCCCAATGGATCCATAAATGTATTATAAAACAATTGAAGGGCTGGAAATTATACTTGATTCCTATTTCATAATGACATAAAATAAGGTCGTATTATACTTTGAACATTGGAGTTTGAAAGTTGTGAGAACTTGCCTCCAATAAAAAGAAGCAATATTTTTAACAGTGAAGAGTTCCCCATCCTTCTAAGGGACACATTTTCTCACAGTGAATGTGGAGTATTTTCAATCCCTTTCCCCATGTTCCACAGGCCCATTTAGAGGTGGAAGGTCGAGAAATTGACTCACTCCGAGAAACTACATCAGCCAGCAGTTCTTCTGGTGTAATGGTGGTACATTTGAAAACAGTGCTTGGCAAATACGTGCATTTTTCACATGTCCTCTTCATGAGATTTGTGCATGTATACCTTTAAGAGCTTACTCTATGGCAGGAGTTCTCAACCTTTTTCTTTCTGAGCCCCTCCTCCCGCCTGCCAAAACGCCACGGCCCACCTATGCTACAACTGGTTTTCTGCTTATAAAAGCCAGGGCCGGCGTTAGCAGGTAACAAGCAGGACAGTTGCCTGGGGCCCCTGCAAAGCTAAGTTGTTCGCGCTTTGGCTACAGCCCCTCGTCACGGAGCTCAGGGCCCTGGGCTTCAGCCCCATGTAATGGGGCTTCAGCTTTCTGTCCTGGGCCACAGTGAGTCTAACACTGGCCCTGCTTGGTGGACCCCCTGAAATCTGTTTGAGGCCCCCCAGGGGGCCCCGGATCCCTGGTTGAGAACCACTGCTCTATGGAGCACTTCCATTGGCTCATAAAGTATGTCTTTATAGATTATTCACTTTATGGCCAAACTCAGCAAAGGAGTTAAATCAGAGGATTGGATGGTCTTTCAGCTCCAGGTGCTTAGAAGTCATCAGCAACCAAAACCACCTCTGATAACTGTTTGGGGGGCCTACATGACAAAAGCAGTCTCAGTGTAATTCTTCATGAACTGGTAAACACAACACCATTGCAATTGATAGTGCCTGGCATTCTTTGTTTCCAGTGTCAGTCTGAAAGCAAGAGAAACAAACAAAATAACCTTCCTAGTATCGTACAGTTCCCTAGATACTTAATGACACTAACAACACTTTGTTTGTTGCCAAAGTTAAAGCAAACATTTCTTAAACATAACACTTTGCCCAGCACAGCTGCCAGTTTCATCCTTTCTTAAATGTTTGTTTTAACTCTATGCCTGACCATAATAGTTAATGTAATCTTAAAAAGAGATATTTAACCATATACCCCAAAACTTTAGCTGAAGCCCTCTTCTTCAACAGCCTCGAAACCAAAGTTAATAAAAATGGAGTGAAACTGGTAGGGATAATGGTTGTGGGGGAGGGAGGCATTTATTTAAAGCCTATGCTGAGTTTATTCATGACAATCACTCTTTTCTTATTAAATGTCACTGCCACGGATGACTGGTCCAATGTGTGTGATCTAGTTTCATCACAGTGTTTAGTGCACATGTTCATCATGCAGTATGTGACTGTGTAAAGATACTCTAGAGTTTTCATTTCTCTTGGTGTCATTTAATTGCATAGGAGGAGCAGTTTTTGTGCTATCTTTTTTTGAGAAACAATCTGAAATTCGTCTTTGTACTGCAGATACAGTACATGAATAAACGTTAAATGATGGTTAGGCAGGACTCTCCTTGGGCCACTGCATCATTAAGATCTGGAATATGGAACACATATCCTTGCGAAATCTTTTCTTTGCTTTAATACTGCATGAACAGCCTATTTGAAAGATCAGGAAAAGAGATGCTATTAAACTATGGAGAAGAAAATCACAAGATCATTAGTATTATGCATTAGTGTTTTTAAAATTTTTATGATATTTGAAAAACACCATTGAAAGAGACACTATGACTTTAAGATATTATTTTACTGCCTATTCACCACTATCCAGTTGTAGCAAATACATCTAGTTATTGTATTAACCATGGTAGCCTTATTTTAGACTCTCTAAACCAGATCTATGACCCTTTTCTGGATGTGTTGTGCAGCTCAAGCAAAGCAAAGCAGCTGAAGAACTGCCACAAAGGGGCAACCAGGGAGTCCCTTTATATAGGAGAATTTTCAGGTGATGTAAAGCCAGTCATCTCTACATCACCACTTCTGGAGTTGTTTGAAATAGGGGCACATCAAAGATAGTTTAAGCACTAGATGAGGCAGGGCCCGAGCATGCTGCATTGCAGCAATCCTTGCCAGTGGAACGGTTCCTTGAAAGCCATTACAAAACACAAGTTAGAGAAGGCCTTGGGCTGCTCTAATTTGTCCTAGGGACTGCTTTGGGTCCATGCCAGCCGCAGAATCAGGGAGAACATGAGGATGAAAAACTGGCTTTCCCCTCCCTCAGCTGCATTGTGCTCTGCAGCAGCAGAGTGTTTAGCTTTTCATATTCACAACGTTAGTCCAATGTTTCTTAACAGTTGTTTAGTGGGCCATTGAGATTTTATTGACGGTGGACACCAGCCATTTCAACTTTACCCCTTCAGCTGATTCATTTGGTCCTTCTAAAAAAGAAGATGACAAGGTGGAGGAGGTAATATATTTTATTGGACCAACATCTGTAAAATAAAAATAAAAGATATTACCTCCTCCACCTTGTCTCTCTAATATCCTAGGTCCAACACAGCTATAGCAACACTGCAAACAAAAAAATAAGAAGTTGGTTTGCCATCAGGTTAAAACACTTTTAATAATGGTAAATAAATCTGATTGTGAATAAGGATGGCTGTAATGGGGTTAGGGTGTGACAGAATCACTGCACTGCCAGCTTTGCAAGTTTTTAAAAGGTTGGATTTTTAGACTTCCTTTCATGTTTCCTGATTTGATAAGTACATCCCTTTGTTGAAAATCGAATTATTTTTAAACTTCTCAGTACTTTACTGAACTACATTAAGAAAAGATATCTGATTTTTACACATACATACTGTACTAATCAGACAAAACAATGTAGGGTCCATACACTAGACGGTCTCCACTGCAAAATATCTTAACTCTGAAATGTCCTAGATCCACTAATGCCAAATGAATAATGCAGCCAATCAGAGATTGCTATATTAGGGATGATAATATCATTGCCTTTGCCCACAGCCTTTCTGCCATTGTATGTTCCTAACTTTTATTTCAAAATTCTCAGGTCAGTTGAAAGCTCTAACAACCATAAAAACATCAATAATACTTATCACTAGCCCTTTTAAGCCATAGATCTCAAAGTAGTTTACAAAGGTGGGTTAGCATTATTATCCCCATATTTTCACAGATGGGGAAATGTAGTCACACTGAGGTTAAGTGACTTGCCCAAGGTTACATGACAATCCAATTGCAGAGCCAGGAAAAGAACTTAGGTTGCTTAACTCCCACCTCTGAGCCCTAGGAGAAATTCTGAACTAGCATACCTCTGTACATCAGATCTCTATGTAAATTAAACGGTACTGTGAAGAAAACGTGAAAGTTCATAGATATATAGTAGATATGGTTTTCAAAGGATAAAAGACAAAGGACGGAAATTGCTATGTTCTTATGTTTATGTCACTTTTCTTCTTTAAAATTTCCTAATCACAAAATTAATATCAATAATCAAAACCACAAACTGATATTTGCATTCCAGTCTATTCATTTCTAAGATTTGGGATACATTGTTTTAATTTGAAGCACACAGCAAAAGAAGCATCAGTATTCTCAATCAAATTCCATTGGGTCCTTGTTTCTGAAATCAAAGAGCACAAATTTCTGGGAGAACAAGGTAATTCAGGAAATAAGGTCTCTTGAAAGCAGCCAACATAGTGCGTTGTGATGCAGCCTGATCTGGTTGTGCAGTTTTGTCTGAGTAAAGTCTGCAGGATTTGGCCCAATGCCTTTCATTTGAGAAAATCTGGATCTGATTCACCACTGCATTACTGCAGCATTTCTCTATTGCAATCCATGGAGTTACAGCAGCCTAAAACTGGAATATTGCAGGGGTGAGTTCAGCCCCATAAATTTCACCCATCTCTTCTATATTAAAAAAAGCAAGGGATAAAAATCAGTATGCATGTTTCATTACTCAACTATTATTTCACCAATAACCAGGTGATAGTGTAACTTTCACAGTTAAAGGCTGCTAAATTAGACCTATTGGAAAATGAGCCCGAGTATGAGAAGTTCGTTCTTCCTCCATACTTCTTATGAATGACTCATCTTTAATGGTAACTCTAATTTTATTTCATAACATCTCTCTGCATGAACATTATTCATGTCTTTTAACTAGTTTTTCCCTTCACACAGGAGATCACCATTAATTTAAATAAGCTGAGAATCAGTTTAAATAGATGGATTCTGTTACTCTCCACTGACACCTCTGCAGTTTATTATATAAGTAGTTTACTGCAGCAAAGTCATTATGTTGAGCACACCTACCAAATGCCTTCTATTTGTTATACTTCTAAACCAGTGTACAACCACCTTCCTCCCAACACATAATCACTGCTATATCACACCTTTACTTCTACCATTTGTTTTCACTTGACATTTCTCTTCTCTTTTCTTCTGTGTAATATACTGTAGTTTATCACATAAGTGATTTATTACAGGAACCTTACTGTATGAGGGGCAAAACTTGTTTAAAATAAAACCAACAGCTAGAGCAATCCCTGAGGGCAAAATGTACTTTTGCTTAATTTCTCTTCTGTGTATTACACACTATATAATTGCTTAAAACAGAAGCAGTTCATACAAATTTTGCTTGGCACCAAATATCTGGCTTCAGAGAGTACACTTAAGTTACAGGCTCTGTTTTGCTACAAATCCATTGCACCCCCTAAAGTAACTCAAAGAGATCACTTATAGAAATACTCCAAACTGCCTAAAATAAATCAGTTAGTAACACCAAACCACAGCATGTTGCTAAAGGATATATAAAACAAGCCACAGTATTGCTAAGGGACATTTTATACATGCATGGATTTTGCATTCCTTGCCACCTTTTTTACAATGCACTAAATAAAATCAGAGGACCATAGACATTCGATATGGAAAAGATCTGTTAGATCACTTAGTCCATCCAAATGCCAGTTGAGGATTGTTTCCTTCATTTCCTAATGTTTTTACAAGTCTAGTTTTAAATGTACAATATGTCAAGTAATGAGGTTTATATGACAACTTTCATCCCAAAGGATCTCAAAGTATTTTATGAAATATGCAAACAAATCAATTCCCCACTGGAATAAAGTCACTTATGAGAAACAGGGTGGCAGCCAGGGAGAAAACGATTTTTACATTGCAAAATTCTGGGAGAAAAATTTCTGCCTAAGGACAATGTCAGAAACCCCAAACTTATGAAAAGTGATAGGGAATCATAAATGTCCATGGAAAGCAAACAGGACCTTGTTTTTCAAGTAATCTTCCTAACCGTCCCAACACAGTAAACTGCATTGAACCCAAATTAGCTACCTTAAAAAGGAGAAGGACTTAGTCAACTCTGGTGGCATTTGGACATCTGGTTCCAAAAAGTTGAGGTAATTCAACCCTCCTGCTTAAATCATAAAGCCATTCCCTCCAAAAGATTAACCATGGAATGCTGACATATTCTGGAAATGTCTATTGCGGAACATGTCAATCTCTTTGGAGTAGACTGTTCCATTGCAGGATCTTCTTTACACGGTTGAACATTGATCCAGTAGTGGCAGACATTGTGTCCCATTGTGGACGGGCTAACATAGTGAGAATAAGCCTTCAAAGAGTCTCTTAGAGGTACCAGTCCATGATCATGGGGAGAAACTTCAGCAGATTTTATTCTGAATCTTCCTTCCCTACCATTCATTTCTGGGTGTGGGTGTTGTTTTCAAAACTTCAACCCCTTAGCACATGATCAGTGCTCAACCAGGAGATAGTCTCATAAATGGGGCATGAGTTACATGTGTACTTGGTTAAAAGTACCTTGCTTTGACTGGCAAACAGACCTTGCTTCTTAGATACTCTTCTCCTGGATACACTCAAACTGTTATCTCAACTGGACTAAGATACTTTGAAATGTATTTATGTTATTCAGGAAGACCTGGGTCACAGTAATTATTCTGAAAGGTATTTCCACATTAGATTACCACAGAAAACATCTTCTGTGAGTGTTATCTTTCACACCTAGGTAAAGGTCACTTTCTGTAACCATGGCCACTGTCATAAGACAGCATACTGGGCCGATATGGATCTTTGGTCTGACTCAGTATGGCCATTTTATGTTCTTAACCTCTCTTTTGGGCTCTCTCAGTCAGGTTATTTACTGTCACCAAGAGGTTGGCACTGTAATGTTTTCTGTCTTGTTCCACGCATGTTGGTCAAGTGAAAAGAATCTGACATACCTGCTTTATGTTAGTATGCCTGCTCCCTCAGGCAGCAGTTTGTCACAAGCTAACTGTGGCATGGTACAACAGGTGCACCCAAAAACCACAAACCAGGTGTGTCATGGTCTTAGCTCTTCAGTGCTGTTTACACAACTTTTACTTAAAGTGGAGAAAGTAAAATCTTCTGTTGTAGACAGAATTTAGCAGTTGTGTGTTAATGTTCAATAGTGACATTAATAAACCACAGTGCCCAACTGGCTTATCATGTAGCCTGTGTTTGTAAGGGAAAAATGGCGAGTCATTTGATTCTATGTTACTCAATTTTTGTGTACTGAGATATGAGTCTTTGTTCATTTCTAAGTATTGGTATAAGGAACATGGGTATAATTTCTTATAGTTTTGCAAGTTGGAGAACCATTGCATTTTTCATAAGTTGTCAACTCAATGTTGCAGACACAATTAATGCAATTCCCAAATATCTGCATTTGTTGGCCTGATGGCATCAGTAATGGGCTACATTAGAAATGCAGAGACAGACAGATAACTCATCTTTTTCCTATAGCTTAGCTCAGCTCTTCCCAAGTCTCCTCTCAGCAATGAGATAATATTGGAAGATAAATGAATATGGATCATTACCAAAAAAAACCCATTTTCCTCCCCATAGCCCAGATTTCAAAAGCCCAGTCAAATATCTTCTGGGCGGTAATTTTTTTTTTTTTTTTTTACAGTCACAATGTAACATGCTTCCTTAAATTTCACAGTGTATCTGTCTGTCTATCTAAAAAAGAGTGAATGAATGCTAGATTCATATCCTAAGTGATTTCATGATACAAGTCACAGGACCACAAAGGGTGGCGACTTCACTATCAGACAAAATATCTCAAACACAGTATGCTGAACACTCAAAACCAGGAAGTATGCTGTACGCTACACTTAGAAAAGAGCATGCTGCACAGTAAATATCCTAACACAATATAGCAGTTTACTTTCTTGAGAACATCAGCATCCTCCATTTTTAATCCTGACAGACAATGATTCGTACATATTAAAGTCAATAAAAAACAAAAATAAAACAAACAGATGAATATATGGATGCTATCAGATTGCCATATTTTAAGCTTCTTGTATGACGGCAATACCACTAGTAATATGTTAGGGGTGACATTGCAGTGTAAACTATGGCTCCTTTAGTGAAGGGTTAAAATATCTTCAATTAAATGGCACCACGCAACATTATTTACCATAGAAGGAGACAACAGTCATATAAAAATCTCCACCCTTTCTATCTAATTATTTATTTATATATTTTGGCTCAAAAGATTCTTTGATCACATGTATAGACCAACGACCTGGACAAGGCCAGACAAGTCAATGTTATGTTGACTTTGGAACCTGACAGCCAGTTCTACAATCACTTATGACGTTGAGATGGGAAGCCAGTGCCAAAGCAGCATATTTAAGTCAAGAGCTGCCAGAAATCACATATCCATACCCCTCTCTTAAAGTAACTAGAGCCCAAGTATTTGGAACACAGGAGAAATGTTGTTCGGGTAGCACCAGCTGATGTTATACCTTCTAATAATACCTACCCAATACATATATCTGTACAATACTAGTACGGAGGAAAATGCAACAGCATACACATCATATGAGCCTTGCATTGTTGTTTATGTTGCTAAATAAGGAAAGGCTAAGGATGTTGTGAAACACCCCACTATGTACATATTATTCAGTGTTGCCACTCTATATGCTTGTGTCATACACTGTCTTGTCAATTTTTTTTAAAAATTGGAGGAAACCTTATTTTTTTCTGAATGCAGAAAATCTTTATGGTTCTTGAAAAACAATCAGTGGAAATTGTGTTGTTATCTCCCCTTCCTCTTCCAAAGGATTCTATATCTGTGATGGACTCAAACGTCAATAATCCCGAGTGGCAGACTACTGAATCCTTCCCTTATCAAGGGATTGTTATATTTCTTTCTGCTTTTGAGGAATTGCACAGTGGATAAACTCTTTGAGGAGGGTGGGGGGAGGAACAAGCTTTGCTACTTTACATATATTTTGTCAGATAAACTAATTGCTTTATATGTTTTTGAACCAACTTGGACTTTCTCATTACTTGTATCTGAATGGCAAACTTCACTTCACTGCCTACCAAATTAAAATGTAACTCCTTGAAAGCTTCTGTGAACTGCTTCTGTAGAGCACAGTGCTCATAAACCCCTTCCTGCAATTCAGAGAGATCTTTTTAATAAAATTAACTAAGCTGTCAATGAAGTATACATGCAAAATCATTTTAAAAATAGAACCATTTAATATCACACAATTTCAGAAGCCTTTTGCAATATTTTGCAATTGCATTAGACCACTGCAGGTCTCCTTTGCACTTGCAACGATGCCCCTTTCAATTTGCATTTAAAAGACAGTAAATTGCAGGGTTCATAAACATTTTTATTGTGATTTATTGAAGACTAGAATGTCACTCTTGTTCTTCACACTTTAGCAGTCCTGGGAATCAGCTGCAGGGTTGTATGTGTAATCTTGCTTTACCCATAAACTACACAAGAACAAGCCAGTTCTGATTTTTCTTCTTGAAAATATTTGCAGCAACATTTTACATCTATATTTATCTTTCACTTATAATATGATCTATTTTATTCAGCCTCCAAGTTAAAACCAGGTTTCTATAATTTATAAAGTACTTGGCTTGCAAATTTGAACTGTTTAAAGGCAGGTTTCCATTATACCAATGAATAAAGGATTCTCTCCCCACCCCAAATGCAAAAAAAATCCAGAGACAATAGGTTTTATTTGACGAACAGATAACTTCACTATATAAGAAGGTAGTGTTCTATATTTTAATTTAAAAACAAAGCAACAACCTCCCCCCCGCCCAAAAAAAGCTTTAGATTTTGGATATTCTAAAGGTTGCACTTCTTGAAAGACAAAAGGAGAGTTGCAGTTGGGCCTCTAACAGTCCCTTCCTCCTTCTTAGGCAGCAAAGTCATAAAAGAAGGTAAACAGTGCCAAGAAGTGTTGTTTATAAGGGCAGGGTGATCTTTCCTGCATGCCAGTGGAGTTTTTCCATAGGGAATCTACAAACCTCCCTGCACAAATAGCATATAAAAGGGGAGGGGGGCAACTTGCACCTCCAACTTTGCCCTTCCAATGACCAAGAGCAGGTATTTCTTTCTACTTTTTTCACATTACAATAATGGCTTCACAGCTCTTGAAAAGGGCGCTAGTGCAACAGCAAATGGTGCATGACACGCTGAAGCCCTGGTCTTTGTCACAACAGCTCCGCTCCAAAGAAAGTCCTTCCTTGCCTTCTTTTCCTTGCCATTAACTGTGATGAAATGAGTTTTTCCCCCTTTTGATTCCACCCCCCACTGTCTATTACAGTCTGACCTGATTGCACTCATGCACAGATTATTTCATAGAAGACATCCTTTTATTCAGGTTTGCAAGTTCATGCCTGCAAGGTTATCTCTTCACAAAGCAACGCCTCATTCCTTGTATTCATTTTTTTTTTGAAATCTGATCTCATTGATAAGAACAAGACCATTCACATTGCATTTGTCAGATAAGGAGCTCCATGCTGGAGTAATAATTTTTTGCGACTATTGTCAGGGCTCTAGTTAAAATTCATCAACCGATAAAAATGCAAGTATTGTAAAAATAACCTTTGCATCAAAAGTGTCAGTCCAACAATTTTTTTTCAAGGCACATTATGTCCTTCTCCTTAATAGCAATTTATTAGAGCTGTAGCAAGATGCCTTTTTCAAAATTTAATGCACTATTTTAAAATGTTATCCCGGTTCTAGAGTTGTCATTGGTAGCACTGAACTTGAAGGGGAATAAATATGTAGAGGATCAATGTTCCACTGATTGTTTGAATTAGGTTTTGATTAATTTTAATCAAACACTTTACTCAATTTTGATATGTAACCATTTCCAGACATAATAAACAAATGAATCATGTCAAGAGGACTGTAACACTTTGACCTGCAGCACAACAAGGAAACATAGTATATGTGACCTGACATTAATGAGACTTTGGGATCACCAGGAAGTTCATTGCAAGAGAAATCTCTACCCACAGTGCAGCTGTTCTAAAAATGACTGAGCAGTCGGTTCTGTGTGAGCAGAACACACACACACACACACAAGGTCAAAGCAGCAGGATGGCAGAAGAAAGAACAAAAAGCCATCAACAGACTGGCCTTTTGCAACACTTTGTGACAAAGAGTTGTAAAGAAACAAACATAGGATTTAACTGGGAGAGCATGCAAACGTGTTATATAAATATTAGCAAAAGGCAGATGCTAGAACTACAACACCCCTCCTCCCCCTTAGCACAAAGAAGCCAGTGCCCAAATTAAAAGACAGCAAAAGTCTCACAGGCAGTGTGCTGAATTGAACAGCACAGGACCCTGTCTCTGTCTCTGAGAGAGGCCCCGGTACACCCAGGCCTGCAGCTGATAACACTGTAATAGTCCTCCTTTGAGGACTGGGGCTCCTGTGTGCTGATTACTCATTTATCACACCTGGCAGCCCTGCTGAACTATAATTACTCTTCTCTTATCCTGCTGCACTGTCATGTCCGAGAGGAGAAGAGAGGCAAAGGCTCCTGCTAATGACACATTACCCTCTTGACAAGCACTTGAAGGTTTTATTGTAAATATTCAAGATATAAAACATCTGAGATTCTCTTTTTAATTATAAAAAGCAATTTTCAGTGCCTCCCATCCTCCCACCCCAAATAGTAAAGTTTAGGCACTGTTATCCTCTGCTCACTGCGAACACACGGATTTTTCTTTGTTGCGTTAACTCATTGCTTGGAGGTAACTTCGGTATCTGAGTGAACTTATCACACGGAATGCTTGGGAAATATGTCATTTGAACACACATCACTCTCTCACAAAAGTTACATTTTCACCCCAAAAAGAAGGGGAAATGTGCATTTATATGAAAAATTATAAATGAAAAAAGCACTAAATAAAGAGCAAAATGGATAAAGAGTGAGCTGTTTATTGCGTGATTTTCAGAAGATGAGTCTCTTACCAAAGGAAAGGCCCTTCCGAAATGAAACATTACAGATATATGCCTTGTTACTGGAAATGCAGCCTTAGTATTTGTAGCTCCCTAGACTGCTGAGAGGGGGAAACGAAGCCCTGGAATAGTAATTCCCTATAATAATCCCACTATCAGACAGGGTGTGGTCCAGGATCTGTAGAGATTACAGAGAGCCCCCAAAAGGTGGGGCTCCTAAACATTCACTTGCAGTATACATGTTTAAAGCCAGTCTGGGTTATATCCTCACTAAGTACTTATATATTGTGATGAGAGAATCTGCCCACTATTTTAGTAATAATCAGAGTTCATTTATTTGCCACCTCCTAGAATGCTGACTGCCTTTTTCCAGAGCGGGAACATGCCTAGACATCTTTATTGGGCCACTTTGATGTGATTTCTTCCATTAGCTTTTCCTTTGCTTAACTATTAGATTGCCATATGGGAACATGAATGACCTTCTATAACATTCATCCGAGTGATGGGAGGAAAACACAGAAAAGTCCAGCAGACAAATGTTTAATAATCTCTCTAAAAGTGCCAGAAAAAAATTGAAATACATAATTGACAGAAAGAACACCTTGGGATGAATGCACATAACTGTCACCTAATCGTAACACTCAAATTGTATCTGGTACATCTGTAGTGTATTGTCCAGGTAGAAATGTTAGACCTCCAGATTTAACTGTGTTCCCACATGTAAAAAGACTGGTTTAAGATTTGCCCTCACTGTTTTACAGGGCTGCTGAGAGTGCTTATAATATTATTATATAAAACCCATGATGCAGGTGTGGTGTATCCCTGTTTCTTTTTTTTTTTTTTTACAGATCAGAAGAGTACCAGAGTGGCCTGTGTAATACTGAAGAGAGGATGTAGTGTGATAAACTCAACACAAGGAAAACTGCTACACTTTTTTGGAGGCATGTTAAATTGAGATTGATCAAGGAAGTGGTGTCCAGATCCAGATTTACATTTAGGGCAGTGTTTGGGACAGAGACGAAGTCATGGTTAGAATTCAAGTTCAATGGCACCAAAAATCTCAAAGTGTTTTCAGGAGATTTCAGCCCAAGGTGGTAGAAGTCTTATGAGATCTTTTTATGAGTTATCATATGCTTTCAATTCAGAAGCTGAAAATAGC
Source organism: Dermochelys coriacea (assembly GCF_009764565.3). NCBI lineage: Eukaryota > Metazoa > Chordata > Testudines > Dermochelyidae > Dermochelys > Dermochelys coriacea. Next base: position 31,623,231 of record NC_050079.1, on the reverse strand, counting down.
CCCCTTCTGGTCTTAGATCTCACAAGGATCAAAACACAAATAATTACTGGCAAATTCAAATTTCCTGAAACTCAAAGGAGTTTGCATGTGGGCTCCTGATTTGGTCATCTCTAAAAGAAATATACTGGGATCTTGTTTATACTTAGGAAATCTTATGACTATTGTTGAGTACATTCTCGGATGAAAAGTTATGCAGTTAATACAGATCGTTTTCTATTAAAACACTAATACAGGGGTCGGTAACCTATGGCATGTGTGCCAAACACGGCACGCGAGCCAGTTTTTAATGGCACGCTGCAGTCTGCCAGACCCGGGCAGACAGCAGCGTGCCGCTAAAAATCCTGCCTGGCCTGGCCCTCTCTTTTCTGCCCACTGCTCTCTCCTTGCAGGGCAGGCAAGTTTCCCCCTCCCTCTGCCTCTTCCCCCAGTGTGCTGGGTTCCTGCCCCTCCTCCTCTCCCTCCCTGTGGCCGATCAGCTGATGGTCCTTGCTACAGAGGGGAGAGGGAAAAGCAGCGTGGCAACGTGCTCTCTGCTCCGGGGACCTTGGGGAAGGGGGTGGAATCAGGACATATCCTCTCCAGCCCCCTGCCATGAGCCGCTCAGGGCAGAGGGCTGGGGGGTGTGGGCTGGGGTCGTGGGTGTGCTCCCAGCCCTCTGCCCTGACCCCTCCTCACACACACACAGCCCTCTGCCCTCACCCCTGCACCCCCTCCCACAACCCCAGCCCTGACTCCGGCACCCCCCACACATATCCAGCCCCCCCAACCCCCTGCCCTGACTCCTGCACCAAATGGGAGCTCCTGCACCTCCCTCCCCCACCACATTCCCACCTGCACCCCTTGCACCAAATGGGAACTGCTCAGGTAAGCGCTCCACACTCAAACCTCCTGCCTCAACCCTGAGCCCCCTCCCTCATTCTAGCTCCTGGCCAGACCCTGCACCCCAACCTGCTCCTTCACCCCCAGCCCTGCTCAGTGCACTCCCACCCTCATCTCAGTGCAGATAGAGGAAGAGAATGGCTAGAACCAGGGAGAAGGTAGGTACCTACTCTATGTGGACAGGGCCAGGACTCCAGACTGGAAGCAGGCTGAGTGGGGTTGGCAGCCGGGTCCCTGGCTGGCAGGAGTCAGCGGCCGGGACCCCAGACCGACAATGGGCTGAGCCGCTCAGCCCACTCCCAGTCTGGGGTCCCGGCTGCTGGTCCCCCTCAACTTGCTGCCGGTCTGAGGTTCTGGCTGCCTGCCCCTGGCCAGCCGGGGTCCCGGCCACAGGTTCCTCTCAGCCTGCTGCTGGCCTAGGTCAACAGGACCCCAGGCCGGCAATGGGCTGAGCGGGCTGGCGGTGTAAGATCAGCATTGTAATTTAATTTTAAATGAAGCTTCTTAAACATTTTGAAAACCTTGTTTACATATGACAATAGTTTAGTTATATAATATATAGATTTATAGAGAGAGACCCTCTAAAAATGTTAAAATGTTTTGCGTGTATTGGCACGCAAAACCTTAAATTAAAGTGAATAAATGAAGACTCGGCACACCACTTCTAAAAGGTTGCCGACCCCTGCACTAGTAGAAGTGGGTATTAGATGATTGAAAATCCGATAGGATTTTCTCCACCTCTAACTGAAAAGATTGTCTAAAAATATGTGTACATCTTGTGTTGTCATTTCATGTCAGATAAAATGGGGAGCAAGAAAAGAAAAGAAAAAAGTTTGAAGAACCAAAATAACTGGTAGAAGATTCTGGGAAGGGATAGAACAAAAACTATTGTTTTACAGCATTAGAGTGTAAAAAAAGCCCATTCAATTGTATGCACAAAAATACACATATAAAATGCTTGCACTAATGCCATGGATTGGGCCAAAAACTGATTGTTTGCATCAGTGGTTCTAACTTGCCGTTTCTAGTGCACATACCCAAATTCATGGTGCAAATGCAGTAAAGGTGCACTCAAATTAGTCATGCAATTGTGTGAGCAAACTCCCATGTCTAACTCTGATGTTCTTAAATATACTGACACTGTTCATTGCCTACTTCCATATTGGCATAAAATACTCTGGGAAACATATAGCAGTCATCAAATACTCTGGTGAACCTTGGAAATTATTTTCCCTACATCTCTTTGCCTTGAGCCCCTTACTATCTCTGCTGGCTTTGCTTTCAACTAAAGAACTTACAGGGAACAAGTGATGGAAAAGGAAAATTCTGAACCGAAAACAGAGGATAATATATTCTTTTCACTATTTCTTTCAGGTGCCCACTATAATATCAAATTGTTGTACATGAAGACTACAAGTCCCATATTCATGGAAGCTGTGACCTGTCTGTGACTTCTGCTGCTGTGGCTCCATGGTTTCCCTTACTACCATGGTGGCTGGAAGCTGTGAGGTTCCCCCTCCATCCATGTCGGCTGGGAGCTGCAGGGTGAACATATTTCCCAAAGAGAAAATAGGACATCCTAACTGCTCGCCCAAAGCATCTCCCTACCCTCATGCGAGGCTGTAGCCCGTCACTGAAACCCTAACGAGAGCCCCCTCAGGAAGTCTGTCACCTGTCGCTGGATCTTTGCAGGGGGCCTCTGTCACTTGTCGCTGGAACCTGCTGCCTCTGGGGCTGAAGCAGAGAATGTCATGGAGGTCCCTGGAAGTCACGGGTTCCCTAGCTTCCATGACCTCCGTGACATAAACGTAGCCTTAACCATGATCCATACTGATCAGAGAAGTTCAAGACAAAACACTGCATACCAGGCTCTGTAGTGATCATGCTCTGTACATCTTTATTATAGATCAAAATGGATGCAATTTGCTTCTTCTCCTCTTCCTCTATTTTTATTCTAGTCTTAATGCAGTTCTCACGGGGGGAAGTCTGAGTGACCCTAAAATAAGGAGTATGTGTAAGATGGAGACTGGCTATTCTTGAAAGGAAAATTGATGCACTAGACATCAAAAATTAGTGTCCAGGTCTCTTGCCTCGTTGGCTTAACAAGTTTAATGCCTCTGATAGCCATTCTGACAGGAGTAGGCATGAGTTTCTTGTCAAGAGCAAAGTAGCATGTGCGATTGCTGAGGAAACAGCAGTACATTACATATTGCTGTGAAAATTGCAAACATTTAATGAATTTAAACATCCTGCCAAATTGACGTACATGAGGATTGAAAATGGCAGCAATAAAAGCCACTCAGACTTATACATATCAGCTCAAGGTGGAGCTTGGAGTACGCTCATGATTTAAAAAGTGGCTACTGCAGCTATTTTGTAACAAATGACAGGGATTTATACATATCACTGACTGAGTCCTCTGTAAAATACTTCGCTGTCATTAGACAAAAGTTATTCAATGATCTTAGAGAGGAATGATTAAAATGAGTATCACACTACAAATTACTGAGCAAACCCCAAATATTCAAGCTCAATAAAAGACAGTGTGCTATGTATGGTAAAACTAAGTCATTATCATTCAACGTGCTCTTAAGAGAATTTGTAGTGGTCAGGCTTCAAATGACCATTTTCTCAGATTTTTAAAAATCATTTTAGGTTCCTAGACTGAAATATCAAACAGTCCTGCTGAACCAGAATTATTCTACTTCTATCTCTTTCTGCATTCTTCTGTCAGAAAGCTACAGAGCATACAATTGCAGCGCACAGCTAACCATATAATTGATAACTCCCTCGTCTATTCACTGTGGGAATCTGTCAGTTAAAGTCTAAAGACATATACACATACGCTATGAAAATGAACTTACGTAAGTCTTCCTGTGAACTGAATGCAGCCAACATTTTGATGTTTAATTGGTTGGGTCCGGTTTAGTAGTGCACACATGTATTTCAGCAATGGCATACTGTACTCTGGCTCTTTCTGACAGATCTATTTAGTCAAAAGGTGGTGTATTTTCCCAAGGTAATTGCTCAGACTCATGCTTTCCAAAGTCAAACTGATTCAAACTTTGCTTATTCATGTTTTGCAGACACACAAGCAGGACGGTTTGAAAGCAAATGAAAAATCCATGGATCAATGTGCTGAGCCTTTCTTACACAGCAGCACAGAGGGACACTATTTCAAAGGGAGTGGGTAGTCAGTGGCAGTCACTGCCAGCATCTTTTTAAATATACATCTTTTAGTGTAATGCAGGCTTTGAGATAATGAAGGATGTGCAACAACATTATTATCTACCAAGAAAAAAAAAATATATACCTGAACTGGTTAAACTCTCTCTCTTTCTCTCACTCACTCACACACACACACACACACACACACACATACATAGCATGGGTTAAAAAAATTATCTATACGTTGATAGGGAACAGCTGGCAAGAAAGAAAATACTCTTTTTAGAGAAAGATACCCTGTGGGAGGGAGCATGCATGGTTCAGTGGTTCTGTTAGCTAGAGTAGGAACTGGAAGTCAGGAGATCCAGACTGCTGCTGACCTTGGGCAAGACACTTCACCTCTGAGCCTCAGGCTCCCCACCTGTAAAATGGTGATAACAGTATTCTGTCATGGTCTCCAGGAATAGATAGCTGTAGATGTATCTGCTTGCCTGATAAAGCAAAGTGCCTCTGAAGTGCCTCTGAAGCAGAAACCAAACTAGCTGTTCATACCAAGCCTAAATTCAGAATTGTATCGTTTTGGACAGTCCCAGGACACATATTGCTTCCTGTTTTCCCCTCCAAAATGGAATAACTTCTAGAAGGATTTGGTCTTTATCAAGTAATTACTCAAAGTTATTTTTGCTAACTGATGCATCCCTTACGGCCTTAATAGCATACCCATGACAGTCTAAAAAGAATCTGGCTTCGGGGGGGGGAGGGAGATTACTCTGCAGATGGAAGTCATACCAACATCAGTGACTGATAAAAGGCAATTCTCACAGGTAGTGTACTTCAGAAATAAGATCCCTTGGAATATGATGTGGGGAGAAAAACAAACCACCTGACCCTTCATCCACCTGTTGTGGGACATTAGGGTTTCCAGCTGTATATGGTGCTCTCAAATTTTCCGAGCAATCTCCATCAATCCTTAGGCCTCCTTGCCTTTATCTTTTCAGGGCATCAAGGAGTTGGCATCAGGGCACATCTGGAGCTAGAGCATCTCAAGTCAGAAGATCAGTTGGATGCACTTAAATTTAAAATGCTTCTTTGGTGCCCCATCCCTAGAGTCTTTCAGAACCTTCAAGCCCTTCCCTTGAAAGAAGATAATGATAGCAAGGACCCAGTGGTACTCAGAGTGAATAGCACCAGTCAGCATCTCTAGTCTGAGTGCGAATCAAATGCACAGGACCCACTCATGCTTGAAACATGGGTAGTTTCTCCCTTTTCTTTTCCTTTTATTCCTATTTCCGTTCCTGCATTCCAAAAGTATAAGCTGATCCTGCAGCACTAAAATGTTTTAAGTGGTGTTACTACCTCTCAATTACAAGACTAGCAAGCCACTCTTCAGTCCAAAAATGGTGGAATTCCAGGGATGCTGAAACAGGGCATGAAAGTTATTATTGTGGAGATGCTCAGGACCCTTTCTGGGTCTGTCAAGATCAGTTTAACTATCGAGAGAGACCCCATAGCAAAATAAAAAAATGCCATCAAGTTAAAGCCAGGATGAATTTTAGAATCATTCAAAGATGTAACCTAATACTGGGATGTTAAGGAACTCTTGCTGCATATACTATCTAGATCTAGTCTGTATTATTTATGTGGGGGTTGGGGAATGGTGCCATTCACTGATATTTCAACTACTCAAAACAAACTGTTGCTCTATATCTTCCCCTGGTTCTGCTAATACAGGGGAATTATCCTAAATACATAATCTTGGGCAAATAAAATTTTACTCTTTCCAGAGTAATAGTCCTAAAGCAGGTACAGTATGTGGTAGAAAGGACTCCATGTGTTATTCAATTAACGTTTATTGATGTGACACAGCAGACACTCATATTTCATTATCTGGTCTGGAAGTTGGTTATTCCAATTAACTCTTTTATTCCTGTGTATTGAACAGCATTTCGGTGAACCCACAGAAATTTCAAATAAACTGGTTCACCGTAAATTCATTTTGCTAGCTAGTTGATTTCTTTGTTGGGGTTTAGTTTAATTTAATTTTCCTGTAACGGTTGCTGTATGGGAATGTAAAAAAAACAGGGTATTTCTGCACAAAAACTATGGCTTGGAAGAGGGATACAACTATTCAGGACACGATGCTTGCTACTTCATTTTTGCCTCTAAAAAAATATAAAGCTACTTGAAAGAAGCAAGTTATGACCAAGATAATCACTTAATAACCATAAAGACACAAAGGGAAATAAAAAGAGGAAAGTACAATTCAACCTCTTCAGAGTTATATTCAATAATTGGAATTCTTAGGGGCATAAGATTCATAAATCTGTTTAAAAGCATAAGCACTATTTGAACTTTGCAGCAAAGAATCTGGACCAATCCTATCTTCCTCCCCCCAAAAAACAATTATTTCCACTCAAAAGTCTGCCAGGCCCCTATGTGACATATTTTCCAAACCATGGCTGAATGTTCACGGTTCCAAACTTTCATTTACAAAGTAGGAGGTACAGAAAAACTCATTGCCATTGGTATACCTTTGAGAGAGGGTAGAATAGCAAAACAAATTCATTGTTTTTTGTTTATTGCTGATGTAAGTATGAAGAGAGTGTCTTTCATACCAGATAGAAGGTTATTTCGGGAGGCTAATTTTTAGTAGCCACTTTTGTGTTGAAATCTCTGAAGCTCCACAAAGATATTTCCAGAACAATTTTATTTTTTTTTCCTTTATCACCTTCCTAGTCTTTTTCCAGTTGCACAGGGGAATGGAAATACCCAATTGCAAACGTGACAGCACTGAGTTTTGCAAAGTAGCTTAATTACTCATTACGAGATTCCATCAACAGAAGCTCCGGTCTGTGGTTTTGTAATAAGTGCTTTTATCTTTCCTTGGATTTTCATTCCTTCACAAAGCGGGATGTGGCAGTGCTTTCCACATCCACATTTTAAATAGAGAGGAATGAGAGGATTTTAATGCATGAATTTGATGTCATTAACAATGCTAACAGCTGTTAAATCCCAGAGGAAATAACAGCTGATTCCCAACTGCACAAACAAACAAACAACAACAAAACAACCTAACACTCTTCAGTGCATTTCACTCAAGGGATACTTATGAATCAATTAAATGTTTCCTGCCCTACCTGCAGTTTTTGTCAATTATTCTGCTATTGAATCAGTAATCTCCACTGCTAATAAAATGACAGTTAGCCCTTTCAGGCTGCTACACTTAAGTTCAGAGAACAGACTTATTAAACTGTTCTGTTCTAAATTTGCCATTAATTAAAATTAAGATTTTTTATTATGTTTCCACTGAATCACAAGGTGTAATGAGTTAAAGTAAAAGAAAATAATAAAACAGGAGTGTGTTTGACCCTGGGATCCTGGAAAAGAGTATGGCTGAGCATAAAAGGATGGTGTAAAAATAAATTTAAAATGGATTCTGCAGTAAGAACAGAAAACATCATATGGAACACGGTGGAACTCTGTTACTTTATGACATTTACCATTTAATTTAACTGGAACATTTAGACACAAGCCAATGACAGTAAATTTGCTTCTGTTCTGTGTTTTTCACTGGAAGGACCTTTTATGGATATAGAATTAGCAGGATTTTTTTTTCCTTATGCATCCATTTTTCCATTGACTCTGTCACTCTCTTCAGTTCTTTTCCTTGGTGTTGCTATTGAATTCAATTGATGAAATCTTAAAGATATATGCAATCTTTGATTAAGATACGTCTTTATTATCTGTAGCACTAATGTAACAGATAAAGCCTACTCACATTTCCTTTGGAATGTTTCAATTCATGTAGAATGTTAGACTTTAAACAGATGTCTAAAGTATTCCACATTGTGAACAGCAATATTATATTATTTTAAATCTAGCTCTTTGCTTGACCACCCTCCCTTTAGCAGCAGCTGTTTCTCTTCATCTGGAAGAGGGACTGCTTTTGCAGCCCACATGAGTGTCCCTTCTGGCTTATGGTACAGTGCATGGCGAAAACAATCACCACTCTCCTCAGAAGCTTGATCACTGGATGTCAGGAAGTACTTTAGTGTACTGGGACTTACTTGCAAGTGTGACAACATAAGCTGGATGGACTTTGGGATACTGTATAAGCAGCAGGTTAATGGACTTGAATCCTGACATTATGAAGAAGATGAAGATCCCCTATTGGACTACGCAAGTAGACTTGAGGCACACTAATTGTGTTACTTAAACACTTTAAAGCTAGACATGTGTAATCATATTTTGCTGCAATTAACAGAGGAGAACAGAGGTTTACCTTTTGATGTTAGGAAACAGTTCATTCTCCATAGAGGAGTATTGTATTGTATGTCAGACTTCTTCTTGGGTAATACTGCTGTTTGCAAATGGCACAGATCCAGTCCAATTGAATGTAACAAAATGAAACAATCTATACCATGCTAATGAATCCTTAAACAGAAGTGCATGATGTTTTTTTCTGAAATATGTATATTGTGCTCACTATATTTGTCAGTTTGAAAATTATTTCTGCTTGTCAGATCACCTGCTATCATCACCCTATTTTAAACTAATGCATATATTTTTGAGGGAAGGAAGGGAAAGAGTTAAATAAACAAGCAGCTTCCCTGTAAAAAGACTGTGCTCATCCCTGCATATTCAGATTTGTTATTGCATTTGCTGCTCCAAAAAAATCTCTAGTATATTTGTGCTCATATATTATCAGGAGCAGTAGCTTCTTCCATTAAGTCCCTGGTTTCCTACATTCCCTTTTTTTGATAACCAACAGCTAGATTCCTATAAACAAAACATTTCACTTTGAAGGATGAAATATATTATCTATTCTGGATGTTTAAAGACATTGTAAGCTACTGGAAAAATATACAAGCCTTGAATGATTATATCTGCCAGTTAAGTGAATCTGGAATTGATGAAGCACACAAATACTAAACATACTGCATGTGACTTTTTCTTTCCCAATCGGACTCCGAAAAAGGGACAAAGATATAATGTATTCCCTCTCTAGCACTAATTTATTGCAAACAGACAAATAAATTAGATCAACTTGTCAAAAAATGTAAGCAACAAATTGTATACTTCAGCTGCTTCTTAGTCCTCAATGTACTTGAATCTGATGTGGCAAAGACTGCTAAAGAACACCTTGATTCTACATGGGATCAGCTTAAAAATACCCATTTTTGCATTTATTATGCATTGTTATTCACCAAATCCCAGTTTTTTATGTAATATGACATGGTTTTCATACTGGTTCTTGGCGCCAAGATCCATCTCATCAGATTTGTGCATCACATCTGTATGATCTTCAGCTTCTTTTTCAAGGAAAACAACCACCTTCCTCACATGTTTAAGGGTGAAGATCTGCTTCTGGAGGATACTACTTTCTGAGAAGTTCAATTTACAAGTTAGCAGTTTTCCTGTCCCAAAGAAATCCTGAGAGATACTTTAAGTGTTCATGTTCATGTATGGAGCTAAATGTACTTCTCAGAAGATAATAAAGAATGCACATCAAATGCTTATCTTTTCCCTGCTTTCAACAGATTAAAACTATTTTTGAACATATATGTACAGCAGACAATAAAAAGCTGTAATATTTCTACTGACAAAGACACATCCTTGGGCAAGACACAGGCAAAGAAAGGGAAAGTTGGGAGCCTTCCAGCTGTTTAGACAGCTGCTTAATTGCTTCAGCCAGGGGGTCCTTTAGGATCCTCAGCTGCTTCTGGATGTTCATGCTGCAGATGTGTCCAAGAATAATCTTTTCCATAAGTGCTTGGTAAGAAGGTTGTTACCTTTTCTTTGAGATAAGGGCCTTGCCTCTGTTGCCCATATCTTTCTCATGTCGAAAGCGAATTGCTGAAATGTACTTTACATCAGGTTGTCTTAGTAAATCACATGGAAATGTCAGATGCTTATTTCTAAGCAGTATTTTGAATTCAGTTCCTCAGAGACTTCCTAGTGTAACTCAAAGTGTTGGATTACATCTGAAAAAATGCTTTATGGTTAGGGGAATAGATATTTTATAGCCCTCTCTCAGATCATTGAATAGTTAAATGGACCTTACCTAGATTTGCATGTCTGGGGATAGGGCACTTCATTAGAAAGACCCTTGCTCTGAAATTTGCCTTCCCAGTGAACTGATAGACCAGACCACAGACCATGCCTTTTTTCTCAGCGATACTGTTAATAACAAACATGCTTCCACTGAACTCATGTTGAAAAGACTAAAATAATTTGTAGAGCTACAAAGAACTAATTAACCATTGAGAGGTCTTCGCAATGTCTGATTCCTGTTCAAATTAGGCTTGTTCTGTTGTCATATCATATCTTCTCTAAAATGTTAAGGAGTCTGTAGAGAATAAATAGAAGTGTACATGTGTGTGCTTGATCTTTGATATCCTGGTCTTTCAAAAGACGAGTTGAAAACTTCAGTTCATCACCAGTCAACTATCAAAATCATGGAAGAAACAAACATTATTCAGGAGCAGTGATGAGCAAACTTCAAAAGCTTCTGAGATTTTATTTTAATGAGAACTCAAAAATTTAGATGTTTATGCAAAGAGCCAGCTCTTGGCTCTGCAAATCTGGACTGGAAATCTTATATGACATAATTTCTCATGAGATTTCTGATACTCCTTTCTTCCTATCACAATGAAAAGATCATAAGAACAACCTTTCTTGCTGTATTTCAGCACTTCTATTGCCAGTTCTACCTAGAACTAGACAGTGAATAGACAGACACACATGCATGAAAATACTGGAGAAGCAAAACTTAGTCAAACTTTTTGAACCTCATCAATGGTTTGGTTTGGAATTTTTCATGTTTGTTCATATTAAAACAATTTACCCATCATTATTAAAGAATAAAGATTACAGTTTATAATAAGAGTATGTGAATTATAGTGAAGTTACATTGCAATTAAAGTATAATTGCACTGTGGCTTTGTTTTTCACAATGTAATTACAGCTAATTCATATAATCAGATGGCTTACTACATGACAGATCACTGTGTTCAGTTCTAGGCACCATATTACCAGAAAGATGAAGACAGATTAAAGGAAGTTCAGAGATAAGCAGCAAAATTGAATAAAGGAGATGATGGGATAATTGATATACAAGGAAAGATTCAAAAACCTAAAATGAACTATTTGGAAAAGATTATATGATAGCTATTTACAAATATTTCAAGAATATAGATATCAAGGATGGAAAGGGATTATTTGAGATGGCTAAAAACATCTTTTTAATATTCAGCCTTAGGTGAGCCAGAAACGGGAATAAACATAAGTGTCGTGGAATAAATATTTATGGAGTGTCTATATTTGCATTTACAAACATGTTAGTTAACTAGAGTTCATAGATGATAAGGCTAAATGGGTCCACTGTGATAATCTAGTCTGATCCATAGAACACAAGCTATAGGACTTTCTTGAATTAATTTCTCTTTGAACTACAGCATATCTTTTAGAAAAACAACCCATCTTGATTTTAAATTTTCCAGTGATGGAGAATCCACCACAACTCTTGACAAATTACCTTCCTTGTTAAAAATGTGTGCCTTATTTCTATTCTGAATCTGTCTAGATTCAACTTCCAGCCATTAGATCTGGTCATATCTTTGTCTGCTAGATTGAAGAGCCCTCTATGATTCAAGCTTTTTTCCCTCATGTAGGCAATTATGGACTACAATCTAGTCAACCCTAAACCTTGTCTTTGTTAAATTTAACAGATTAAACTCTTGAGTCTTTTCATGCTAAGGCACATTTTCCTATAATGCAACCATTCTTGTGGGTCTTCTCTCACCCCTCTCCAATTTTTCAACATCCTTTGTGTATTGAATGGTGGACACCAGAACTGGAATTCCAGCCAAATTCAGAGGTAAAATAACCTCCCTACTTCTACTTGAGATTCCCCTTTTTAGACATCCGTTTTATTAATTGGCACTCCGTTCATTTAAATGCTCTTGAGAGATGTGAGAGCTAGACTATGGAAAAACTTTCAAACAGAAATGGTGGCAACATAGTTTGAAACATATTAGAAGGCACACTGTATGGAACAATTCTACACTGGCAAAGGAATGACTAAATGGGTGAATAGCTCTTTTCCATATCTAATTTTATGATTCTAGAGAGTGAAGCCTGTAAGAAGGTCTTGATTATAACAACACACATGAAGATGTAACCTTGATGTTAACAGGAGCTCATGTTAACAAAAGCTGGGCTGTCAAACACTTTCTTAAAATACAGTTTAGGTGTTAAATCCAAATTAATTTTGGACAGCAAAATTGAATGTGTCCTCTAAGACAGAAACTAGAAGAGCATCAAATTAAAATAAATCTGTGTTAGAAAGGCAAGTTCTTTGATGTAGCATTTTTCAAATAAAAGCCTTCAATCAATTCTAAAATTTAGAAAGATCCCAGACCCACTCAATTGAAAGGATGATGATCAGAAGATTTTTTTTTTAACTGTGGTCCTGTTACACCTATTTTTTTGGTTAATTTACAACTGTGCAAAGAACCATAACACATGCAACCAGGAGGGTTGATTGGGAGACCTACTATGGGTTCAAGTAAAACGTGTTTTTAAATTATTTCAGAACCATAAAATCTTTCCATAGAGAGTGCTTTGAAACTGCATATTAAATATAGAGCCTCTATGAACTGTATCATTTTTTACTGTAAGTATATATTTCCATGGGGGTTTAATACCATCTTTTTGTCTAGTTACACTAGTTAATAATGCAGTGAATTTGCAGTAATAGAGTAAATGTTATTTTGATGACATTATCTGACTAAATTAAAGATGACATTAAAAGGACTGTTTCAATAAAGAAGAGAAACATCAAAAAGCAAGTGTGGTTGAATGTTAAGTCAGGTAGTCGAAGTCTTAAAAGAGGCACCATGGTATTTCACTCATCTAATGACTAATCAGAAATTGGAGAAAATAAGGCCAAATAATATTTGAGCTTTAAAAAGAAAGATATTTAAGTGAGGAAAAATGGTGTATTTGTTAATTATTTGAATCTACTCACACAAAAATGGTTCATACAGCAATTAACAGATGTAAAAGTATGATAAGTGAAACTAAAGAAAGAGCGTTGAGAACTGAAATCAAATTTGCTGATACAGTCACAATAAAGAAAACAGAACTGTGGAACAAACTCAAGTAAAGGTCATCTTCCTCATCATGCAATTTTTTCTTTTGCAAATTGATACAATGATGAGAATTCCACCCACACAAATATATGATGCTACATTGAATAACAGAAAAATAATAGTAACTGAGTTATAATTATTATTGGGGGTTTTCTTCCCTATATTGCTAAAGAAGTTGTAAAATAGTCCTTTTATGAGCTACACGTTCACATACATAAATCAAGTGACTGTTTGAAAATCCCTTGACTTAAGCTCTCAGAGATAGAATCTATCTAAAGAAACATTCCTGAGTAACGTGACCGTGTTATGAATTACAAAGGCTTCACAGGAAAGAAGATACAAGATTAAAGGTGTGCAGCAGTTGGGCTCCATCCTTCTCACAGACAAAACATTAGCCATACTGCTTCAGTCAAAAAGAGCTGTGACATCTCTATTCTCAACACACTAAACCCAGATCACTGGGAACTGACATGTTCAGGGCAGATAAATGCTATATTCCGGAACATGCATGCTACCACAAAATTACTGGTGTTAACATTGTTTTCACTTGTGACCTCAAAAAGTCATCTTTGAATGCTATCCACTGTATAAACTACATGGTCAACACACAGGTTAACATACTTGTACTTCTTCTCTCACAAAATCAGAGAGGGATTACCTGTTGGCTCCAAGAACCTGTGGCTAACATCCTATTATAACTGTAGACCACACATCTTTAAGTACTTCATTCATAGACTTTCACTCACATTGTGAAGTATTTCTGATTATAAACCTGAATTGTAATAATCTTTTTCATAGTCATCATTTTAGTGCAGATTATGCCAGTCCTAGTTACAGTGAGCAGTACCTTTCAGAATAGGCCCATCGAGGCCAGTGGAACTAACTGTGATGTAAGGTACTATATAAGGGGCACAGAATCTAGCCACTAATAAGTCAAGTCACAGAAGTCACACCCTCCATGCCTCAATTACAAATTAAAACAAACTCAGTTAACAAAATGACAAGTCCAAAGAAACTTTACAAGCCAGAAGAACATCTATATTCAAAATACCCTCCCTTTGGGCAAAAGCCTCTGCAAATTGATACACTATGCAACATACTTAATACTTAGTCCTGCCATGAGTGCAGGGGACTGGACTAGATGACCTCTTGAGGTCCCTTCTAGTCCTATGATTCTATGATATCCATGAGGGGAACAAATTCAGGATCTTTCACAACTGTGGAGGAGCATTTTCCAGAGCTGAGGGCCACAACTAAGAACATCCTGCCACCATACTTGCTACAGTGGACTCTCAATTTAAAAGATAATGTTTACAAACCATTACCCCATAGTGCATTCTGAGATACAAGAACTGCAGAGTCTCAGATATTACTGTAGGGTAATTAGTTGTAAATGCTGACTTTGTTATTCCTACCACTGTTTAATATATAATCAGAAGGAGTACCCACATTTCATTGAACAGTCCAGCAGTCATAGGATAGACCTCATAGGCACATGTAAAAGTGCCCATAGTTAATGAGCTCATGTCCAGCTGGGTAAGTTTATTGTGTCCAATTAAAATTTTGATCTACAGCTGCCACTGGTATAGTATACAAAAAAACTTTGGTTACATCTATCCAGAGTCTAAGATAAACTACTTCTTTAAACATGAAAGCCTATCTCCTCAATGATGTTTGACAAAGAGAGGGAAAATACTGCCTTGAGACTTCTAAAGTTCAAAATGTTGAAATCTGATTCTGAAAATGTCGATATTAAATCTGCCAGGAAGAAGCCTTCCCTTAGTCTGCATTTATGAAAAAGCTTGAGCTGGATTAATGCGAGATGTTTGATTAAGCACTCACATACTATGTACTTTTGCTACTCCCTGAAATAGATTTCTTTGGAAGAGCAGGACAAATAACTCAGAAGGTAATAAGTGGGCTGCATAGGAAAGTAGGAAACTTTCAGAGATGTCATTAGAATGCAGACTGAATTTTCCATAGGCCATGAAAATTTGACTGCACTTCACTTAGGCATTGGGAAGTTTTCCGAAGCAAGAAATGAAAGAGTATTTTAGATTGATAGAATTGGATAAGTGAGCAATAGACATTTTCAGGAAGGAGCCACATCAGAACTTCATGACAAGACACTAAGGCTAGAGCAATGAGGAAAGGCTTTGGGAGCTAAAATATCAGTTCTTTTCACTGCCATATGTGCTGAAAAACACATAGATACATAGATAATAAGGAAAAAATATTATTGATATGTTTGTGAGGAGCATCTCCGTTTTTTAAATTTGATATTGAACTCTTTCTTCCTTGTTTCTTACATCCTTAGCTGTTATTTAGCTTTTCCTTCAGCAGAAAAAGTCCAGTGGTCCTATAGCACCATGCTGATGAATGATACACTCACATTCAACAGCAGCCCAGGAACAGTAGTCCATCTGGTAGAGGCAGCATGTGCCATAAGAATGACACATTTAGTTCCTGAAGGGGAGAATATTTGGATTGCACTGTTCCGCTCATATTCCCTGCAGGGTGATCCGTAGATATTACTACTGCTACCTCAGGAAGCCATACACCTTGCATGTCCTCCAGATGGAGTTAAGCTGAGACTTGGAGAGGGGGATTAGAACAATAGAAATGTGTTCAGCTGTGAAATTAAAAGTAGTACAGCATGACATGCAACATTATATGTTGGGGTGAATCAAAAGCGATAATTAGGCTACACTGAAACAGTAACATGCTCATAATCAAATAGAAAAAATGATACTGAAACTGTTGATACCAACTCTGTCATAAAAACACAAACATGTTACCACAAATACCCTTATCAAAGTTGGTGTTAGCCTGCTGAATATCATGAAAGGCTGTGAAATGAGCACACACACAAACCTTATATTACAAATCTACATGCAGATACACAGTATAGCTACAGACACGCAAAAGCATATATATCTGTATATATACACACACATATATATATATATATGCACATGGATACCTATGTTAGGTTTTCTGTTCTGAAGAACTGTAATGAAGACACTTTGACCAGAAGTGAAAAAGAAGATAACTAAAGTTGGTTTATGTTGGAAAGGATATTTTTTAAAGAGAGAACCTCTTCCCTCACCCACTATGTCTCTCAAAACATGGGAAATCAAAGTGTTTACAACACTCCCCACTCCCCACTGTCATATGCTGGGGATTAGCACACTATGTTTTTCCTTTGACTTCTTGCAGCTTGTCCTTGGTCATAAAACAGTACCCTAAGAAAAAATGATTTAATTGCTAGTGTTTTGTCAATGACATAATTATATATCCACTGCAAGGTAAATCAACCTGAACCTCGTCAGAGAGAAATAGCCTGAAATGCATGTGAGCAGCAGCTCTTGCTTCATTTTGGGACTTTTTTTTACATATTTAACTTTTTATAGATCTTAAATTAGGTTTCCAATTTAGACCCTGAAGCAAGTGAAAATTATTATAAATAGCAGTTAGGTGCACCATTATTCTTTGTAGTGCTCAAGAGGCTAAGTGAGGGGGCAGACCAATTACTTTATTGAACAATGCAAAGTGTTACCCACCGGCTTCATTATGATAACACGTTATCTGATCACAGAGTATGTATGTTGAGCCCAGCACAGTCCACACCTTCCTACGCCATCGATTGTACATTTTTAAAAAATCCATTAACAGCTAGTTCACCCAGGAAACCTGAGATTTCTTCTTTCAACCATGAAAATTAAAATTCTTCAAGCAAGCATCCAGTTGGAACAGTTGTATTCAACGATAGCCAACCAGACTCTCCAAGAAAGAAAAGGGAACACCTTTTCATGCTCTCATTCAAGTTAATATTCAAAATCCTGGTTGCACCTGTTGTAGGCCTGAGACCTGATCAACACCCCTTTCCTCCTCCCCCCCCCAAAGAAAAACCAGCCTTGGGTGAAACTCAGGGAGTTCACCACTAAAACTGAAAAAAGAATGTTCTGCTGCTAATAAAGCACCCCCCCCAGGAATGTCCCTACCGAGAGTTATAACAACCGAGGTTATAAAGTAGATACACACAGGCACTGGGAAATTAAGGAGGATTCAGAAAGAGACTCAACAAATGGTAAGATAAGCTCTGACCAGCATTTTATGCTGACCACCTGCACAAATAGAGAAGGACACAATTAAGTTACAATTTGGGCATGAATGATAAAATGTAAAGAACTTGAGCAGGAAGGAGGACACATAGATGCCAGTGCGTAACTGGTTAACATTTTTGTTATTTAGGAGTGTGGGATCATGTGATAAATTAAGTAAATTTGAAAGAGGGAGCTTGTTTTACCTGTATAATGTAAATGAATAACAAGCTGCTGGAACTCTGACCCCTCTGCACGACCATGACGTGCAGAGGCATCGCCAGGAACTCCAGATGAATGAATCCTGACTGGTCATCAGGTGAAATTTGTGTGTATACTGGGAGTGGTGAACATAAGATATTTGCTTGGTAAATGTATTCCATGTGTTTTGCTAATAAACAGATGTTTATAGCACAGCTGTGTAAGACTCTTTCACTGGTAAAAGGTTCCACAGACCTGTAGA
Source organism: Dermochelys coriacea (assembly GCF_009764565.3). Classification (NCBI taxonomy): domain Eukaryota; kingdom Metazoa; phylum Chordata; order Testudines; family Dermochelyidae; genus Dermochelys; species Dermochelys coriacea. The sequence continues at coordinate 31,605,463 of NC_050079.1, read as the reverse complement.
ACCCTGAGCCAGGAGGGAAAGGGTGAGAACTTAAATTGATCAGGTTTCTTCCTGAACCCCATGGGTAAGGATAGCTGCTTTACACCCTGAGCCCTAGGAAGGGAAAGGGTGGGAGTGCCTAAATTGACTGGTGTCTTGCACCCTGAGCCCTCAGTAGGTTATAGGTGGGATACCCTGAATTGACCAGGTTACGCCTTGAGCTCTCGGTAGTGCCCTAAATTGAGCGAGTAACACTGTCCTGTAATTTATACAGAAATTTAACTAAAGGGGAAAATAAAAAAAAATGCAGCTAGGAGGGGTTTTTGTTGTTGTTTTTGTTAGGAAAGGGTTTGAAGCTAATGATAGTGTTTCTGCCTTTATTGCTTCAGGCACAGACAGGAAGTTAAAATCTGAGTAGCCTGAGAAAACATAATGTTTAGCAAACTCATTTGAAGGCCTTGAGTGGTAGTATCCTAATTTCTTATTTCACTGGTTTCCCCCCTCCTTTTGGTATTTTTTAATCTATTTTAATGGAAGACTAATGTTTAATCCTTTCTCTCCTATCATTTACAAAGGTAATGTTAGCAAAGTTTTTATATGTCCTTGCTGGGGTTTGAAGTTAACACATAAGAGACAGTTCCCTTTTCTAGTGCTATTATTATTCCAGATTTACATCACTGTAACTGAGAGCAGAAGCATGATTCATGGGGATATCGTTTGCTATGGTATCACAAGCAATGTAAAGTCCAATGGCCTCAATTTGCACAGAATCCTCTGATTAAAACAACAACAAAACTTTATGAGTCTAGAGAAGGTGAGTTCCGTGAACTGGGTCAAAGAACTGCAATATTAGAGTCAGTAAAAGATGTGCCTGCAAAATTCTGACCAAGCTTTAAATGCATAAAACAGTGCTTTCCGAAGTTGTGATCTCTAGACTAGACTTGTGGGGGTCAGCAGATGGGACAAGGCACTAGGTGTTTTACCATTGCTTTAAATGGGAGAAGAGTCAAGTAAATGGCTTCATAATATTACTTTTCCATATAAGCAATTGTTGTACTTGGCCCAGGATGTTATGCAATTGTGAATGGAAGGCAATTTGGTCTATCTCGAATCAGAGGGAAAGTGCTCTGTACAATCAGAAATAGGAGGGACCGGTTTATGAGGTGGTCTGCACTATAAAAATATTTGACATGCATGCTCTGGAGCATACTGTTTTAAAATTAATATTCATTCATAACACTTCATAAGATGGCATTTAGTAACCATTATGCAGAATTTACACTGTGCTAAGGAATCATTTTAAGGGCATTCAAGGACAAAAGAGCAGAGCAGAAGCTCCTACACTGACTGGCATGATCCAACACCTCATGGATGCCCATCAGGAAACAATGTGAGTTTACCTGAAAAGAAGTGTACTGAAACCTTGACTTGGCCTTTACACAATAGTGCTTTAGAGAAGAGATACTTACATCTTTTACTAAATTAGGCCACCATTAAATGCAGGACAGAATTTTAGGAGAGCAGGGGCAGAAAGTTATCACTTTTTTAAAAATTTCAATAAACCATTCACAGCATTTTTAAAAAATTAACTAGATCGTAAAAGTTCATCAGTCTTGAATTGTAATTAATTCTGTATGCAGAAAGATTATTTGCCTATAGTCATGCTTACTCAGTAAATCAGAACCACTGCAGCTGACAATGCTGTTAAAATAGCCTGAGATGAATCCTTGCTTTACCCAACAGCTTAATACATTCAAGTCTTAAAACACACAAACAGTCCTATTAATATACCAAGGGTGGAGTAAAATACCATCTGCCCTTCAATGACTCGGTGCTGACCTGGAATACTACATGGGAAATTCCTTATCCTGACCACAGTTAAAGAACTGCAAAGACCAAAGCCAGTGGATAGACAAAACTGACACAGCTTGTTTCTCCCACCAAGAGAAGTTGGTCCAATAAAAGATATTACTTCATCCACCCTTGTCTCTCTAATATCCTGGGACTGATACAGTTACAACAACACTGCATACAGAATGGTGTACTCAGAACCACTGTACAGCAACAGAAAAATATACTATGGCCTCAAAATAGGAGTGGCGATACCCAGGAGAGAGCCATTTTTATCATCATATACACTATTGTTCAAGACATAAGAAAACATCACAGCTCAGCTATAAAAGCAATTCCTCTGTCATAGTGACATGACCAATATTATTGTGTACCAAGCCCTTAAAGTCACAGAAATCAGATTCTACTCTTTCTCACAAGAAGCTATAGCTATTTGTTTTCAACAAACTGCTATGCATTCTTCTCACTTTTTATGGGCCAGGGATCACAATTTTTTTGAGACAAGAACATTTTCTGTCTCCCCAGAAGAAAATATGGTGCTGAATGTTGGAGATCTGTCTTTTACAACTTTAATGCTCTCCTGGGAATGCTGCAGGCTGATAAATACTTTACATCTTCTTTCAGCACAACAGGCATATCTACTTGGAAATGTGTAGTGAATGTGTGAACTTTATAAATGCATACATGTCATAAAGAGGGATCACCTCACTCAGCTCATGAATTAGCAGCACCCGTGATACAGTAAGCTTGCACAAGCTATGTGCATTTCACTCTGTCAAGGTAACAAACTCTCCAGAACCTTGTAGAGAATTAACATCTCACACGCCAATCCATCATATTCAGGATCCAAATACCTAAGTATGAAAATGGTCCTTAGGACAGTAGGCTGAGGACCTGAGAGTCCAAATCAGGTCTTGAAAAGCAGGGTTCATAACATCTGAAGTAATAGTGTCTGCAGAAATTTCAGGAATAAATTGACAATTTGACCTTGACTTTTTTTTTAATTTTTTTAAACTTTCCACTGCAGATAAATTTTTGAACTTCATGATGACACGAGCATTCTTCTCTCATCTAGGTTCTGGCTACAATAAAGGTTCTTGGTAAGCATGACTGAGAGAGATCAGGGAGAAATGAGAAGAAAAGAGAAGTATAATATTCTATAAGGAAACTAGTATGTTCCATTCAGATTTGGCTGAGGTATAAACTTCTAAAAATCACCATTTCCATTCTGCCACTTGAGCTGGTCAGGAAATCTTTAGCTGCCTGCTAAACATACAAAACATTCAAACATACATTTAAACATACCAAAAAACCCTAGGCTAAAAAGACCGTTATTTAGGTAGCAAAGTCAAGCACTTGAAAATTATGAAAACCTAGGTTAGCAGTAATCCATACAACTTCAATTCTGTCCACTTGTGCGTCCATATTCTACAATGAACGAGCCTGGGTCCTATGGAAAAAATAGTTAGTGATCATGTCATTAAAAACTATATCATAATGCTTACTCACAAACAGGCAGAATAAAGGTTGCAGAGGAAACAATAAATCTGAAAACTTTCGAGTGCTTGACTTTATAAAGAATGTTATTTTTAAAATTGAATCCTTTTCTATGAAACTTCCTCAGGTTTTTATATATAAAACCAGGTAATTTTGCTTCACTGTCTCCAACATTGCTGGACAAAATACATTGGCCAAAATCAAGGCTTCTCTTTTTGACTCATTACAAGTAACGACATGTTGCTACCATATAACATGCTAGAAACTTTCCTTTCCAGAGCAAAGAGATGATTTTTAAAGCAGCCACACAAATAATACTGTGTAATAAATGTTGACTTTTCACATCAGTCTAGTTATAGGTTTAACAGAGACCTGCATTTATCCCAAGGTGCATCAAATTCACCGGTAAAATAATTGCAATATTGGATTGTGAAAAACACAGAAGAAATACGGACAACACAAAAATAACTCTCATTTCTCCCAGTACAATACATAGATGGCAGATAAGTTCAAGAGGCATCAGAGACCATTTTATTAATGTAGCAAAGTAGACACTTTGAGTATCAGAGAAGAAAAACAAAGCAGTATTAATAAATAACAAATAATAAAAAGCTTTGGGTTGTACTTGCACTCCTCTTCCTAGCTGATTCTAAAGCATCTATATTAGCTTGGCTGCAATATAATGAGGAATAGAAGGCTCTGTAACATTCCACAAGTTTAAAGAATAAATTGTTGGCTTTCTACCAACACTAGAAAATTAAGTCTGAAATAAATTGGAAAATAAAACAGTTAAACTTTTCCCCAATTCTTCTTCTGCATTATCTTCTTCTCTTTTTCCCCCTTCTAACATACAAAGCCTTAATTGCTAGAAAGGAACAAAAACAAGCTGAGGATTCCTGCCCCCAAGATCATAGTGTGGAGGATGCAAATATAATATACGGCAGGAATAACAAATGCTCTATTTTTCAAACACTCTCCCATGATTTATGAAAGGTGTACCTCACTGTGGGAAGATAATGCCATTTGAAATGGTCCATTTCATAAATCTATCCTCCCCGTCCCTAGCTGCATATAGGACTACTATGAGCTCCTGAATCCAATAATGTTTTCATCCTCTATTGACAAAAAAAAAAGGACTTTGTTTGGAGCGAGGTAATGATGCAGTTACAGAGGAGCAGCGGCTAAAGCTTGGTCTCTGGGGCTTTCGTTGGCAATAGCCATACAGCTGCGAAGGAGAGGAAACTAGCATAAACAAAATGAAGAAATAATCAACACACAGTACATCCCTAATGTCCTTTTACTGCTAGTGGCATTAATTATAGCATGTGCCTAATCCTCTATACTACCACATAACCAAATGTTTTTACATGAATCTTCTCCCCACCCGTGATAGATTTATCATGGGGAACCAAGCTATTTCCTATTCATCTGTCCAATAGCTCAGGATATCTGCTTGTTTACCTATCTACAAGAATGCTTCCAGAAGAGATTTCCTTGCCAAATGTGGTGGCAGCTGTAGTTAGGGACTAATCATAAACTTAACTGAAATTCATGGTACTGATTCTTTATGGTTATAACAAGGAGCGGGGAGAGAGGAGGGAAAACTATGTTTCCATTGAAAGATTGTAGGGACTGAGAAGATAACTAATGGATATACTTTTAAAAAATAAATTTTATTTTTGTTGAGTAGGATCAGGAAGCAGAATATGGAATGAAAATGCTTCTTCCAGCAAAATTTACACTCCTTCATTACGAATATTTTAACAGGGCTAGGATACATTATTATTAATTATTATTATTATTTAGAAAGGTGATGGTAGAAGCACTAGATGTTTATACTTTTTGTATATACAAAATGATTAATCTCTGCAAAAATGGCAAGGGAATTCAGATTAACTAGGAGTTCTACTTGTAGTAGCCATCCCAGAAATTTCCTCGTGTGGTGGCAAAGTAAATGGTGCTAAGAAAAATTCAGAAAATATTGTCAATCAAAAGCAAACTGCTGGGAATTCTTCCAGTTTGGGGTTTTGTTATAAATTTGAAGCACTGCGCAAATTTGACAATAATTCACAGTCTTTATAAGCAAACCCTGATGGATCTCACAGGAAAACTAAATGAAATGTGGTACTTTCACTGAATTTCACTCTACATGTTTTCGTTCACTTGACCTGGAAACTCAAGGTGAAACTCAGGGGGTCAACTCCTACCCCCTCTCCCAGGTTTTACATAGCTCTGTGGTCTACAATCCTCAGTTTTAGAAGCTGATGAACAGCCTTTGTAAAATGAGAAATTTCCCTGTCCTTCATAAGAAATTTAATAAAAGTGCATACAGGTTCTAAGCTGCCACTCTGAATTTGCATATTTTGACTTATGTATTAAAAAAGCAATTTCTAGGTCAGTTTCTGTGGAGAAACACTGAGCTCGTAACTCCATTAAAAGTCTACCTGTCCTTTGCATATTTAGTTTTCTTCTTCTATAGTGTGCAAAGTGATCTCATAAATCAGGGGTAAACAAATATCACAGAGGTCATATATGCATGCACACGTGTGTGTGTGTGTAGCAAATATTGACTGGCTTCTAGGTGACAGCAGTAAAACTTTTCCCAAAGGGTATAATGTATTTCCAAGCTTGTGGTATACTGACCAAAGCTATGGGCAAGTGGGAGTAATTCTCTCTGGGAGCAAAACATTGTATTGCTCTTGCACTCTTTGGGGAAGTACTGTCCCTTTCTTCTGTGGGACCCTGAACTTAATTGAGGCCCCCTGAGTGCTATCAAATATGCAAATAAATTATAATAAAAATAATAGCCCATAAATGTGTTTTATCAATTTTGAAGATTTTGGTTTCAAATCTCTCCCAACTCCTTACTGGCTATGTTCTCCTGTATGACCTCTTCCAATAATGTCCGACCCATCCATCCCACTCAGTTCACATTCTTCTCTTTTTCACTTTTTTGTAAATTTCCCTCCCCCCCGACACTGCTCAGAATCCTGATGCATCTTCCCTGCTTCTTTTAACAGTCCCACATCTCTTGCATGAAGATATGTCCCAGCCTAAGTGTTGCCAAGTTTCTCTCCAGAGAAAATGTAGCCTATTTCACAGATGGTGGTTGCTGCTTTGCACTTACATTTTATAATGAACATTTTGAATTTCTCCAGAAACTATATTGGGTCAGATGTCTCCTTGTCAGCAGACAGGTAATTTTCCTTGCATTTATGACAAAGAATATGTTTTCAAGTTGCTCTCACCACCCTTCTAGACGATATTACTGTTGCAGATTTAGGAAAGAAATAGAAACTAAATAGTGATGAATTTTTTACATTACAGTAGAGGATACATCTTCTAAAAGTAGGACTTAAAATCATTATAGAACCAAGAAAGAAGCATTGGCTTAAACGGCACATAGTCAAGAGAGCTGGGAGTTAAGAGAAGAGATTGCTGTGTAGTAAAATAGGTGACATTGAAACTGTTAGAGGTCACTTGTTGTGTTGCCAAGTAATTCTAGACAAATTGTCTCTCTACCACTTAGAATGCTTCTTGAAGCACAACAGCTGTGCATAGAACATAGGGTAGTTCTACTGATTTGAGGAAGGGTTAAATTCACAGCCATTTGAACCAGGGGTGGGGGAACGGACCTCTATAGTAGGGTATTTCAAAGGACAATCAGAGCTTTGCTAGAGAAAGTTACAGAATTATGCCCTTTGCTAATTATATTTTTGATCTGGTGTTTGGGCTGGGATTGAAGATTGGGAGGATGGGGCTCAGCTATCCTATTGGAGCAAAAAAAGCCCGTTTTCAAGTTCTGCCCTCGGAGGTTAACGGAGCCAGAAGATTTTCAGAGAGAGATTTTACTTTCCCGAAAGCAACACTTGGTTGATGGTTTAGTAGGATTGCATATTAGGATTGTATTTTGATCATGTGGCCGCTGGACTCCTCTTCAATGGCTTTACTGTCACGGGTCACTTTGGTCCTCAGATGGTATGTAACGAATGAAGCAAGAGGAAACACATCTAGAGTGCTCCTGATGAAAGTCCAGGGTTGAAATTGATAGACTACATGATAAAGCGGGTTTTGAAATATTATGCGATAGCCATACAGGAAGCAAAAAGAGATTCTGTGCCTGTACTATAGCATCTGCAAAATCTCAGTCAGCAGACTTGTACTAAGTGGTGTACAGTTTCATTAATCCAGCCCATCTGCATTCAAGATCTAAATCAAGTCCCGCCTTTTGTGAGAAAATTTCTATAAATTTTGTGGATTCAGGTCAAACTATCTGCATTTACCTCCTATCTTGCCACCACAGATGCACTATCTTATCTGATCAATGCCACTGACTGAGGTGCTGGAGGTGTACTTCAGTCCACAACTTGTATCCTTCCTGGCTGGTGAAGGCCATCAAGGAATTACTGGTTGCTCTGTTACTGGCAATTGTCAATGCCTCCATTAGGGGATGGCAGGATGCTGATGCAGCTGCAGGAGGCCTATGTGCTTCCATTCCACAAGAAATCACCCCTTAACATAAACAATCTAGCTGGCTATAGGCCAATGTCATGTCTTCCTTTTTGGGTAAAGTTATGAGAAGTTTTTGACAGGACAACTTTCACAGCATCCACTTGCCTCATATTTTCTTGACTCTTCTCAGTGTGGGTACAGACCTGGGTCTGGTATATAAACTGTCCTTGTTGCGCTGATCAATGAACTGCTGCCAATGGAGGATGATTGGGTGTCCATATTAATGTTATTGGAGCTATTTCAATACATTGACCATGAGGCATTTCAGGCTTTTCTGTGGTCTCCAGCAGCAATGGAGGGGCTGTCTTGGGGTGGTTTCATTCTTCTCTAGCAGATTCTATTGAGCAATGGCTCATCACTTCCAAGATTTCCCTAATATGGGGAACTGCCTGGTTCCATTTGTTTACCTTCTTGTTCAGTGCTATATAAATATCAGGCCATTAGTGGGGTTAGTGAGGAGACTTGGGCAATATGCTGATAATATTTAGCTTTTTTCCTCCTTCTTGACTGATCCAACAGGAGCAGACAAGAGATTGACCCATGTCTGGCAGAGACTGGGGTAAGGAAGAGCTGGCTGAAGTTCAATTCAGACAAGATCGAGGTGATACTGGTAGTTGGGAGAAACAACCAGAAAAGATAGCGGTGAATGTTTCTGCCCTTGAGACTGAGAGCACATTCAAATGCCATTGATCAAAAAGGCATTTTGCTATCTACACCTCAGTGGATGGGGACAGCCTTAATGTTCAGATGTTGACCTAGCTACCATCATACATGCCTTTGTCACTTTATGTTTAGACTACTGCAATGTGCTCCGCATGGCGGTGCATCACAAATCTATGCAGTAGCTGTAACTGGTGCATATGGAAGCCAACCTCTAGGAGTGTGGCACATCCTTTAGGAAGCACATGACACCTGTGCTCTGGGATCTACACAAGCCATAAATTGCTTGGAACCTGCCTCCTTTACTGACCATTTCCCTCCTCATGATACACTACCACAGCTGTGGTCAGCAGAGGTGCTGTTGCTAGGTTCCCTCTTAATATAACAGAAGGGAGTCAGCTGGCAGGGTATTCCGGAAAGTCCTCCCAGCCCTAGTCTACATTACCCTGGAGTTGTTGTCTTTCAGGGAATGCCACAGGGCCCATTTGAATCATGTGGCCTTTGAACAGAGGGATTGAGGTATAAGCTCATGTGTGAGGATGGTAATATTTGATTATGTGCTGCTGCACAAGGTGATTGTACCATATTTTGGTTTTGTAATTTTAAATACTTGGCAGAGCACTCACAGCCTATGGCTGGGCACTTTCTAGCTATTCTAAACAGAAAAAAGAAATAAATCAAACTTCAGAAGGAGTTGCTGTTTCCTGAATATTATCGCTATTAGTTTCCTGTACCTGCCCTTCCACGGGTACTCTTGACCCTTCATTTAGGATGATTCACCCTGAGGCCAGGTGAATCATCATAGCATCAAGATTTATCCTTCAGGGACCATAGATTTCTGAAGGATGGCACTTTTTATGAAAATGATTTCTGAAAAAAAAAAAGTTCTATGTGATAGTTTTCCTCTTAAGTCCTGAGCTTGGCCATGACTGGAGTGCCAGATAATGGCATCTGAGAGCCCTCTGTGGATGTTGGTTGTTGAAGTTTGAAAAACATTCATTTTCTGGACCCTGGTCTTATTGCAGACATTTACTTTCTGAGGACCATTAACAGTGCTATAGTTAAATGCTTTAAGTTAAAGAAAGTGAAGGGCTGGTTCAAAGTGAAGCCATCTTATTTGGTCTGAGGCTCCACATTCTGCTGTGTTTGTGTTTTTGTTTTAAATGTTTGACTATATCCTATTAGATTCTAGGATGGTTATTTAATGACATCTTTCCAAAGTTATCCATTCCTTTCTTTAGCTCCTGCCCCCTTCCCCCATTGTCTCTTTTTCTCTCTCTCTTAAATAAATAACTGTTATAAAAACAAAGCCAGTGGAAGGGAAATATTCAGTACCAAGATATTGAAAATTAGAGTATTTTCTTTTTTATGAGTCACTGGAGTGTTAAAATACAGAACTGCTAAAAAAAACCCGTAAATGCAAACGACAAGAAAAGTTCACTGTATTGCTACATAAATACACGTTTGAGTAGATTTGAAAAAAATAATTTAAATAATTCTGTTTCAATTTATGGTCCTAAAATGCCTGAAAAAACCACATTCCTACTTTTTAAATGGATTTTTAAGTGAGCCTTAAATACATTTTGATTATTTCCATTTTTGACATTATGCCTACTCAGGTATTTTATGGAAAGATTTGAAAGCAGAAACACAATCCCTTAGCAATACCAACAGATACTTATTGATTCAACAAACATCTCATCTTAAAGGTGCACTTTTCACAGACAAAAAATAATATAAATTAAAGCCAAATAAAGCCAAAAGCTAAAACACATTGTGTGTAATCATTTCTTTGATGGAGCAAGCTCAGGTTCAAGTTCATTATCTTGGTATTTTCAGAGGAATTTGCCTGCAGCTCTTAGGAACAACATTTAACTGAATTTTATATGCGAACATTAAAGAAACAGTAATGCACAGGTATAAAATAAGCGATCAAACTGAAAGGAAAATGTACAGATTTCTCCTTGTTAGCCTATACCATTATCATCTTTTCAGCTGATGTCAAAATATTTTCCCAAGAATTCTCATTTTTCATACATTTGGGAAGCATAGATACAATTATTTTAACAGCGCTCCATAACGCTAAGACATGTAGCAAAATCAGTTATTTACTTCAAAGGGAAAAGATTCTGAGGGCAGAAATAAAAGAAGGCAGAAACAGAGGTCCAGAGAATCACTATTAAACACCTAGGTTTAATAAGACACGAACATAAAGAATACATTATGTAAATACGTAGGTACAAAAGACAGAGGGCTTTTATAGTTATATATACAGTAGCAACCAGGTCATAGTGGTTAGGATCCTCATTTACCATTCCTAACTGAAACTTTACCGTAAAACATGCAATACAGTAATTAAAATATTTTATTCAAGTCTGAATACTGACTCAATTTAAGCACAACCCCCTGATCTGTTTAAACTAAGGGTTTTTCTCATGAAAAAAATAAACTGTATGTCAAAAGAATAATTCATAGAGCATCCAAGAAAACACTCATACACACACACTCTGAGCACAGGCAAACTGTGAATTTTGGTCTCCTTCTGAGGGGAAAAACCCTCACATTTTGCTGTAGAAAATGCTGTACTTGAGGCACATAACTCATAAAGGGCAGTACTACAGAAAGCTGCCTGAATATTGGACACAAAAGTCAGCCCCAGGGCTGCAGTAACTTATGTCTTAACCATTAATGTGCATCCTCCCCATCTTCTCTTTCCTGTCCTCTGAAATTAAATTAAATGAAATTAAAGAAAACAATTACTCATGTTCTAGAGGTCCCTGCTGAAGCTATAGTTGTGTAGTTAAGAGCAAGTGAGTGTTCCGTTCTAAACTTGTACTTTAATGTGTTTATTAAAAAAAAAAACGAACAAACAAGTTTGTTGCAGTCTGAACTCCACGACATTTGGGTCTAAGTTCTATGCTGGTGTAAACCTTTGTGGAGGTTCTAGGTGGCAGAACATACTCCATAAGACCAGGCTTTGGGGGCATAAAACAGCTGCAGCCTCATTTACAAGAAGCAAATGGGACTCATGCAGCATCAGAGTGGACTGTGGTGGCCAGTAAACAGATGTCCTCAGAGCGCTTGCTGGTTCACAGGATCTCTAGGGGGTTCTTTGAAGGAGGAGCTGAAGCTGGCCCCCGCGCAGGAAAATTCATGCAGGGCAGTGGTGGAAATGCCTGTTTCCCACTGGGGTCAATCACCAGAGCACACAAAGAGATTTCCTCATGTGGTAGATTTTTACCTGAAACAGCAGTTTTTTACTGGTACAAATAAAATGAACATCTCTCTGTGCCAGTTCTGCAGAATTTGCTTTTCAAATTTTACTCCATGAAATAAGTCTCTGCCCCAGTGAACTAATATAGGGTTGGTCTTTTCCTAACTTCAGAGTTTGAGAACTGGTTACTGCACATGTGCAGGATAATTACAACATGCCTCTTTATAGTATTATCTTAAGTCTGCCTCCATATTAGGGATAGGCAGGAGATTCAACAAGATAGCATAGCAAAGATGTGCACAATGACTCTAAAAGAGCCTGTATAATCTATTGATCAAATAACCAGTTTTGTAAGGAGGGTTGAAATGAAGATTTACACACTTAGAGGCAGTGTTACCTACTGGACAGATGCCTGGACTAGGCCTCAAGAGACCAAGGTTCTATTCCTGGGTTGGTCACTAGATTGCTGGTGACCTTGGGAAAGTCATGGCTCTGTGCTTCAGTTTCCACATTTGTAAAATGAGGATAATGATTCTTACCTCCTTTATAAAGTTCTTCAAGAGCTAGTCATGAAAAACATCATACAAGAGGGTATTAGATAGATATAAACACACTGTATTATATAATATACTGTATCACTCAATTCAAAAGATATTATTTATTTTGATAATTTCATTAACTGGTATTTAAGCTACTGAAATAGATAGTTATTTTGTACCTACATACACTCTTATATCTCTATATAATTTTTTTTCTGGTCTTCAATGTTTTGGCTCCTTGCCTTCTATGACACATTTATTGTATTTTCACCTGAACAACATGTTAATTACTTACTGAACAAAGACATTCCCTTTCAACAGCAATAGCAAAATACACTATTACTGTGTTTTATTACTGCTAAATAAAATAACATATATAAAGCCTTAGACATAGATTGTTAATCATATTTAACCATAGCCTAATGACAAAGTAAGCAAAGTGGAAAATGTACAATCTGGTATTACACTGTGCAGTACCATACCTTCTTTTTAGCGACAGTCCTATTTTCATTAGGACCATGGAACAGGCTCACACTTCAAGCTTCTACATGCCTAGCAAGTCAAATATTCATTAACATTATTCTTCTCTGCCCTATCCTACAAAAATCAAAATAAATTCATTGATAATTGAACATAAAATTAACTTTTAAAGTTTATTTTATGTTGTGCTTTGATGTCCAAGGTTCAGTTCTCAGGGACCCCTGTCAAGTCAGAAATAATCAAGTTTCAAACCTTCATGCACTGGGGAAATGGTTGCTGCTGAGCCAAATATAAAGAAACAAACCTGAAGAGAATGGTTCCCAATGACAGAATGCCGTTAAGTCAGCAAACATTGCTAGAGCAATGCGTGCTTCCCCTGTGTAATGCTTTACAGTGGCAAAACATTGCTTTGGGGAAGCAAACATCATCTTAACCCACCAACACAAGTGAAATATTACTAGAGGCACTGAAGCAAGTGAGTCTGATTCTAAGATTTCTAGTCAAAGTAGTCTACAAGAGACCATTTGTTTTCTGTTGAGATACACACCATAATTGCTATTCTGCTACAGATTCCTGGTCAACTGTGAGTTTCTTTGGAGGACCAAACGTCCCAAGTATGTGTGGATTTAAAAGCTGAATTCTGTTGTACTATATGGCTTATGGTATTTGGTATGTTGCAATTTTCAGAGTTGAAATAACAGAAGCCCTTGTCGCAATATAATAGACAGCTATCTGTAGTGACAAGGTAGGTGATGAAGCTAAAGTTGAAGCAAAACCTGGTTCAATAAAAGATATTACCTCTCCCACCTTGTCTCTCTAATATACTGGAACAACACAGTTATAACAACATTGCATACAACTATTTTTGTTAGGCCTACAGCATTCAGGGCTCATTATTGGATTCCTCCCCTGTGTTGGTGGTACTGTGCTCTAGTCCTAGAGTGACGAGATAGCAAGTGTAAAAAATTGGAACTGGGGTGGGGGATAATAGGTGTCTATATAAGAAAAATTCCCCAAAATCAGGACTGTCCCTATAAAATCGGGACATCCGGTCACCCTAAGGTCACCCTATTTAGTCCCATCAAGGAATGTAAAGGACTTTCAGCAGAGGACTTAGACTGTCGGTAGTTAAAATAAGAACTTTAGTTGGCCTCACCCCAGCATATCTCCTACCCAGCCAGCCACCACCGTATCTAGATGAAACCAAGCTCTGTAAATACAATAAGCTTGCAGTGACCTGCTGTTCCAGAACAGTGGGATGGCCCTAAACCTTCAATAGGTCATGAATGATTGGCCATCACAAGCTATTGACATTTTTTCAAACAACAATAGGCAGGTGTATACTGGCACAGTTTCGCTCAGGCAGGCTGTAGAGGTTGTCTTAGGGTGCCACACAGCTCTTACCATTTGGGTTGTGTCTTCACTAGGCTTTTGTTTGTTATGTAAAATTTCCAACTTTTGCTATTACTGGTGCATCTCCATTTGTGGTACCAAATCTGAAAGCGATAATATAAATCAACTATCCAACTGCTCAGAAAAAGCCTACACAATATGGTGGTTATACACTAGAGTTCACATTATTACTACCACAGGTAGAGCTGCAATAGTGGTAGCAACACCTATAAAGTCTGGTATAGACAAGAACAAAAGATGTCGGTAGAATACCTGTTACCTGTCAGTAATGTGTTCTTGGGGAACCAGGGCACAGATGCAGCCTGTCTGACTCATGAAGGACCCCCCACCCCCAGCCTTTGCTTGAAACAAAACTGATCAGAAGAAAGACTTACCAAAAGCAATGAAAAGGCAGTGGGAGACACACCTAAACCCCTCCAGACAAGGGTGACAGGATTAAGGCAATGCCCCTAGCCTCATTTGCATCGAGGATGGGACAGGGAGGCATCTCCATTAGCATACAGAATGGAGAACAGAGATTCTAAGGCAAGAACCGCACTGAACTCTGGGACCAGAAAAGCAGGGAAGCACTGCATGATGGGGGATCTCTGCTCCAGCTGTTAATGAACCCAGGTCTGCACACACCCAGCTCAGTAGTTATCAGACCAATCCTAGTAATAAATCCTTTATTGGTATCCAAAATACTGAAGCTGCCTAATTGCGTTGTGGAGCTCCCTGGAAGAAACACTGCACATAGCCAGGAATTATCAGTTCCTATTTTCTAGCCTGAACAAAACAACTTTGGTATACTCCCTTGAGCCACCAGTTTACCCACAAACAAATCTAGTGTTGTCCCTTGAACCACTGATGTTTCCCTACAGAAATCCCCTATCCATGCTCAAGTAAGAGATCTGATGCCTGGATCCAAAATCTGCATCAGTTCCATTGGGACTTCGTCTTCTCCTGACTGATCGTGCGACTGAGATGCTCTGCCTGTCTCCAGCACTCTGGACCCTCAGCTACCACCACCACCGCCTGGGAGCCCCGATTGGTTAAAGCTTCATGGAGTGGTGAGAACCCAACTCTCTCTCTCTCTCTTTTTTTTTTCTACTCTAGGTATAGCTTTCTAACTCAGACTTGTGTGATCAGGTGTAGTTTTCTAAACCTAACTTTTGTAATCAAATTTAAGTTAGATTTAATATTCTAACTGTTTTGTTAGTTTGGCTCTCCTTGTATGGTTATTACCTGGCAATAAATAACTTGAATAGTTAAGCTGGTTGCTTCCCTCCCTCTCTCTCCTGTGTTTTTGGCTTCCTCGTTTGCGCTGCAGCAATGCTTCTCTTACCCAAAACAAGCAGGTGCTTGGGACGGCACCATTTCTAGGGGCAGCATTCCAGCGCCAGCCATGCCCCCCCTAGAAATGTGCCCCCACCGCCCCAGGTCGCCTCAGCTCCACCTCCACCTGCTCCCCCAAGTGTGCCGCTGCTGCCGCTCCGCTTCTCCCCCCCATCCCTCCCTGGTTTGCTGCGCGTGAAACAGCTGTTTCGTGCAGCAAGCCTGGGATGGAGGGAGGGAGAAGCCAAGTGGCGGCACACTTGGGGCAGGCGGCGGTGGTGGTGGAGCGGAGGCGAGCTGGGGCGGGGAACAGTTCCTCTACCCCCCTCACCCTTGCTCACCTCCAAACACACTGCCTCTCCCTTGCCTGAGAGGGAGTGGGGAGAAGCAGAGCGGTGGCGTGTTCAGGGGAGCAGGCGGAACGGAGGTGAGCTAGGGTGGGTGGTTGCAGCAGTAGGGGGGAGCCGCAGGAAGCAATGGTGGGGGGGAAATGCAGCACGCCCTGGGGAGGAGGCGGAACTGGGGATTTGGGGAAGGTGCGGAGTTGGGGCGGAGCCAGGGGTAGGAGGGCCACAAACAAAAAGCGGGGGCTGCCAAATTTTTTTTTGCTTGGGGCGGCAAAAATCCTAGAGCCAGCCCTGCTCTTACCTAAGCTAAAGATCCCTGTAATGTCCAAAAATCCTGTGGGGTTGGCTCATCAAGTGAGTTATTACCAGAACAATTGTAATGTGAAAGTGGGGATAGGGACATGCTGAACCTGTGGCATAGGAGGATGGCAGCTTGGAAGTGCTGCTTGACCCAACCTGCTGAGTCCAGGGGCATATAAGGGTGATAGCTTGGAAGTGCTGATTGACCTGGTCCACTCAGATGTGCTCTGTTAATACATGTGTGTGTGTGTTCATCTGGGGCTGGAAGAGCCCAGTCCTGGGGAACCTAGGTCCTGCAGGATAGCTCCATTGGGAAGGAACTTGCGGAAGGGAGAAGTAGAGCTCCATATGAAAACACAAGTGACACAAGCAAACATTGATAGAATTACAGGAAACTGCGCTCAGAAGAGTAAGCCTAATAAATGAGCGTACCCCAAAGCAACGGGCAAAACTGGTAACACACACAAAGCTCCAAAATGATACAGTGAAGAGACATAAGACAGCATATCTAGGCAATAACACTAGGCAGCTCCACCATGTCTCTCAATTTCCCCAAATTAGACTGTAGGCTTCTACTCTCCACAGATTTCTTCCTTTTGCTTGAGATAGAGCATACATATCACTTACAGATGGCACTAAGCAACTAAAGTGTCTCTAAAATCAGACTAAATTCTAAAATTATATTGTCAAGTAACATCTCAGAGCACTAATGCAGGAGGCTTTTTGACAAGTGGAACAGTTGCAGCTGCTGAGAATATTGACTGTTTATTCTGACACTGGGGAACCTCATGGCATAGTAGGCATAACAGTAATTGTTATAGGATTAATAAACAAGGTCAGGCTAACTTAGAAATGGCACAGACCATGTCAGAATTCTGAAACACAATGCGTGGCTTCCATAAACAGCTGTGAAGAATTATGGAGATAATGTATTAACCAAATACACATGCCACTGGGTTGTGCTATGGGGGATAATAAGGGTTTGGAGTTGGAAAAGATTTGTTACATAACTGAATTCACACCAACTGCAAGAGACAGATGTTGCAGGCACTTATCCCTTCAAGGGAGAGCAGGATTTTTGTAGAGACTTCCCTCCTCCTTCTCAGATGTTGCCTTCCTATATTCCCTCATAGTAGAAACACACTTTTTTTCACGCTCAAGAATCCACACCATTAAAACACATGCCTCAGTGTCGGATGCATGCTCCCCTCCCTGCAAGACACAGGTGGGCCACCCCTTTCATTAAGTCTTGCCCACTACAGGCAAGAAAGAGGGGGGACCTAACAATATGTGAGCCTTCCCCAGCTGAAGAGAAATGGGATCTTTTCACAGGCTGTTCCTCTACCACTGCTCCATGGATGAAGAGAAGAGGCTGCTCTGATTTTCCAGTCATGCTTTTCCTCACTGTCCCATGTGTTAAGAAGAACGTGGTGATGCCCTCTGCTTACGAGAGATCTGGTAGAGGGGCAGCCCAATCCTTCCAATTTTCACAAAGAGGAAAAGCAAGATGTGAGAAAGGCAGTGTCCTATCTTCCTGACTCCTCCTTTCACAGCTAATAGCTGGAGCCACAGACCTGCTGTTGAATGAAAGTTGCCTGATCCATCAACTCTGCACAATGAATGAGACACAAAGGAAGGAAGATCTCTCAGGATTGGCTCTTCTTTCCACCTCCCACCTCATTTCTGATCATTAGTGATCTATGAACTTATGGGCCCAAGTAAACAAACTAAATAAATGTGAATACGGACAAAGAAACTGTTTAATTGATATATGGTTTATATGGCTGTCCAACATCTTGACAGAAAGGAGACATGACAAAGTCAGACCATCTGTGGTGCTTAGCAATGGTATGGGAAAAAAGGCCATTAAATTAAATACTTTAATTTAATGGATTTAGACACTATTTTCCTGAGTAGGTAGATGAGGTGTTGATGTCCAGTGGACAGAACACTGGATTGGGAGTCAGCAAAACTGGGCTCTATTCCTGGCTCTGTGACCAAAGGCAATTAACAACCTCTTTTGCCTCAGTTTCCCCATCTATACAGTGGGGGTGATTATATCTATGCACCTTTGTAAAGTCCTTTAAGATCTAAGGATGAAAAGTGCTATGTTAAAAGTCTTATTTTTATTACTTAACAAAACCCTCCCTGGCCACATAACAAAAGCCAGTATCTGTGGTATCTGTGATAGGAAAGAAGTTAGAAAGCTGAAGACTCCCACCTACATTATGTGGACCTATACACACGCAAATGGTTTTCGGTCTGGGCAATTTCCTATTTCAGTAATTCTTTAAATTCACTATTTTATGAATACCTTTGTACCTGGGAAAACAATGTAAAATACATAAATCATATGTATACATATTTAGGAATTTTACTCAAACTTATAATTTTCCTCAATTCTTTTTGATAAATACTGTCAACCTCCTCTACATCTTCATCTTTTAGATGAAGAAATTACGTCAGATATTACACCAGGACTTTCATAAGCACATAATGTTAATCACAGAATAAAAGTAATAAAAAACAAATGTATTTTTCCCCTCCTGCTTGCATCTATTTTGACACAGCACTTTTTAGCAGTTAAGGTCTGTTCAAACAGCAATGTTTTGCCTGCAGAGAGAGAGAGGGAAAAAGAAGTTCCCTTATGTTGTCTGTGTGTATTTTTTAAGAGCACCATTCTTTAACAAGATGTTGAAAAACTCCCTTTTTTCAGCTACAACGTGTAATGTAGAGATAAGTATAACATCTGGTTGGAAATGTGGCCTGTATTGTACTAGCAAACATTCTCAGGTGATAGGTGCTAATATAAAAACCTGGATGGATGGATTGATGGATGGATGATGGATAGACAGACAGAGAAATAGGCCAGACAATCGGCCAAGGGCAGGTTTGGAAATTGTTTATTTTCTCCACAATTAAAGAAAAAATGCAAACCAATAAAACATGTCCACTCTAACTGGGGACTATGCTAGTGTGATTTGAAAGTCAGTAAAGAGTGACATACACACTTTTGCTACTACAGTCCACCAAGATTTCTTAGAAACCACTCACTGGTTTTGCTTAATGAAGCCAGTCTAAGTTAATACCAAACAAAACTGTTATTTCCAGATTCATTCCGGTAAGAGAAGTCTGAGAGCGTTTTTTTGCATTACTGTCACAATCAGTATAGACAGATTTGCAAATACAATAGATCTCCTGTTTTCTCCGAAGGACAACTTACAGTTTCGAAGGAGAACTTCTAAAAGCATGGATGCTGAAATCAGAACCAGGCTGTTTAATCAGTACCCTACTGTATTTATACATCTATAAGAGTAGCTAAACTCTGGCTGATGTGCACTAGGGGAAAAGGGGAGGCATGTGTTGAAAACAAGCTTGCTGTGGACACAGCTACAGAGAAGCATATATATGATTTTTCAGGAATTTGAGGCTATACTGGTTGTAATGTATCCATACTTACAGCACCTGATGCCTGAAGAGAGATAATATTTGAATATTAAGAGACTTTGGGGATGAGAATTGCTCCATTCCAATGTATACTAACCTCAGATCTAGGAATCTTGTGTCACAAGACCAAAGAACCATACTGGCCACCAGACCCGTACACAGACAACCTCCCACTGTTCTTGTACCAAGAGCTTGCACGTCCTGCTCTGTCCCTGGCAGTTGGTTCTCCTGGAATCTATGGGAAGAGTGTCTCCCTGTGGTCTCCCAAACACATCTTATTGTGGAGGCCATGCACTGAATTCTCCTAGGTTAATTTACCCTAAAAATTAAAAAGAAATGGGAAGAGGTAAAGGAAGGACCTATCACCTTAGGTGTTTTCTTATGGCCACCTTCCACATGGCACTCCTTCAGTCAAGAGACAACACCAATGAGGTTACCACCATGGCTCCCCCTATTGCTCAGCCTGCATGCTGGTCTCCAGAGGGACAGGGTGGTACAGAGAGGACATTAAGGCCACTGCTGCCTCTCATGGTGCTTGGAAAAGAAGGAATTCCATTTCTTCCATCTCCCACTGGTCTAGGCAAACAATGCCCATTTTAAAAGGCCAGGCAGAATAATGCACACTGAACAGCTAGTAACAATGTATTTCAAGAACAATATATCTTTCTTAAATAATTCCTTCAGATTATATAGACAAATTTCAATACAATATAGTTCACTTAAAATGTGGACATAATGTGGATGCCGGGAGGGAAGTGAAGTAGGGGAATAGACCAATGTATCCCCCCACAGAAGCAAATACTCCAGAAGACTTTTTCAGGTGCAAGTGACTTTCGACATATATTTCATCTTATTGCTTTTCAAACATTTGAAAAACAGGCTTTACAAATTTCTTTTTGATACCAGCAGGATTTTACTTCATTACTAATAACAACCCTTTCCCAGAGCTTTGAAACTCGCATGCAGAATCCACAAAAAATGTTTTTTGCAACTAATAACTTTAGTTAATTACACATAGTGAATAATACCAGCTTTCAAGTCTCTCCATATTATCATTTGGCTAACATAAGAATTTTCACTTTCTCGACCATGATTTTATAGACCTCTATCCTACCTCCCTTCAGTCATCCCTTTTCCAAGTTGAACAATCCCAGTCTTTTTAATCTCTCTCCTCAGATGGAAACTGTTCCATACCCCTCATCATTTTTGATGCTCTTCTCTGTACTTTTTCCAATTCTAATACATCTTTTTTGAGATGTGGCCTCCAGAACTGCATGAAATATTCTAGGTGTGGGCCTAGCATAGGTTTATATAGTGGTATGATGATATTTTCTGTCTTATTTATCCTTTTCCTACAGGGTTCTAACATTGTTAGCTCTTTTGACTGCTCCTGCACATTGAGCAGACGTTTTCAGAGAGAACTATCCACAAGGACTTCAAGATCTCTTTCTTGAGTGGTAACAGCTAATTTAGACTATCATATTGTATATATATTTGGGATTATGTTTTTCAATGTGTATTACTTTGCATATATTTACATTGAATTTCATCTGCCACTTTGTTACCCAGTCATCCAGTTTTGTGAGATCCTTTTGTAACTCTTCACAGTCTGCTTTAGATTTAAGTAGCTTGAATAATTTTGAAACTTTGCCATCTCACAGTTCACCCCTTTTTCCAAATCATTTATGAATATGTTGAACAGCACTAGTACCAATATAGATCTGTAGGGGAATTAGCTATTTACCTTTCTCTAGTGTAAAAATTGACCTTTCATTTCTAGACTTTGTTTCCTATCTTTTAACTAGTTACTGATCCATGAGATGACCTTCCCTCTTCTCCTATGACAGCTTACTTTGCTTAAGAGCCTTTGGTGAGGGATCTTGTCAAAGGCTTTGTGAAAGTCCAAGAACATTATATTCACTGGATCACCCTTGTCCATATGTTTGTTGACCCCCTCAAAGAACTCTAATAGATTGGTGAGGCATGATTTTCCTTTACAAATGTCATGTGGACTTCTCCAACATGTCTTGTTCATCTGTGCATCTCATAATTATGTTCTTTAATATATTTGCCTGGTTCTAAAATTAGGCTTACTGGCCTGTAATTGCCTCTGGACCCTTTTTTAAAAATTAGTTTAATATTAGGTATCTGCCATTCAGTTGGTACAGAGGCTAAATATTACTCACAGCTTTAAGCTGTCTAACAAATAACAACACTATTTTATTTGAAGAGAAGCCACTCTGAAATGTCTCAGCTATCCATCATAATTCCTTTCATGAGAAGCACTGATTAAAATTTCCAGGAGCAGGCTTTTGTTTGTTCACATGTTCGTTCTGAATTTTTCCAGGCACAAGAGCACATTTTGTGCTTTTCTATCAGCTCACCCTTATCAAGATAGGACAGTTATCAGCCTCTCATTATATTGTACGAAGAACTTAACAGACACTGTGTAAACACAATGACAGGACTAAGCCTGTGTATCTAGAAGCGACATTATCTTGGAACTCCTCTTTCTTAATTGGGACTTGAAACAATAGGTGAAGAAAAATCAGGACTCACCACTATTATGTATTAGCTTTAATTTCAGTGCACTGATTGACCTTATGTTGTTTTATGTGTATGATGAAAGGGCAAATCAAAACCCATTTCTCCTTCTCGTCAAGTCTCTTTCTCAAGTATTTATCTTTGTAATATAGTGGAGAAACAGATGGTACATTAAAAATGAGTTCATGTTTTGGGAACTGTATACTCTACAGTCCAGATTTACTGTCTAAAAATCACATTGTAATTCATTTTGCACTGTTTTGGCAAAATACCTATAAAGTACAGTAATATGATACCATTTATTAAGCAATAAAAAAGTTACATAATACAGAAATTTAGGGGAAGAACAAGACTCGTCTTCCAGCAAAGGGACAATTTTAGCCTGAACATTTGTATATTTTAACTGAAATGTTGACCTAGTAAATGTTCCCTGCCCACTTTTCTCAGAGGACGTTTGTAGCTGCAAACATTTTCTGCATAAATTTGTCCTGTGGTATTTATAAACATGTTTCTGAGTAGGATTCACTAGCTAGTATCATTTAAGCGATTATGCCAAACCAATCAAAATAAATAACAGTTACCAGCATTCATGCTACTGTAGGTCAATATGTAATTGCCCTATAGTGTAATGATTAAGTCAAGTCTCCCAGCCACATGCAAACATTTAATGTTTAAAATTGCAGGTTTGTAACTTATTTTCTTTTCCCATACTTTACCACTTATAAGGTAACCAGATTTTATGGTCAACTAACTGGGACAGTGTTATAAAAGGTCCCCTCCAAGGATTAAAATGTCATTGCTACATACATAACAATGGGAAGAGGTCAATTCCTTTGAAAAATGCCCCCAATTCTTCAGCAGCAAGTCACCTTACATATTGAAATTGCATGAACATCTGTCACATCCACCCAAAAGAAAACAGCAGCCTAAATTATATTGCTTTAATATGGCCAACTGCAGTAAACAGTCACAGTGATATTGTTATTAGTAAATGGTAAGAAAGAGAACATAGGGTTCATAGGTAAATTTTCACACTATTAGACATTGGCCTTTAATATGCAAGAAGGAGAGAATTGTAGATCGTGTAATTCAAGAGTGTAAAAAAATGGATAGGCACAAAGGGGCAGAGTTAAGGTTGTACCTGCAACCTTAGCTTTGGTTTCATGTCTATATGTTTTACTTTGCTTCTTTAGCATTCCTTTAAGATAGATTTTCTATGGCAGTTCCTGTTTTAATAAAATTAAACACAACAGCATCTTCCATTATTTGTTAAAGTAGCACAAACAATGCCAATATTGAAACTGTAGCAGCCTGCACCTTAGAATAATTTACTGAATGAGCCAGGGACCACCGTTTGTGTGTGCGTGCACGTGCGTAAATTATGGGCTTGTGAAAACTCATCATGCACATGAGTTGCACGGTGATATATTTCCTTCAGAATACTGGTAGACAGATTTTTTAAAAGTGTTATTAAAAGTTTACTGAGCATGTGAGAAAGATGATTTTTAACTGCTAACTAAAACTTGGGACAGTCAACTCCAATTTGCACTTGGATACGGAAAGGCAACTATATAAATACAGTACAAGAGGCAGGTTGTCTGATGATAAACACACACACACACACACACACACACGACTGTTCCTTTCTGAAAATAAATATATCTGAAAGTAAATACTTAACCCTGTTAGCATTTCAACTTTCCTCCCCTTGCACCTCTGCAACAAGGTGTCAAACATGTTTTTATCCCCTTTTTTGTCTGTCTCCCCTAATCAGGGTTCTGTTGTTACATTGAGTGAGCCTCTGCAGATAGTGGAAATCAGGGTGGATTTAGTTTGAAATTAAGTAAATTCCCATGACAGCAAATATTAAGAGATGATGGATGTCTGACAAATATTTAAATAAAAAAAATTGCTCAATTTCAGAAAGCCGATCTGCAGAGTTAGATTTATGAACTTGAACTTTAAACTAAAAATAACATAATTGCTAAGCTCTGTGAATTAGCAACATTGCATTTAATTCCACAATAAAATAAACTCTGTAGTTTGAGGCAGCTAGTGAGTGTTGAGATTTTTAGTGTATGCAGGCTATACAGTTTTCAGGCTATGAAATATGTCTCCTGTTTTGACACTATTGCAATAGCATGGTTGTTCACTTTTCTTGTTTCCATGAGGTTTATGGTCCATAAAGTTTAATAATAATCTTAACAGCTGAACAGTGAGCACCCAATTCAGAGAGGTTGCTATATGCAACAGGATCTGAATTTTATCTATGTAATTTTTAGTAGTAGCATATGCCCTTTTTTCATCACTGTCCCTATGTAACAACATTAAAGCAGGCACAAAATGGGGCAGAGATGGTAATTGATTCACATTAGACTATGAGGTATACAATCTGCATTGGTTCAAAGCAGATATTCATCGGAAGCTTTGAGATATGAAAAGACTTTATTTCAGTGGAGGTAATATGTATTAGATGATCACTATAGCACTATAACATGGTCTGATTCTGACTCCCCTCTAGTGGCTGCACTAGACAGCTAAATGGACTACTTGAGTTTTCTCCTTTTATGCTGGAGAATCCTCACATTGTATTGGGCCAACATAGTTGTTTCTACACAGTTGCCACCCCAACCTCAGGATAAGAAGCTTTCTTGGGGAGCCAGTATCTCTGACTAATCCTTGGCTGATGGAATTATTCTGGTGGCTGAGGGCAACCAGACATAAGACAGAGCAACCCTGAGGCTGCTCTAACTATGTGGTGAGCTGGTTCAGTTTCTATCTGTCCTTGTGATTAGGAGAGTGCAAAACTAGCTCAAAGCCCCACCTGATTCCTTCATCCCTGCCCATGGCTTACTCTGGTCCTGCCTTGAGTACAGATTATTTGGCCTACAGTCTGTAAGGTTCACTGGATCTTTCTTCAGTGTGAAATGTACAGTAATAGTTCATAATCAGAGCCAGAAACTAAGTACTTTGTATGGGTTTCCTATAGGATAAAAGCTAACATGAAGTGTCTTTTTATTGTGTAATTTGCTGAAAATCTGGATTTCAATAATTGATTGAAGAGGCACCACTGTTACAAGTAATACCAACAATAATTATGATTCATCAAGATTTGAGAAAAGCATATTTACCTCTCTTGGTTCTTCTGGGTTTTTAAAATTTTGTTTACTTTGTGCATTTGGGAACACCTCGGGCCATACCCTCAATTGGTGTTAATCAATGTAGCTCCATTGACTTCAATGCCCAATTTACAATAATGGAGATGTGGCTTTTTGTATATAAGCTTCCCCATCAGGTATTTAGTTAATTTCCCAATTTTACAGTGGTCTCTTACAGCAAGAAGAGGGAGAAAAAATATTCCAACATAGGAAACTGTGTTTGTTAAACCACAACAATTGCAGGGGGACTCTGGACAGGTATAGAAGATGAAATGATTTCCCCCATTTTTTAATAACTGAATAGATTTCAAGTTGACTGTCTCTAACATTTTACTACATAATTTTTTGGTGAATTTGACACATCAAGTAATATCAGAGTAAATCTACCTAAAATATTTACAATTACTTGCAAGATATTTTCTCATGATCCAGTAAATTGAAACTTCTTCTCAGAGGAGAGACATAAAGTCATTTTTATGGTGTTTATTGTAATTTTAATAGGCAATTTCACAGGTAAACAGAAGTGCTTCATCTCCATTCACTAACTGTATAAGAGGCTGTGCTGCATATCTAATGGAATCACATGTATTTATGTAAAAGATGAACAAGAATTATAAATGGCTGCTTTTGTAATTTAAACCATACAATTTTATGTATCTCAACAGATCCTAAAAAGAAACACAAACAAATATTCATATGGGGTAAGCAGACAGTTTACCTTCATTGGAAATACATTTTTTTAAACGATACATTTCATACTGGAATTAAATCAGTTGTTAGGCAGAAAATCCTGTAAACACATTTTCAAAGTAGTTTCAATCAAACCTTATTCATCAAAATTTGTGCATGCTCAGAAGACCTGGAATTGCATGGCCAAACAACACTTCCATGGGCAGACTAGATTAATTGTTATAGATTTTAAGCCCAGTAGGGACCATTATGATCCAGTTTATTATGATCCTATTATTATCCAGTTTAACCTTTTGCAAAATGTAATTTAGCCAAGAGAGTCCAGAATTAAGACCATAACTTCTAGCAGAGCTACAGCATTTATTTTTTTTTAGAAAATGTGTTCTTGATGAAAAGACTTCAAGTGATGAAGAATCTATCACATTACACGAAAAAAAGAAAAAAAAGAAAAAAAAGTCTTATTTCTAGTCTGAATTTGTCTCCTTTAGCTTCCAGCCATTGGATCTTACTGTGCCTCTGTCTTGCAGATTAAAAAGCCTTCTACTATTGGAAATCTTCTCATCAGGTACGAACGGACTGTAATCACGTCATTCTCTTTATTAAGCTATATAGATTGAGGCTCTTCAGTCTCTCACTATAAGGCCTCAAATAATTTTTGTAGCTCTTTCCTGAATCCTTTACAGTTTGTCAACATCCTTTTAGAAGAGCAGACACCTAAAATTGACATAGTATTCCAGTAATGGCCTTACTAATGCCGTGTACATTAACACCTCCTTACCAATCTCCTCGATATTCTCCTGCTTACACATCCAAGGATAACATTTGCTCTCTTAGCCACTGCATCACACTCTGAGCTCATGTTTAGTTCATTATCCACCAAGACACCTATTCTGGTGTCCAAAATATAATCTCCTATTTTAGAAGGGTGACCTTCATTCTTGTTTCTTAGACATATAACCTTGCATTTAGCTGTATTAAAACAAATGTTGTTCAAGCAAGCCAGTTCACCAGGCAATCCACATCACTCAGTACTTATTATTTACCACTCCACCAGTTTTGTCTCATTGGCAAACTTTACCAGGAATTATTTAAAACTTCTTCCAGATCATTTACAAAGATATTGAATAACAAAAGGCTGAGAAGAGATTTTGTATATCCCTACTAGAAACTCCTCCATTAGATTTCCAATTACAGATACTTTGAGATCTGAGTTAGCTCATTTTAAATCCATTTAATATGTGCTACATAAGCTTGACGTAATTCTAATTTTTAATCAGAATTTTGTGCGACACTAATTCAAATGCCTTACGGAAGTCTAAGTATATTTTGTCAACCCAGTTATCTTTGTGAGCCAAACTTGTAATTTCATTCAAAAAGATAACAATTTGTTTGCAAAAACTTTTTCATAAAACATGTTGATTGGCATAAATTATGCTGTCATTCTTTAATGATTATGTACTGTATCAGCCTTTCTGTGATGTTTGCCAGGATCAATATCAAAATAACCAACCTATTGTTAACCAGGTCACATTGTTTTCCCTTTGTAAGTATTGGCTCACTTGTTTTTTTCAATCCTCTATTACTTTTCCAGTATTCCAAGGTTTGTTAAATATCAACTTTTATGACTCAGATAGCTCCTTGGGCAATTCTTTCAAAACTCTTGAGTGCAAGTTATCTGATCTGGCAGATATAAAAATGTTTAACTGTAGCAGTTGCTGTTTAGCTAATTGGGCAGTTACAGAAAATTCCCAGTTTGGATGGACAATTGCATTTGCTCTTGCAAAATGGAGCTTTTGAGTCAACAAAAACTTATCCACCAGTACACACACTATGGACCACACCATGAAATGAACTCCTACAGGACCATTACACATCTCATCATGTTCCGCTTCAAGTGCAAAGCGCATTCTTATAACCTTGTCTTCTATGTTTCTGTGTGTTTACTCTTGAGGTCACAGGACTGGAAGGGATCTCCTGGGTTCATTAACACATATACATAAAAATATAAGATTATATACATAGGGAAAAAAAGAAAATGTTATCCTGGGCAAACAAATCTTCCCTGGTAAGATGAGAGAAAGAAAGAACCATGTGAGAGGTATTAGTCACATGGTTTAACACCGTATTGGAAGGAGGTCGGATGAGGAAGGTACAAGATTCTAGACTAGGCTACACCCTTTCCTCTGACCAAGCTATGCCTGGTGCTGAATGGGAGGGTGGGAAATCTAGGGGAATATGTGGCTTTCCAGCATCTTTTTGTCCTTACCCAAGTCCTGCCACCAGGGACTGGCTTGGCTCCCAGGCAAGTCAGAGCAGTATTAAAGCTGCTCTAACTTGCACCAGCTTTTAATGGACACCTAGCATCCTCCTGACCCTGACATGAAGATAGGTTGGCAGAGAATCACGTAGATAGACGGCCTAAAGTTGACAAGGGATTCTGCGAATTCCCCTACATCAGGAGAATCATCAGGTGCCCTGTGAAGGCAGCTTTATGGAATATGTGCTGAAGTTCCGGCCCAATAACAAAGCTCTTAATGACTACACTTTGCCATGATTCCACTTTTCACAAACAGCAATTTTGTCATGTTAATTTTTCCTTGTACAGTTGTGGCAAGTGGCAATGGAAATCCAAAAAGATACTGATGTTACATGACAACAAAAATCTCAATGTGCTATCAATTTATAGATGGAGAAACAATAAAAAAAACCTTAATGATTAGGGCTTGATTCAATTCACCCCCAGCCCCCCATGGGCCAGAATCCAATCCTTTACTCACACTATATAGCATCCTCATTTGCAAGTAATCACAGTGAATGCAATGGAATTATTCACAGAGTAAGATACCATGATTGTGAACAAAATGGATAAATGCAAAGCCGCTCATAGACACATTTCAATAAAACCATTTATTTGTTCACTTTTTTAAAGGATAGCCTCAATTATTGCTCAGAATTTCCATTTCAGACTTAATTAAACTTGTCTTTGGACAATAGGTGACAAATATATGTTAACCCATTGATGTGTTCTGAATACTAAAATTATCTACAGTCAGATCATATAAGAATATGCCTTTAGGTAATAGTAATTTCATTGATTCTATAGTTGGGAAGTTAAAAATCAAATGAAAAAACAAGACACATGCAAATCAAGGCATATTATCAACTGGAAAAAAAAGGCTATTTTCAGTCTGAGAAGATAGTGGGTGGGAAAATATATTTCTGCTAAGAAAAAGAGCAGACACTTTTACTAAGAAGGAAATACTGAGTTGCTTTGTCCTAAAGTCTCAGTGGAGCAAAGCCTGATGGTTTAACCATGGCATATGGGTTTCAGCCCAAGAGACCTACAGAGAAAATTTGGAAGCTTGTGTCAAATTTCCTGCTCTCTATATAGCTTTGGCCTAGGTCTCAGCAGTAGTCTCCAGGGATAAAATGATGTACTGCAATATAACAAGCTGCCTGACATTTTGAAATGCCTTAACCCCTGGCTTCCCATCCACCTTTTAGCCCTTGCAGCTTCTCCTCTTACCACTCAGAGCTGTGGGGTATATGATCCAAGACTTCACAATAAAGAAAAAAAGTCACCATCTTTTTGTCCTTGTGGTAATTAATCAGCAATGACTCTTTGCTTTGTTAATAACATTTCCTGCAATATATTCTGTAATACCAGTTATTATATAAAAAGTAAGGCTTCTTAATGGCTAACGTTCCCATTCTGGGGGTGTGTCTGAGTGCGATAGGGTAGCTATGGGACTACACATGTGTGCTAGTAGGTTGCAATGCAGGATCAGGGGCTATATGTTAAAAGATCAAAGAGAAAACATTTGTTTTTTCTGTAAACGAAGAACATCGAATTGACGACAACAACAAGTCCTCTGGAATTCACAAAGGTAAGCATTCATGCTCCAAACATGAATGGGTTTGAAGCAAAACTGCTGTAATCATGAAAGAAAAAACATTCCATATTCTTCCCATAGGATTCAGATTGATAACTGTTAGGTAGCCAAGCTCAGATACTGAAATAGTTTCGCCTCCAAACCAAGAAGCTTGTTTTCCTTCCCAAGAATAGAACTATGCACCATTGTGTAGATAAGTGATATTAATTAAATACTGTGGGCATCACCTCTAGTATCCTAAGTCACATTCTTGCCTCATTCTAAACACTCAGGTGTTCAATACAGCCTCTTATACATTATCTTCCAAATGACTGTGACATACTAGCAAATAGAACCTATCAAATATACATTCTCCTATAGCAGGAATTGGCAACCTTTGGCATGCAGCCTGTCAGGAAAAGCCTCTGGTAGGCCGGTTGATTTGTTTACCTGCACCGTCCCCAGGTTCGGCCAATTGCAGCTCCCACTGGCTGTGGTTCACCGTTCCAGGCCAATGGGGGCTCCGGGAAGCAGCATGGGCCGGGCCACCTCTTCCCGCAGCCCCCATTGGCCTGAATCTTTACTACCTGAAAGGGGGTTTCAAAGAGGATGGCTCTAGACTGTTCTCAATGGTAGCAGATGACAGAACGAGGAGTAATGGTCTCAAGTTGCAATGGGGGAGGTTTAGATTGGTTTAGATTGGATATTAGGAAAAACTTTTTCACTAAGAGGGTGGTGAAACACTGGAATGCGTTACCTAGGGAGGTGGTAGAATCTCCTTCCTTAGAGGTTTTTAAGGTCAGGCTTGACAAAGCCCTGGCTAGGATGATTTAACTGGGACTTGGTCCTGCTTTGAGCAGGGGGTTGGACTAGATGACCTTCTGGGGTCCCTTCCAACCCTGATATTCTATGATTCTATGATTCTATGAATCGGTGAACTGTGGCCAGTGGGAGCTGTGATCGGCCAAACCTGCAGATGCTTCAGGTAAACAAACTGACCCGGCCCGCCAGCGGCTTTCCCTGACGGGCCGCCTGCCAAAGGTTGCCGATCCCTGTCTTATAGTATTGTACAATCATGATTTCTCTCACAAGGATCACAAAAACTTGGCAATTACTGCATTATTTAGGAGAGTGTTGCACAATGGAATATACTGTCTGCCATATTCTTCATTTGTTCTGTCCTGCACCTAGCAAAAAGGAGTCTTGGTCCATAACTGGGCTTTTAGGCACTACGATAATACATATAAGTAATATTAAATAACCACCATTATAAGTACCGGCATGCTGCAAATAACACAGTGAAGTTAATTTTACTTTCAACTAATAATTGGGCCTGGTCTACACTTAAAACTTTGGTCAGTTAACATAGCTACAGTGCTATGGAATGTGCAAAATGAAAACCCGAGTGCCATATCTATGCCGAACTAACCCTTGGCATAGACACAGTGAGGTCAACTGAAGAATGCTTCCCATTGCCATAACCACTGTTGCTCGGAGAGGTGGAGTTTCCACAGTGGGACACAAACCCCTTCTATTGTTGTAGGTGACATCTACACTATGAGTTATGCTGGAATAGCTACTGTGCCATGAAAGTAACCATAGTGTAGATGTGGCATTGGCAAGTTTTTAATGGACACTACCATACACTTTGCTTTTCTCTTCTTCAACAAGTGGCGAGCAGATACCCTAGTGTTGTGGGCTTTTCGTTTTCATGGCACGACCGTTCCAAGGACGAAGTCTGTGATGGAATATTAAATAACGCAAAGCTGCTCTTTCACCCTTCTTACACTTTTCCATTGCCCATTCTTTGTGAAATCCCAGACTCAGACTTCTTCACAGCAGAGCCAATGATTGTTCCACAAATTAATTTTTTTAACTTTCCTGGAAGAAAAATATGTTAGAACTTCACAGTGTTAACATGGTGCCCTACAAGCAGTCAAAAATCAGGCTAAACAAACAAAACAAACAAACAAACAAACAAACAAGCCTCTTTATGAATGCTAAATCAAATCTGTCATGACTTAGTTCCGCAGCTGAACAAAACGCTTTTGCTTACCAAAAACATGGCTCTTGCCCAAAATGATTAATTGTGGCTTTCTGGTCAATAAAACACTAAATAAAATGAAGAATGGGAACGTAATGTGGCTGAAACTCCCCAGTGGCATTTATTTATTCATTCTTTTCCTTCTTTTTTTTAATTGCTTTTGATTAAAAATGTGATTTTACTTAATATGCCATGAATAAAAAAATGTGAAAGGCTATTAGCATTAAGGTAGCATGATTGCAATGTATAATCTTGGAAGTACCTCTAATAGAGTTGTTTCAATGGTTTCATGTGTTCTGGATGAAAAATGACATTTATCAAACATTTGATCTGATGGGTAATATATTTATGAAGAAACAAAAGACTAACTGGCAAGGAAATCCATTTTGATCAGACTATGTAATGTTCTGTGTATGTGTTACAAATAACCCTATTCCCAAGTGAATTCCTTCCCACTAGATTTGTTTTATTGTTATTATTTTTATTATTACTTTTAGCACTAAACCCATGTGACGTGTGACCATAACATCTTGAAAACAACCACCCTCATTTAAACAAAAATCAAGCATTTTCCTTTTTTTCCCCCGGGCCAAAAAATAAAGTTTTACTACTCTACAGTATACAGAGAATGTCTGTTAAATTAAACTTCTGTAGCTTAAACACTTCATTTGCAATAACATTTATAGGATATCAACCCACACATTTCTGACTGATGTCTCATTTGGAATTATAACAATTTATCTAGCAGACGCATCTGTGTTCTTAACATATGGGTGACAAAGGCTGGAAACTTTCCACGACATTGACCATGCTCTGCCAAAAAAGAAACTGCTCTGATGTAAATATAAACTAATGTCAAAATTCTTTTTAGGTTTTGAACCCTAAACCATCTAAATAGCAAAGAGTTTATGATTGCTGTTTTATTTAAAAAGAAAAAAAAAAGTCTGCAGAAATAGGCCTTGTATGTTGCAAATCTCCATTTTGGCAACCCAAAGAGGGAATATAAGCTTAAAGGCCTGAATTTAACAAACCTAATTATCAAGGCTTAATTAGTACCAAGGGTAAAGCTTCATGGAACACCTGCAGACTTAATTTATGTCCTGACAGAGAGGAACAAGTGTTAATGGGCTGTATTTATGTTAATACCTGAACCTCAGAGAGCCAGTGGGATAAAACAGACTATGCACTAGATTTCTGTTTCAAGCTACAGAACAAACATAAAAGATTTTAATATTAATATTAGTTTGCACATAAGTCCTCAGGGAAAGTATAGGTCTATTTAAACTTTAAAATTGGAGATGCAGAATCCCAAAGTTGGGGGAGGAGGGGAAACTAATTTGGAAATTGGTGCAGAAAATATCAAACCAAACAGCACTGGCAACAGCACTGCATTTTCTCAGCACACTGTGTACAGCCTCTGGTCTTTCAAATCCTTTTATTTTATTCCTGAAATGCTGCTTTTTGGTGCATGAACTCAGACTTTCATGTGTCTGACTCTTAATACAACTCTTTGCTACATTCACAAGGGTAGGGGGGAGGGTGATAGATTGCCTATGAGTAAGTGTACTAGTTTCAGCATTTTGTCTCTGCACATTCAGACATACGGGACATGCTCTCAATTGCAAATGGTGTGACCAACTGGCCTTTGGAAACAGTCTAGAAATCATTTCCCCATGGCACATAGCACCCTCTTATGGTACCGAATGTTTGGAGAAATGCTATGGGATCCCATCAGACTGAGTTCTTTTTCTTCCATACTTAGATGGAATGTAGGGGTCATTTGATTCCATAATGAGGGAGCTTCTGCCCCTACTCTGTTTGTTAGTAAATATTCTGAAGTTAGGGTTTTATTGTAGATTCATTCATTAAAGTTTCTTGGTTTACAGTGCTGTTGCAACTAACCTAGTTCTTCCTCACTCTTGGCACAGTGAGTGTCATGGCTGGTCAAGACCTCAGTGACCCAAAGAAAAACACTGGGCTTATGCAATGTATTCCTAGTGGTAGTTGCCCAGATCCAAAATTTCATTTGCCTCAGGAATGCTCACTTCCTCCCCGAACTTGTGCTTAATGTGCAAGGCTTTTACAACTTCAAATAGGCACAGGTGATTCTATACCATCCTGTTGATGCACATTTGACCATTAAGGCACCTGATCTGCCACTGGATTAAATTCCAATTCAGCCAACCTCTCTGGCTGTACAGATACTGAAATTGTAGAAGGAAAAGCAGACTACCAACTTTTGCTGCCCTACTCTTTGGGGATTCTTCTTTTATAGATTCATAGATTTTGAATACAGTCCCAGATTCACAGATTTTAAAGGACAGAAGTGATATCATAACCTTGTCTGAATTCCTATATAACACAGGCCCCAGAATTTCATCAAGCCTATCACTTCTTGTCTTTTACAAATACATCTAATCTTTGCCTACAGATCCTAAGAGTGTAGAATCCACCATAACCTGTATTAAATTGTTCTAATGGCTAATTATTCTCATTGTTAAAAATGTGCACTGTATTTTCAGTCTGAATTTGTCCAGCTTAAGCTTCGAGTATTGAATCACTTTTATGCCTTTGCCTCTTTACCTAGCCCTCTACTATCAGACATCTTTTCTCGATGTAGGTACTTACAGACCATGATCTAGTCACCTCTTAACCTTATTTTTAATATATTAAATAGACTGAGATTATCAAATCTCTCACATAAGGCAGGCTGACCTGACCTCAAATAATTCTTGTAGCTTTTTTCTGAACCGTTTTCTTTTTTTCATCACTCTTTTAAAGTGTGGACACCTGTGGTGAAAGCACTATCCAGTAATGGTCTTGCCAATGTTGCATACAAACGTAATGCCACTTCTTTACTCCTCTTTGGTATTCCCCTACTTATACATCAAAGGGCTGCATTAGCCCTCTTAGCCACATATGTATGCAGTCCATCCCTACATCACATAAAACATGGATTTATTGTTTTACACAATTTATGAAAGTATGTAATCCACTAGATTCCCTCATCGCTAAAGCATCCATTATTATAAGTAGGGCCAAGTTAATTATTCACAAGTAATGTATTTCACAAATTCTTCTATTTTTCTTCATTAATTGTCAGCAAACTGACTATGGAGTTCCCAGATTAATTTAAGATTCAGAATTATTCATACATTTATTCTGTAAATCTTTGCAAATATTTGCAATTCACACTGTGCTTGCTAGTTACATCAGTCTTATAGTATTGTTTGTCTTTTCAGATTAGATACATTAAAGTCCAGATCCACAAGGGAGTGTAATTACTATTGATTTCAATTAGAGTTAAGCACCTAAATACCTTTAAAAATCTGGATCCATGTGACCAACCAATACACCTGAACTGCACCAAAGTAAAATTTAATATACAGTTTGAAACTGTACCAGAGAATATTCAAGGTTAAATTTTGTTCCTTTGTGAATATTCATACGAGGGAGCTCAAGCCCTCAAATGCTCCAGGGAATAGCAAACACAGTTAATTCAAAGTTCTCTTTTGAACTCACACAAATATTAGCGTAAAATGTTTTTTCAATTGTTGGCACAGTTCTAATTCTATATAACAAAGTCACAGAGGACTAGACTATGCTTTTTATACCTGCCCTGGAACAAGGTGCGGCATGTAGCTATGGGGTATGTCTACACTGCAATTAAAAATCCATGGCTGGCCCATGGCAGCTGACTGGGTATCATGGGGCTCAGGCTAAGAGGCAGTTTAATTGCAGTGTGGAAATTTGGACCCTGTGAGGTGAGAGGGTCCCAGAGGTCAGGCTGAAGCCCAACCTTGAATGTCTACACCACAGTTAAGCAGCTCCTTGGCTTGAGACGTAAGAGCCTGAGTCAGATGGCACTGGCCATTTGCAGGTGTCTAATTGCAGCATAGACATACACATGATGACCCAGGAGAAGCCCTGCAACTAAGGAGCTGCGACTCTCTGTTCTCCACTTGCACTGGGAAGAGAACTAAGTTTCTTCATCCCTTTTAATGGAGCATCTTACTCCCTATTTTGTGCCAAGTCAGCTGATGAATGGGATAGCCCAGATCCAAGACTCCTTCCACTTTCCAGGCCTCCCAACTCACCTGATGACAAGAGAGAATATTCATCAAGAGGTCCCTGTGTTACCCGGTGTTCTTTCAACCAAAAGCTCTTGGTTTCAGGCACTTTACTGGTTTGCCAAAGTTTCCCCATGCACCTGCTCAACCCACCTGAAACTGATTCACAGTATGATCAGGATTAACCAGGGAATAAGAAGGGAGACCTTCCCTGCACAACTGAATAAGGTGTCTGAAAAATCTACCCTCTCTCTCTTTAATCTAAAGGCCTGACAATAGTTTTACTATCAAACACTCTTTACAAATACACTGGGTGTGGGTGTCTACTGCGACTCAAGAGAAAGGACTGCAAGTAGAAGTTCGTTAAACTGATACTCTCTCCCCTTTTTGAACTTCATCAGGCCAACTCCTACAGAGTAATATCTTCGAGTTTAGTTTTATTTTAAAGCAGTCTTAATGACCAAGGTTACAGCTTTAATGGGCCCATTTATGAGAACTGAAACTGATTAAAAATAACATTAACTTTGATAAGGGGGAATGGGGTGTTACTGTTACAGAGGTCCATAAGGAAAATCAGTTCTATCAGACTGCTTAAACAAAGCTTCCTCCACCCAACCTCTCCAAAGAGACACTGCAAACCGCATATTTTAACTTTTGCCCTGTTCTATTTTTTCTTGTAATCCCCTGTAAAATTGACACTAACATTTCTTCTCCTCCTGCTTTTTCTTGGCAATGAATGTTGCTCTCACCAGAACCACCACTCTCCTCTCCTCATTTTACTGATGCACAAACCATCACTGATTTCCAGTGCCTGTTCTTTCTTATTGTCCTGGGCATCAGTGAAAATGTCACCAGGGCTGTTTGCACAGCTGTGAAAATAGGGTTTGTTACAGGGTACTGTTACAGTGTTGTCAGCTGAAAAGTGTTGCAGACCCCATATGAAAAATTATAGGGATTTGCATTGTCCTGTGGGAACCACCGAACAGCCTAACCTCTATCTTGAACTCCTTCTGCCTGAGGACTAATTTCCCAAGACTGCATTAGGTACTTGAATAGCTTTGGGCAATGTCATCCAGGCCAGCTGAGTTGTGCTCAACACAAGATCATCTTTATGTTCCCTAACTTGGTAACCAGTTCCCAGTGTTTCAGAGTAGCAGCCGTGTTAGTCTGTATTCGCAAAAAGAAAAGGAGTACTTGTGGCACCTTAGAGACTAACAAATTTATTTGAGCATAAGCTTTCATGAGACACAGCTCACTTCATCGGATGCAAAGTGTAAATCAGAGCAGGCTTTTTCTCAGGCTTTTCCAATATAAATCCAGTTTCTCACAACCCCAAGGTGTCACTCCAACCACCAGGGAACACAAAGGCACAGGGATGATCTGGACACACCCTCTGTCACTCAGACATGCCTGCTTCACTATGGTAGCTCTGTGACACCTAAGGATTCCCTTAAGGAGAGGGTCAAATCCATTGACTGTATGGCTGCTTTGTACGGGTAGTGATGCAAAGCCGAGTGGGGCCCCTCTGTTTTGTTTTTTTTTCATTATTTGAGGAAATGGAGGACTGTGTGGACAGCTGAGGACTATGTGCAGGGCACTTCCTGAATTCCTCACACGATTACTGTGACAACATTGTAACTCATGGTCACTATGACATCTCCCCAGCAGAGCAAAACTGTTATGCATAGCTGTGGTCTAGTACTTAGAACTTGCCCCTAGGATCTCCCAAATTCTAATTGGAGCTCTGCTACTGACTGACTGTGTGACCATGGGTTAATAACTTAGAGTACGTGTAGGGCTCAGCCTTTGGTAAACCACAAACATCTGTGTCCTGGAATGTCAGTTTCAAAATGCTAAACTAGACACTCAGCAAATTAGCAATCAAATTCCTTAAGTTACAAAAGGAACAAAAACACCAGTCTACACATACCCTCTACCCCTCTGTACCTGGGTTTCATCATCTATGAAAATAGGGATAATACGGCCAATCCTCCAGGGGAGTCGTGAAGGTTAATTCATTAATTTCTGCATGCATTTTAATAAATGTGTGCTGAAAGTGCCAATCACATTACTATCAGTAAAACGCTCTCTTTATATCCTCAGAACTTCACAAATGGTCATTTCCTAAATTGACCTGCAATTGAGATTTAATAAAAAGAAAAAGAAAGACAAAAAGAATGGAAGTAAAGAAGATGATTAACAGACTTTGCTTGCTATTTTTATCAGGCAAGTTCATATCTCTTGTAAGAAATTCTTGATCTGTGACAAATGTATCAGTCCTGAAATGTGGTTTTCAAAACCGGATATTACACATTAATAGAGATCTAATGTGTATGATCATTATGGAAACAATTCAGCCACATTGATTTTTTTTCATGAACAGCAATAATATTGATGTGTAAAACATAAGTTCTCACACATCCACACACACGCATATGTGTTCTCGTAAATCGACACTAGCACAGTGTTACGGGAAGAATAGGGTTGCGGCCGCAGGGCTGATATGCGTAGGATTTTGCAGTGTGTTTTCCTTTCGGTCACATACCCACATTTAAGAACTATGTGTTTTGGTATATTTTGTAGAACTGGCTGTGAGAAGATAAAACGGAAACAACCCATTAATCAGATAAATTCTCAATGAAAATTCTGAGAATTAAATTACAAATCCTGGACGAATTTAGTCATCAATTTCTCAAAACATCTGTGGCATGGAAAACTGGAGATCTTCTTGAGGTCTAAAAGGTCAACTTCATAAGTTTCTAAAAAGCACAAACAACGCTTGTCATGCACAGTTTCTGTCACATCTCTTTATTTCTTTAATCTCTTTTCTGATTTCATTTCATCCTACTTTAATATGGTCCTCTCCTCCCTCCCTCAGCATCACTCAGGCTGAAGAAACACATGAGTAGGTTGTGCAACCATGACACCTAAGCTGGTCCGTGGACACGTTAACCAATTTGTTGCATACAAAAATAGAAGAGCATTCAGGTTGTGCTGAAGATTAACAAATCAAACTGTGGCAATAATACTGAAATAGGTACAGTAGACAGCTATATTCAAGATACATGTATTTCTTGTTAGTAAGAATACTGAAGCTAAACAAGAATAATAATTTAAAAAAGAAGTCCTAGGACTTTATTTTCCATGTGATCTAACATAAACTAAAATGAATATCTGTTTTGGTTCAGTAGTTACATTTGTATAAGGGTCATCTTTTGCTCAGCAGGAGCAGACAGGGATGAGTTTGGATTTATGGGGACTTTCATTTTTGCTTCATTAACATTTCTATTTTCTTGTTTAAATATGTTTTTATTTAATGTTTTGAAAAATGGATTCTCAATTTAATCTCAGTTCAGCCTCCTAAATTCGACATGTTTTGGGTGTTGTGGGAAGACGAAAGCACAAATGAAAAGAACAAAAAGTGGGAGAGAGGAACCTATCCATTGTTACATTTTCAGATTTGGACTCAAAGAAAATCGTTGCGACTTGAAATATTTTCCATGCTGCTTGAAAAATCCATAAAATGAGCAATTGCTCATCAGAGTATGAGTTATGTATGCAAAATTTCCTGCACTCAAAACTGGGCCAATGGATGACTGAAGACTTATAACATTTGTTAAACTTCCTACTCTGCACATGCCAAAGGAATGAAGGGTAAAATGACAGAATGAAGAGAGGGTTCCAAGTCACTAAACTGTAGAGGCGGTGTAATCTTTTTTGAAGGGGATATTGTGGCTGCACTGCAGTGCTGGAAAGTTGTTAGTGATGCTGCAACCAACCTCGGTATGTTGGACTTTCAGGAGAAAGAAAATGGTCAATGAGAAGTGCATAAAAATGAGATAGAATAAGAATAAAGACCTCTAACAACACAGCACAATCTTTTCCACCGCTTATTTTTCAATTATCTGAGGTTAAGCATAAGCCACTGCATTTTTGTTACATTTGTTTTATTGACGGGTATGTGTTTTAATAACATGCAATCAAATAAGGAAGGAATAAATGGAGGCTACTTTATGAATAAGACATATAAGCTTTAGCTGACACACTAAACATACAGACAGTGTCTTCCTGTACACATGGGAGTGCTTACTTAAACTGAAACTTCAATATACCTCTGACAAATCAAACTGAGTCAGCACTCTTAGCCCAAAATAGCAGCTGAGACTCCTGTAAGTTAACATGCAAGTTCAAACACTATAAACATTATGGGTAACTGAGATCCTTATTGTCTTGAAGCATTCAAAACAGCAGATTTCCAGGAACTGTCTGTTTTTAAAAGAAGAGTTTAGAAGTTTTCTTTCAGCCCTTAGATTGTTGTGAGCTACCTGTAATTACAGACACATCATTTCAAGATGTTGTCATTCAAAGGCCCAAGGCAAAAACAGTGCACACTGGATCATTTTGCAAGGTCCTTCAGGTACCTCTGACAACAACTACAATAGTACACTTGGAAATTATATGAAGCTTTATATTTTCAGGACACCATACAAACTTTAATTAATTGTTATATGCAGTGTTGTAGCTATGTTGGTCCCAGAATATTAGAGACACAAGGTGGATGAGGTAACATATTTTATTGGACCTACTGCTGTTGGTGAAAGAGACAGGCTTTCGAGCTTACACAGAGTCTTCTTCAGGTCTGGGACATGTACTCCAAGGTGGAATGGATTGCTTAGCATAAGTAACTATTTATGCTGTTCCATCTTGTATTTAGCTGTGACACTCGGAGTACATTTCCCAGACCTGAAGGAGAGCTGTATGTAAGCTTAAAAGCTTGTCTCTCTCACCAAGAGAAATTGGTCCAATAAAAAAATATTACCTCATCCATCTTCTCTTTCTAAACTTTAAGTAATTCTCACATCATTACTATGAAACATTACCACCCCCTTTTTACAAATGGGCAAAATGGGGCACATGGAATTAAACTGATTTCCCTTTGGCCATGTGGCAAGTCTGGGGCAGAATTTCAATTCCCTTTCTATAGTTCCTGACGCATGGCCCCACACTTAGTTCCCTAAAACAAAATCTCTCTAGTATTCTATATTTATCCTCAGTTTAGTGGTCTTACCTGGTAGAAGACAAAGATAGGGCTGACCTGTCCCTGCACTCCTAAATTCTGTGATTTACATTAAAAAGCTACATTTTGGAGAACACACAGGACTGGTAATATTGTTTCCTGGACTTTTATCCCAGCCACAGCTTTTTGGTCACTATTCCCTGCAGCCTCAGCCAAAAATGAGGCTGATGCAACTTCCACTGGAAGTTGAATAAGACACAGTCAAGATAAGGGAACTACAAAGATGGCACAAAGCCACCGTTTTGCTCTCTCCCCCAGGTTCTATGCCACATAAAGTTCAGCTGGACTTGAGGCTTAAGGCCATAATCTTTAAAAGGCCACAGAGGGCTAGAGTTTTCATTTTAAATACTGAGTTTGCCTTTTATTTATGTAACTCTACTTATTCTAGGATGTGTGCTTCTGCTAATAGGCTCCAGGCAGGGCCAGCGTAAGACTTGCTTGGGCCCAGGGCAGACACTAAGGAGTGGGCCCCCACCCTGCCTCCCTTGCCGGCTTACACATTGGATTTTCACAATGTTTCTCAATCCCAAGCCCTACCATTAGGGGTTGAAGACGAAGCCCCACCATGTGGGATGAAGCTGAAGCCTGAGCCCCACTGCACAGCTCTGAAGCCTGAGCCCCGCCAGAGGGGGCTCCCTGTGGCATGGGGCCCCAGGAAATTGCCTTGCTTGCTACCCTGTAACACTGGGCCTGGCTCCAGAGAAGAGCCTGGAAATATCCTTTTTTCCGTAATGAGTAATCTTTTATCTCTCTCTTGTATTTTCCTAGTAACCCGAGTTTAAACATCCCAAAACTCCTTTGCCCTCTTTTTAAAATTATCCCTCTGCTCCATTCCATAGCATCATCCTCTCTATTTCCATACGGTACACGTCCAAAACATTTCAACATTTCATTCACAGCGAATTTTCACAGCTATTACAAACACCAGAAAAATGAAGTCTATAAGGGGAACTTGTTGAAGTTGGTTGATTGAAAAGGTGCAAGAGGATCTCATTACAGAGGGGGAATATAACAACATTAAAAACTGTTTATAAAATGAATGATTATTTTTTTAAAATCACCCAAGTATGATTTATAGTATTAATCTTGAGCTCTTCTGCATTGTTAAATACTGTATTAAAATAATAAATTAGAATATTTTGGACATGGATTCAGAAATTAAACCAATTTGGGAAAGGGAATGATCCAAAGAAGTCTTCATCTTCATCCTAAATTAGCTCCACTATATCTACAATTAACATATATTTGCCAGATTGCAATAGCAAGCAAGCAATAAGGTAACTGTAGGATAAAATACCATCTGAATGTTTCAGCCTGAACTCTGAAAAATTCCTTGCATCTGTGGATTTAGATCAATGCCTTGATATTACTTTGACTATTACAAATTGTAATTCTTAGTGGTTTTATGATGTTTTAAAATACAGAAATGCAGGCTCCTCACAAAGCCTTTATTCAAAGCAGCCTTATATTTATTGTAATGTCTGATACCTTTAAAATCTGAAAATACAGAAGAGGTACCAATTAAAGGAGGAGAGTAATTCTTCCCAGCAAACAAAACAACAGAATTCTGAGGCATGGAGATCTGCATGGAAAGTTGCTGAAATTTTGAGAGGCAGGGCAAGAGAGATGTATGGATTGTGCTATGGCTTTTAGAGGTACCATGAATGATGTTTGAAATATTTAGGAGGGAAAGTGCTCTCTATCATAAAAAAGCCATAGCACCATATAGAGACCAGACATTTATCCTGGACACACAATCTCACAAGATTCACCCTGGGACCAAGCAAGTACTAGAGGCAAAGTACCTCCTTCATATTCAATGGGACAAAAAAGGTGCTTATCAAGAGAAAATCATGAAATTTTAAGGCAAAACCCACAAGCACTAGTCTGTGCAATTGAGGCTTGATTCAACTCCCACTGAAGTCAATGGCGAGATTACGATTGGCTTTAATGAAAGTTGGAACAAACCCATCTGCTGTCATCACTGATGTTTCTAATATTGCAACTGCTTAATTTCCTTTTTCCCCCTTTGAGAGAAGTGAAATTAAGGTGCAAGATGGTATCTGTGACAGCAGCAACAAAACCCTAGACTACAGGCTATAAAAATAAAAATATGCAGAAAGGCTGAGGTTCATAAATAATTACATCACTCACACTCATGATTGGGTATTCATGGCTATTCATGGTGTGAAAACTGGGGCCCATAACACATCAGCAAGTTTCTAAACATTGCTGAACACTATATTTTTAAATCCTCAACTCTATTTTTTTAATCCTCTGATCTAAAAGTCATAAAAACACACCAAGAACTATTCAGCTAAGCAATATTTCCCTATCATTAACCTCTACTTCCTCTCACATATGAAATTTACATTTCACAGTGTCAATGTCCTTAGAAGAAGAGAAAACCTTGCATTCAGAATCATTAGTCTTTTTCATGCTCTGGAGGTCCTTCTCAACCAATTCAGTAAAGAAGGATGTAACACAAAAGAGACAGGATTGCTGCTAATGACAGGCAACAGTTCAATATTTTATACCATCTTAAAAAGTTTCAGTAACTGAAGGTGTTCTCACATTAATTCTTTGCATCAATTATTGACAGAGAATTTAATTTAAAGGCAACTAGTCAGTAACCTGGGGGTGCTGTTTTAAATAATTTATAATTGCTGCATAGGTGTAATCATATTGCTATTGATTAAGATCCACTCACTTCTACCAGTCCAGCATGCCTTATGCTAATTATTTTTAGTGAATCACCTTTTTAACTCTGTAGTCCCTGGTAATAGGAACTCATTATAAAAATAATTTAATAAAGTACAATATTTTAAAGTTTATTTGATTAGTCCTTGCAGGGCTGTTGAGAAAGTGTATTTAAATGAACATAAAACTAGAAACAGAAGAAAGGATATCCTGAGATCAAAAAGACAGTCTACTAATTTTGAGGTGAGAGCTAGAAAGCTCAAAGCAGCACGAATTATGATTACATACATGAATGACGATTAAGATAAATCCATCATATTTCCCCCCTCTCCTGCAATTGCTACATAT
The DNA here is from genome assembly GCF_009764565.3 of Dermochelys coriacea. Lineage (NCBI taxonomy): Eukaryota > Metazoa > Chordata > Testudines > Dermochelyidae > Dermochelys > Dermochelys coriacea. The sequence goes on along the minus strand of NC_050079.1, from coordinate 31,561,407 downwards.
GTGAAACTCCCATTTAAATCTGTGGGACTCCTCAGTGAGTATGCATCACAGGATTGGATCATTTCAGTGATATGGGTAGAATACAATACTTTTTTTCAGTACAAGAATATATTTAAAGGCCAAAACCTGTGTGTGAAATCTTGCCCTGAAGTCAATGGGAGTTTTGTCATTGACTTCAACAGAGCCAGAATAGCATCTTCTGATTTTACTAATTTCAGATGACTTTACATGGATAATAATTATTACTGTTGTTTTTAAAATACTGTAAAAACTATTTGGGGACATCCTAGGCCCAAGCTCTGCATGGTTGGACTCTTGCATCTATGCAGATTCCATCTGAGACAATGGAGCATGGACATGCATAGGGATTTGTCTACAAGTAGCAGATTTCAAGATTGGGGCCTTAAAGTTTAAGATCTTCTGATTTTCTGATGAAGCAATCAAAACCTTCAGTCTTTGAGGTCCATTTCATGTACTATTTTAAGGCTGGACATACTTAATCATTCTATTGTACTCTAGATTTCCCTAGGAAGCCCATGGTAAGCAGCTCAGCAACTATCATATACAACAGATAAAGCAGCAGCTGCAGAAGAAGAAAATACAAATTCCACCAGTGCATCACTGGGGTAAGTGTGAGGAGTAGCACTACAATTTTGAAAATGTTCTTGGAGGCCTAATCCTAATCCCATGGAAGTCAATGGGTGTAAATCAGGTCATTTATTACTTTCTATTGTAGAGCCCAGGGGGAGGAGTGTTGACATACTGAGAAAAACCTGATGAAGAAGGGCAGAACCTGGAACAGTGGGAGGGGCCCTACAGGACTGGCTGAGATGGGAGATAGCTGGAGGTTTTAGGACTAGAGGCTCAGGCCTTCTCCTGATGAAATCAATTACAATCTCTCTGCTGATTTTAAAGAGATCTGGATTGGGCCATAGGGGGTATGGAGGGACAAAAGAGAATATAATCTACCTACGAAAACAGGAGGTGACCAATAATATATAATATCATCTAATAAATCTACAGAGTACAACAACCAATCTCTATGCCAAAAATATGCAATATATTATAAATTAAATTGACTCAAGATAATTTTTGTGGCTTGCAATCAAGTGGATATCACTTCTAAAAATATCAATACAAGTAGTAACTTTCTCCACAGAGTTGAAGTCGAGCAAAATTTCAAAATACATGCATCCGATGAGGTGAGCTGTAGCTCACGAAAGCTTGTGCTCTAATAAATTTGTTAGTCTCTAAGGTGCCACAAGTACTCCTATACTTTTTTAAGTAACTCAATGAATGTGGAACAGCATGAACAGTAAACTCCAATTTACTACAGTTAAAGAATTTGAGAAAGAATAAATTGATCTGACATTTGTATTCTGTTAAAATATTGAAACAAGTTGATTGGATGCTTAGGAGACTGGTATGGTATTTGGTTCACCTCTAGGACCTCAAATATGGAATAAAGTTGGTAGTATAACAAACCTATTCCATGAGGGCCTATGTGAAATGTCGGGGTGGTCTGGGTGCATTCTCAGTGGAAAGGATGTCCCCATTGCACAACCCTTCTGGCACAGAGAGTTTTGAGAAAAAGGCCAAGGACAGGACCAGTCCAGAGACTAAAAAATCCTCTTACTCCTTGTGGTGGTCGCTATGGATCAAGGCTCAACAATAAGGAATACTGTACTATGAACTCCTGCTGCCCAAACTACACCTCTGCTTTAACTAAACAAAGACCCTCGGTCTCTGGGGCTGTTAATCTAGTGCCATCCAGAGGTGCTACTCTATTTTATTTTATTTTTTAAAAAAGGAAAAAAAAAAAGAAAAACAATAATTAGGAAAGCCTGCTGTGACTTTTCATATCAGGTCTAATTTCAAAAAGGATCAACATTATTGATAATCTATCTTGAATTCTGACTTTGTTAACAAAAAATGTAACAGCTTTAAAGGTTGTGTTGAACACAGTCATGCTGGTTATTGTGAGTCTATATTTCAAACAGTTAAGGAAAAAACAGTATTAAATTTACTGAATACCTCAGCTAGGGTTAAGCATTTTATGCAGGCATCAGCATCTTTAAGTTCACCTTTTAAAAGGAGCAGATTTTTTGTTGTAAATGGCACTGACACTACAACAAGAAAGTTCATTTCACAAAGATGATTCATTAAGAAATAAAATATTCATGGCTGACAGCTTGAAGGATCGCCATACAGTTTTATTCTAATGCACCTGTCCTCTTTGTCAAGTCCAATATGGGATGTCATGTCGCCAAAGTTTTATTTAGAAATTGTTTGTCAGACTGAGCTTTCTAATGTGAATGAAAAATTCATCCCCTCATTAAGAAGATTTTACATGAAATGTCTAGAATTTTCAATGAACACCAGGACATGAACCAATTACTGTTAAACATTTAAAGAGACAGTGTCCTAGCTCACTCAGCAAAATCCGTCACGCACATATATGGAGAGAACTCAGTAACTATCAGGAAAACCAAATGACATTTCCTTTTTTATTGTAGTCTTTTACTTCATTCTTTTTCATGAATTTTGGCAAACCTTTATGTTTAGAAAGTCTTGGTCAAATTAAAAGCATTTGTTGTGATAATTTGCATACAGTTGAAACATGAAAAGTGGCTTATGTCTTATGTTCATAGTCCAACACTCAGATTAATTAAAACCACCATACATAACGCACACAGGCAACGATGATGATGAAGGAAGCGTGTACCATTTTGGGTTTTTTTGCAGGAGACCTCTTGAATCACTTATTTGCCTTTTCCCAGGGGTCAAACCATCCCAAATCCTAAAAGATACACTGTGTCCATCTTTGATCTAAGAGAGGCATCCCGGCATCCTGGGGTTGGGGAAGTGACAAGAAGGAGGGGCAAGCCATTATTCTTGCACCTCACAGGATTCCCCAAGTAAGATAAAGCTTATTACATTCATTTATTTGGAGACCTCCCCACACCATTGAATTTACCCTAGTTTCCTATAGGTTTCAGAGTAGCAGCAGCGTTAGTCTGTATCCGCAAAAAGAAAAGGAGTACTTGTGGCACCTTAGAGACTAACAAATTTATTTGAGCATAAGCTTTCATGAGCTACAGCTCACTTCATCGGATGAGTTCAGTGGAAAATACAGTGGGGAGATTTTATATACACAGAGAACATGAAACAATGGGTGTTACCATACACATTGTAACAAGAGTGATCAGGTAAGGTGAGTTATTACCAGCAGGAGAGCTTGGGTGGGGAGGGACACCTTTTGTAGTGATAATCAGGGTGGGCCATTTCCAGCAGTTGACAAGAACGTGTGAGGAACAGTGGAGGGGGGAGGGGGGGAATAAAAATGGGGAAATAGTTTTACTTTTCTAGTTTCCTATAGGAATTTCAGGAGGTGTGGCCATCAAGAAGTGATGGGCTGCAAAAGAGCTGTGTTACCATGAGAGAAACAGAAAAAAAATGAAGTAGTCTTGAGCTTCTGCAGAAGGTAAACCATGTGGATGGGGATGATCCCTTTTTCTCTCAACAAAGCAAGTCAGATGAAACCCCATCAGTAGGAAGTTGCAGAGTTACCTCTCCTCTCCAAGTGCCGGGGATGACCATTCCCTTTGTTTTTTTTTTTTAAATTATTTGTTTTGTTTATTTTACTCTGCAACCGATAACTTGGAAGATACACAACTAAATAGGAAACTTTGTTTTGTATCAGTATTGAGTATATATTTTGATAGCTCTCTAATTTCTTGCTAGTTCAAAGAAGGAAACCATTCTTTCCAATAAATTATACTAAGCAATGAGAAAACACATACATTTGTCTCATGCAGAGTAACCTGCAATACACTCTATGGAGATTGCACAGTGTTCATATTGGGCTTTACAAAACATTAGTGCATTGCAGTCCTGAGGGATAAAAAAACACTCCTAAATATATTCTAAGTATTTTGAGGGCTTCTGAATTGGAACCTGTATGAGTAAGCAAATGACTTATTTTTCCTTTTTTCCTCCCAGGGTTTTTGCTAGATATACTGTATTTTAGAAAACACATCCAATATATTTTGAACAATTTTGCCCATAATTAGTTTCACTGGGAAAACTGTGAAGAACTACTTTCCTGCTTTTAAATTCATAATTTTGGTTCAAAAGTACAGAAGATGTTTAGACAGAGTGAAAAGTATTTTCTAACAAATCAATATTAATTTACCTGACTGTTATGGTCTCAAGAGCCAAAGTGGGTTCTTGTACTGAGCTGGAAAGGAAAGATTTTATCTTGATCAAATGTTATTCAAATATTTATAAGACTAGATAATTTAGAAAAGAAAATACAGATGGCAGGGAACAATCCTGAAGGATAATTTTCCCGCCATCTCTGAGTTACAAATGGCAAGAAGTAAAAAAAGACAAATAGTGTGATCAGTAATTTTCTCTGTCATATAGTTTTCTACCAAATCTACTGCTCAGTTTATTTCTTGTGCTATGGCAAATGATGCAACATTTCAGCTATGATTCCAGAATCACATGCATACAGTATCAGAGTGCTTACAATCCTCTGGGGGAAAATAAAAAATCCAAAGCAGACATTAAAAAAATAAAAATAGAATTATTTATATTCAGCAATGCACACCAAAAAGGCCAGTCTCTTCTTTTGTGACATCTAGGTCTACACAAGTCAAACATTAACAGCTTTCTGCTATGTGATAACACTCTTATGCTCAAATAAATTTGTTAGTCTCTAAGGTCCACAAGTACTCCTTTTTTTTTCAGATAAACCAATTGTTCTTAGTCACACTACATTCTTAACAAACTCACTGTCTGTATTCTACTTCAGGTAGGTGAATAATTAAAATCAAAAGCTAGAGGAGATCGTTAATAGTTTCACCATCTGCAAATGTCAGGCAGTTGTACATCAGAATTGTTAGGTAATAATGCTAGGTTATTATTACAAATAAGAAAAAGAAGTACTACTAATAATTACAAAGTGGTCTAAAAGCCCCTCTCAAGCAATTTATATGCAAGACAAACCTTATTGGCAGTGATTATTGTACTGTGTAAAATGTGGTGATACTTTTAACTTGCAGACTGGATAGAAGAAAGTCTTTCATCCACTATCCTCAATGATGTTGCTATGTGAAACAGTAAATTTACAGACATGGGTTCAAAGATAGTTCATATCAGAAATGAAATGAGTTTGTTACTTTAAACCAGTCACATTGGATCTCAATTCTATATGAGATGCTTAGAACTAAGTGAAGATGCCCTGTATTTTGCAGGTTTGGCCCCTCTATTTGTATCACAAGAATACTCCTTAATTCATCCACACTACAGGGATATCAAACTTGGCCCTTCTCCTTCAAGCTTTTATGCATATGTTAACTGTGTGCATGTGGGTAGTAACACAGACATCAGTGGGGGTACTCAGGAGTATTAAGTTGCACACATGCTTATGTGTTGGTAGAATCAAGGATGTTGGTGGTCAGGAATAAGATGCAGTGGCAGAGGAAGGAATACATAACATAACTTTGTGAAAACAGATCAGCTTGTAAATTGACTCCTAATACAACATCTTTTTAAAATGTATTTGTTTCTTAAAAGGAGAGATTTAGAATTACTACAGCTCTTAGAATTAGCAAACATGGAAAATCAATTAAATTAACGTGAAGTTTAAACATCACGCATTGCAAACTCATATTTTCATATTTTATGCCTCAATTTTAAATACAGTTAGGAGATCTCCTGTAGGAATTCAAAAAGTGTTATCTTATTTTGTTCCCAAAACCAGAAAAAGAGCTCCACTGGGCTTGACAAGCTGTTAAAATTAAAATATCTGTTTAAGCACAGCATAATATGTTAGATGTTTAAGACATTTTCCCTCAGAATTTTGGTTTATCTTCTTTTAGTTAGTTTTCAGAGATAAAATCCAGTTATAAATAACCTGGGGTTACTCTCAGGATGCTGCTTGTGGCATGGCAAATCTTTAACAGCCAGAAAATCTGCCTCTTAGACATCTCTAGAGGGAATAAAAGTACTTTGAAAATTATCCAAAGCAAAATAAGCAAAAAGCATTACAATAATAATAAAATAATTAGTAATTATGCAGGAAGTTATATTATATTTATAAGATAATGAACTATTGCCCTTGGGCATCTTTTTTTTTAATACAAACATACAAAAATACTCATTGACTATAATCAATGTGAACCTATGAGTTTAGCTGAATTGGTTATATCAGACTTGCAATAGTCATAGATGAAAGGAAGCTGGAGAAAATTACAGATATATGAAAGAGAAATTAAGAGAGATATACAAAATCCAACAATTAAATACTTCAAAATACACAGTTAAAGATCTGAAACACAACTGCACAAAAGTTTTGTTTGCCATTACTACAAAGAAAGAGTCAAGAAAACAGTTGTAATATGAGAGGATGTAAACTAGCTGAAATATGAAATTTATATTTCCTCTGAACTAGGGACTAAAAGAACAATATGTTGGCTGCTGTCCATTGACTGTACATATAACTATCATGGATCCCATCACAGATCTGTAGGCCAAAGATAATAATTTGGGAGAATATATGTTCAAACTATTTTCCAAAAAAGTTTGTTGAATACGAGATTTTTTTAAAGGAATACAACTATTGTAGAAACTTTCAAGTCAATCAATCACCCTATTACTATTAGCAAGGAAAACAGCAGAATGCCACTCTGGGTAGGTAAGATAGAAAGGAACACATAGTTGTAATCTAACAGGAAATAACTGGTAGAGATTTAAAAAGGAAAAAATTGCCTAACTATTCTCCTTGACTTTTGTGAGGTTACTGAGAAGGTTGATGATGGCAGTGCATATGGCATAATTTATTTGGATTTTCAGAATGCTCACAATGAAATTTAATGTCTGAAAGGTAAGAGCTATGAGATTTAAGTCTTTTGTCTGTCCTAAGTATCAAGAGGAAAAAAAAAAAAAGGATGACTAAGAAGGGGGATTAAATTCAAGTGGGGAAAAAATCTTAAATGGTACAGATATCAACTTGAGTTACTATTTTTAGCACAACACAAATGATGGTGCAAGAGAAAGTAAAGAAATACTAATTAAGAAAAGATAGTAGCAAACACTTCCTCACAGAAAAAATAATAAATGATTAGGAAGGCTTGCAAAGTAGGGTCTCTGTCACTGATACCAAAACACAATGAACTGAAGAAAAAGAATGCAAAACACTTTTCACACATGTTAAAATGTCGTGAACACCAATGATCAGATCACAGTCTTACTTTTAATATTCCCTCCCAATATGTGTCACACTTAAGTTGTTTAATTCATATTGACGGGGTGGATTATTTTCTCCTCCAAATTTAATACCATCGGTTGTCTTACAAGAAGAGAAAATGGGTTCAATTCTCACCCCTTTGAAGTCAATGGCCTTATTCTCTTTGAGAACAAGATTGAACATGAAAAATTTTGCTTAGCAGAGTATGAATGTTGAGATGTTTGAAATCCAGATCTGCACCCACATTTTGTAACTTTGAGACAATCCTGGTTTTCTAACTTTGTTAGAATATATAGTATTCCTCACAGATATAAAAGATTTATATTGGACTATTTTTTTTCTATTTTCTCTTCAAAATCTTGGAGTTAGCTGATTGCAGGTCTCTTTTGTATTCCTTGGACTGTGGAAAGACCCAAAGTAGAAGCTCAAAGGTTCTCCCAAATGTCCATTAGATGTTGATCAGATCACAATTTGAATGAGGCATTTCAAATACATTATTCAACGTTATTATGCAACATTACCTGGAACTGGTGCCAGCAAATCCATTGCCAGCAATGTGTGTATTTGTGTGTGTGATGCATTTTTATTATTAATTAATTAATTATTATTATGCTGACCCCTCCAAGACCACAAAGTATATGATTTCTCCCTCTGAAAATGCAGTACGCACCTGATTACTCTATATAAGAAAATATATAATTCCAAATGACCAAAACCAACCAATATTTACTAGAACTTTAAACGATTCAATTAGCAGGAGGTGATGGTTCTCAAAAACAGTGGGACTGTACCACAGAGATATGTTATCTAGACTGTACATCTCTCACCTCTCCTTTATCTACTTCTGAAGGGGTTCCACTCACTGTGGGTGAATGTCCTTGTGGCTGGATCTGGGAAATAGCTCTCATCCCATCTGGCACCCCTTTCCCTCCATGGCTTGTGCTGTTGGTCCTCTCTTTCTCCATGACTCAGGGGGCTCCCTCTTCATGACTCATCTCTCTGGCTAGGTCACTATATAGTCCTCCCCTTCCAAGGTAACAAAGTCCAACCATTGCAGATGGTCTTGCATTCTACATCTCAAGGTCCTGTGCCCCTTTTCCAGTGGCTGGCAAGGGAACCCAGGCCCTCCTTCTACACTGTTGTTTTCTTCCCTGTAACCCATCTCTGGGTTGACCCTTATTTCAGGGCTAGGTTCTCAAGGCTCATTCTTTTACCTGGGTTTCCTCTCTCTTCCCAGAGTGACTGTAGACTCTTTGCCTGCAGCCCTCTTCTCTGTACCAATTCCTGTCTTTTTTACTAACTAGCCTGCTCCTGCTCAGCTGGGTTTCATGATCAGTTAAGCCTGGCTCTTCCTCTAGGGGCAGCCAGGCACCATATAGTTGCAGAACATTCTTTTGTTATGATTTCAGTTTTGTTAATCACACTGCCTTTGATGGGGTCTGAGTCCTTCATCCTAAATAGTTTGCATCCAAAGGGTACATTCTATTGCTATCCTTCCATCCTTTCAACTTCTAGAAAGAATGAAAATGGCATTTTTGATATGTATAATTAAAAGGGGAACAGAGCTCTGGGATTGAGAGCTGGTTGGGAGAGCAGGGAGTTCTTATTAGTACTGAAAAAAGTTGAAAGCTGAGACTTTTCCCTGTAGAATCTCCTCCCCTCATTCTCTACCAGGTCCTGAGAAACAGGAGCTGGATTTTAAAAATGCTACCAGGGATTCCATCCAACTGCTGTTCCATGGGGCCCAAGTGTGCAGCTGTCAGCAGAGGCTTTCCCTGGAACATACCAAACCTACAGGTAAATAGCCATATAATTTCACTATTGTCAATGTGCCCTCCCTCTCCTGTATTACCCCCATCCCCCACTCCAAAGCCATTCTTTGTTATAGTTTCTGATTTGTCATGTCTCAAATGATGGCTTCAGGTTTTTGGGGTAGGGAACAGGCCCTGTATGAGTTTTAGGAATAAAAGTAATTTTATTACTTCAAGTATAAATGGATAAATAGTAACACTTCAATACAGCACCCCTCCTGAGGAAGAAATGAGTGCAAAATTGCAGCAAAAAGACAAGTTAAACAGGACAATCACTTCCAAAATCACATGCTTACCACAGACTGTTATTTCTGCACCAAGAACTTACAACTTCCACATGAGTCATCAGACGCTACCAATGCCAATTTGATTAATACACATGAGACAGAAGAGCAACTAATATGGCAAGATTTACAGCATAGCAGCCCCAAGAATCCTCTTTCTTGTCTTAAAACATTTGTTTCTGCAAGTAGGTCTGATACTTCTGCCATTAAAGTCAATGGCAAAGAGTCTGACAGTAGATGGGAAATACTTCAGGCTGTGATTAGAAGCAAAGGCCTACACCTCTACAAGTTGTGTTCTGTTAAAGGAAACACCCCTCCACCTTTCAGTGTAACAGGGTAGTACAGAAACCCTGCCCCTGGCATGTGATTCTGTGAGGCCGTCGAGAGTTAGGGGTTCTCCTGCCCTGTCCATATAAATTGCTGGTGGCTAGAATGGCCAACAACCTTTTCCACACTCTTAATTAGCACAGGAAAGAAAAGGGCATCGATTTTTAAAGTTCACTTTCTTAATCTGGAATTGCAATTAGCTGAAAGACTCAGAGGGTGACTAAAAATATTGGGTCTCCCTGGTGGAAAACCATTGACTTCAGTGAAGTTACACCTGTTCTGAACATATCCCATTGTCACTTTCCTTTGTACACAACAACAGCATCTATACCAGTTCTGAAAACCAGACAGAAAGCCAGCAGCTACTTTCAATAGACACACTTAGAATATAAGGTCTTTGGGGCAGCGACCGATTTTTGTTCTGTGCTGGTACAACACCTAGTACAGTGGTCCATGACTTCGGGCTCCTAGATGCTATGGTATAACAAATAATAATAACAACATCTACTTGGGGACTCCAGTTCATAGGATGCCTTCAGTGATGTTGCAGTCCATATGTTTACAGAAATATGCTTATGAGTATGAATATAGTATAACTGGAATATGCTTTATGCAAAAGGTCTCTTGTAAGGTATCATTACAAAGCTTATAATCTACTGAGTGTGTTCATCTTATTTGTATGAATGTATCATTCTTGTAGCTGAAGCTAGAAATATGAAGTATTACTCTGAAGTCCTATTGTAATTATGGAAAGTGTGGGCGATTAATGGTGGTTTAGAATCTTGATGGCTTCCACTGACTAGGACAATTGGTTGTAAATGGGTCTGTTTACTTGCAAGCCTTCCTGTGTTCCTATGAAGAAGGCCGGGAAGAATGAAGGCTAGGGGTCTCACAGGTCATGTGACCATGTCACCTGGTACTGGAATCCATCTTAAACCTGGTGCTTTTCCATTTAGAAGGCGGGGTGGGAACCCAGAGAGACAAAAGATTCCCGGCTTGTGCCAAAACTATAAAAGTGGGTGGAACAGAACAAAAAGGGTGCTGCCAGTCATGAGAAATCCTCTAGTTACCACCTGAGCTGGAACTAACAAGAACTATACAAGGGCAAAGATTGGGCGCAGACTAGGAAGGAGTCTAGTCTGTGAAAGAAGCTTATTGGAACATCTCTGACAGTGAGATATTACCTGTAGCAGTTTCTTGATGTATTGGCTTAAACTTGCGTATTTTTGCTTTATTTTACTTGGTGAAATACTTTTTTCTGTCTATTATTACTTGAAACCACTTATATCCTACTTTTTATACTTAATAACATCACTTTTGTTTATTAATTAACCAACCCAGAGTAAGTGGTTAATAACTGGGGGAGCAAACAGCTGTGCATCTCTCTCTATCAGTGTTATAGACGGTGGACAATTTATGAGTTTACCCTCTATAAGCTTCATACAGAGTAAAATGGATTTATTTGGGATTTGGATCCCATTGGGAACTGAGTATCTGGGTGCTGGAGACAAAAGTACTTGCTGAGCTGTTTTCAGTTAGTCTGCAGTTTTGGGGGCATGGTTCAGACCCTGGATCTGTGTTGCAGCAGGCTAACATATCTGGCTCAACAAGACAGGGTTTTGGAGTCCCAAGCCATCAGAGAAAACGGGCTTCGAGGTAGTTTCAGCACATCAGGTGACAGTCCCAAGGGGGTCTCTGTGATCAAACCACATCACACCCTGCATACAATATACACATGTATACATTTAATAACAATCTTCCTTCTTCCTTGTTTGAAGGCAGTGATCAGATAATTACTTTTTGATTTCTTATAATGGGCTCCACAGTCAATTGTTCCTTTTGTTCAAATTTGATGTAAATGATTTCTATTGATCTCTACTACCCTACATACAAAAACCCATCCCAGAATAAAAGAAGTTTCTTTGGGGATTTTTGGTTTTGTTATAATTTCATTTTCTTTTTCTCTGAAATTAATAACTCCTTCACGTAGACAACTTCACTTTCCCTAAACAATACCTCTTCACTTCACAAGGAATTTCTAGGTTTGAACTGAACTTCAGTAAAGAAATCCTTAACCACCCTCCCATAATACCTCCAATTCCACAATATCCATTACCATTTAGAATCACCTCTTCCTGAACATAACGTCCCGGTTTACTGCCAATGCCCTGGATCAGAACACACAAGCATTTGCCTAGGAAAATAACATTGAACGGCTGACCATGGCAACAATATCACCTCTCTTGCCAGAATACACACACAGAGGATGCATGGGTGGCCCTAAACACTTAAATGCATTTTTTTCTTTCAATCCCCTCTGGTACATTAATTTTTCTTGATAGCTTATAGCTATGGCAAGTGGTCTTGGTTTTACTAACTTGCAGGACAGTAGGGCATCACTGATGTGAAAAAAACAGAACAACAAGCTGTCTAGTCACTGGGGTTCCTGTATTTTATTTTATATTCTACCACATTCTGTTTAGTTAGAAAAGAGGTGGGCAAAGTTTCTGGCCCAAGGACCACATCTGAGTATGGAAATTATATGGTGGGCCACGAATGCTCATGAAATTGGGGTTGGGGTGCGTGAGAGGGTGAGGGCTCTAGCTGTGGGTGCAGGTTCTGGGGTGGGGTCAGAAATGAGGAGTTCAGGGTGTGGGAGGAGGCTCCGGGCTGGGGCGGACTCTGGCTGGAGGTGCAGGCTCTGGGGTGGGGCTGGGGATGGGGAGTTTGGGGTGTAGGAGAGTGCTCTGAGCTGGGGCTGAAGGGTTCAGAGAGTGGGGGGGGGGGATGCAGGCTCTGGGGTGGGGCCAGGCATGTGGAGTTTGGGGCACAGGAAAGTGCTCTGGGCTGGGACCGAGGGCAGGAGGTGGATCAGGGCTGGGGCAGGGGCACCGGGTGGGGGCGCTCGGGGTGCAGGCTCTGGGTGGCTCTTACCTCAAGCAGCTCCTGGAAGCAACGACATGTCCCCTGCTCCAGCTCCTACACGGAGGCACAGCCAGGTGGCTCTGTTGCCCTCTGCCCCATTCTCAAACGCCGCCCCTGCAGCTCCCATTGGCCACGATTCCTAGCCAATGGGAGCTGCAGGGGTGACACTTGGGGCAGGGGCTGCATGTGGAGCAGAGCCTCCTGGCTGCCCCATGCGTAGGAGCCAGAGTGGGGGACATATCGCTGCTTCCCGGAACCGCATGGAGCAGCCCCCAACTCTGCTCCCTGGCCAGAGCTCGAGGGCCGGATTAAAATGGCTAGTGGGCTAGATGTGGCCTGTGGGCCGTAGTTTGCCCACCCCTGAGTTAGAATAACAGTTGGTTGCACTTTTTGTACTTTCTTATATAATTTTTTTCTAACTTTCACTGAAATTTTAGTTGATTCACTATCTAGACCTCGATAAAAGTGTAAAGGATTTGTGAAATGTACAAATTCCCCCCATCTCTTCTTCACAGACTTCTGTGTGAGAATTGTGCAGATAACTACTTCTATAGCAGCAGTTTTCTCTTGTGTAACTGATTTAATACAACATAGAAAAACAACTTAGCCAATCATTTTCATGAAATATTTAATTAGCAGGGGGAAAAAAACCTGAAAGTGGGGATATTCTTGAGCTGACCAACACCTACATCCATTCTAAAGCTCACAGTACTAGAGCATAACATCAGGTAACCCCCAAATTCTGGTATTAATAGGTCATACGGAGTTTAGTTCCTATGAAATCTCATGGGACATCATGTTAATTCAGAGTGAATGCAATACCTGCTTTTCTACATATGTGACCTGAAAATGACCTTGTATTCTTACATAGCCACATAGCTGCATATATAATGACAAGAAATCTGGAATACACACACATTGTAGAGTCAAGCTTGCACAAGTAACACACAAATTAGAAATGTTAACGATCCTTGCAAAAGAGTGTAAAACAAAAAACACAAACAATTAACCTTTCATTATAAAAGCATGGGTTATTATAAAGGGAATTGTGTGGTCTTTCACTTACATGCTAAGCTTCACAGAAGCACAGGGAGTAGCCCTGTGCTGCAGGTATGCAAAAAGAGGGGTGGAGAAGAGAGCACAGAAAGCTGCTATCCCTGCACAAGCGTCTGACACAATCTTAGGGTATGTCTACAGTACCCGCAGGATCGGCGGGCAGCAATCAATCCAGCGGGGATCCGTTGACTCCTGTACTCCAGCTCAGCTAGAGGTGCAGGTAGAGTCAACGGGGGAGTGGCAGCAGTCGACTCACCGTAGTGAAGACACCATGGTGAGTCGATCTAAGTACGTCGACTTCAGCTACGCTGTTCATGTAGCTGAAGTTGTGTAACTTAGATCCATCTCCCCCACCCCGCATTGTACTTTTGTTGGTCTGGATAGAATAAAAGAATGATCATTTTAGTACCACTTGCCACTTTCAGGTGAAAATGAGCATTAACATTACGATAAAAATGCAGCATGTATGAATTTCATTTTGTAAGATTTCACTTAATTTCTGTTTGCATACTCTGTTCTTTGCTTATTCTAGGTATTTGAATACCCTGAAACATGCAGTAAAACCATGTTTATCAGAGATGAATACTATCTCAATCAGTTTTTAAAGGAAAATGATTGAGGTGTGTGATTTCTCTGAGCCTGACTTTCAGCATTAAGAATCTGTGCTAGCAAAACTTTGATAAATCACAAATTATGTTGACACAGAAAAATTTAAATTTTGCGAACTGCACTTAGCACTGCAGAATTGGTGCTAATGATAAAAACTGAGTTTTAGCACATCCCATTTTTAATTAATTTTTAATACTGAAAAAAGGTTTTCCTTTTAACCACAAGTGCCATTTCTTCCTGGTGAAAATCCCAAAGGTACTTTCCTCTTTTTCTTGAGGGCATAATTTCCTTCTAATTAATTAGAAACTGGGGGAGAGAGTGGGGTGGGGAGTGGAGAGCCAAATTTATTTTTTGCAGTTCTTGCTTCTTTGTTTATAAATGTCAGCCAGAGATTTATTTGTGGGGAAAAGAGAAAAAAAACTAAGTTTTCTAGTGCCAGTTTATAAAATAAGGCCCCAATCCTGCAGAGATTTGCAGATTTCACACACAGTGAGTAGTCCCATATAAATCAATGAGGCTGTTCACAATTCATGAAGTGTATGTCTACAATATGGAGACTATGCTGGCATTGCCAGCATAGCTATGCTGCATAACTCCAGAGTGGAGACAAAGCCTGCAATGACAGAAGGGTTTTTTCTGTCAGGTTTGGTCTATAGTACAAAGTAAGGACAGTATAAATCGCACGAGCGAAATATTAACTTTGGTAGCTGGCTGTGTGCTGATGGAACTTTTGTCCACCTAAGTTTGTAGTGTAGACATGGACTCAGGCTATGTCTACACTAGAAATGCTACAGTGGCACAGCTGCAGCACACCCGAGCAATGCAGCTGTGTTGACCTAACTTTCTAGACTAGCCCTCAATGCAGGAACATCACAATCTGCGGAAGCACTTTTCTATTGACATCACCACTGGGGATTATTTTGGCATAGCTGCATCGATCGGGGTGTATTTTTTCAGACCCCCGACGACAGTAGTTATGCTTATGTAACTTTCAAGTGTAGACCTAGCCCAAATATTTGCCAGATCTGGGCTTAAGCCCTCACAATAGGCCCAGTTCTGCTTCCTTTTAAATTAATGGCAAATCTCTCGGTTCATTTGATGAAAGCGGGATCAATGCTGTATCTTTGTGGCCTGAACTGAAATGAAATCATTAAAAACTGTTTTCCAGGACACCTGTAGGTGTAGGTTTTTTCTTCTGGAGACTGCATATATACAGATGAATTTTACAGGGAACCCTGCCATCTCCAAAAATTCCAGGCTATCAGTGTATGGCATATCCATTTTAATATGTACTGGGAAACATATTTTAATTGAACTGGGGAAAAAATCCTTTCTACCCAATAAGCAATACCGAGGGATAAAAGGAGAGAGAGAGAGAGAGAGGAGGGAGATTGTTTTGCAGTCATATAAAAAAGCTTGGCAAATACATCTGCTATACTTAGATTTAAGTGCAGATACCGTAGATTTTTTGTCACTTGCTTCCTGCATTTTGACTGCTTGTGTCAGTATAAGAAGTGTTAACATAAACATCACTGTATTGCAAGAGAAAATTTTTATTGTCTGCCAGATTCACAAATTGAAATCAATCTTCATTCTACTCCCACCAATATCAATTTCTGCCAAAGTTTCTGCAACGCAGACACAACAAAATATGGCCACTTTTCAGGTGATTAAATTCACAGCATTTGTCTTGAAACGAAAGTTTTTTCTTTTTCTTTTTTTTAATCTGCCTTCAACATATAATTTTAGTCAGCTAACACTAAATTATACACCCACTCAGATTTATTATGATAAGAACATTCAATAAGCTAATTTCAAGATGATGACTCCTATAAATTCTTATAATTTATTATTTAGTACTTTGGTTTTTAATCATTAAGTACGTGAAGACTTTGTAGGTCAAACCTGTATTAATGAAGACAGTAATCTATTTTTCAAACTCTCTGCTCCTCACCCATCTTTCAAATTGTAAATTAACAGAAATATCTTTAAACATATGTAGAAGAACCAAAGGGAAAATTGGAGGTGGGGAAGAGATGCAGCCCCATTTAGCTAATCATTCCTGAGAGTTTGTCTCTTAAGTTATTCTTCACAACTATCAAAATAACAGCACAAGGTACCACTGAATTTAAAACAAAAGGAATTATGACTTTGTTTAACAGTTTTAATAATCCTAATACAACATCAAAAACTGAATTAAAATTATGCAAACATAACCAATAAAGTTTTTATTAGATTGTTACATTAGCACAAATGGGGTCATTTAGAAGAACTTTCTCTTCCTGTCCACACTTTTCTGAAACTAAAATATTAATCAAATGAATATTTTACATAGCAAGTAATGCTATTTGAATAGGACTGATCTTTTACTCATATTCATTGCTAAAGTGTAGAATGGCTAATAATTCTTTTCTAAGTTTGGTACTGTAGGGAGCTTTACATTCCATACTGACCTCTTGACCATTTGAAATTGCCATTCTGATTCTACAGATGCTGGTACAAATTGGTACATATTGACTTTTTAGTTGTTACACTACATCTGTTTGTTTTTAAATCTAACAATTTATTGTCCTCCATTCTCTGGTGCATTTATCCCCCACATGACATTTAATCCTTACAGCAACACTGTAGAGTCCTTCAAAAATGTATTGGTACAGTAAGTTGGAGTCTACAACATTTGCGTACAATGTAGTTAACTATTTAAGAATGTTGTAAATCAGTTGAAACACATTTTTGGAAGAACAATTACTATTACAGGTCTCCTTCACACATAAGATATTTTTGCCTGCTGCAGCAAACTTAGTGACACATTTGTGACTTCAGAATAATAGTAATGTCATTTCTTTGCTCAATTAAGAAAGCTTTTCTGTCATGTGTATAAAGTAATGGAAATTGATAACAGGACACAGAATCAGAGTAGCAGCCTTGTTACAGAGCCAGAAGAGTACCCAGAAGTCACCTACTACAGGACAGGCCCAACAAAGAAAATAACAGAATGCCACTAGCCATCACCTTCAGCCCCCAACTAAAACCTCTCCAACGCATCATCAAGGGTCTACAACCTATCCTGAAGGATGACCCATCACTCTCACAGATCTTGGGAAACAGGCCTTGCTTACAGACAGCCCCCCAATCTGAAGCAAATACTCACCAGCAACCACACACCACACAACAGAACCACCAACCCAGGAACCTATCCTTGCAACAAAGCTCGTTGCCAACTGTGTCCACATATCTATTCAGGGGACACCATCATAGGGCCTAATCACATCAGCCACACTATCAGAGGCTCGTTCACCTGCGCATCTACCAATGTGATATATGCCATCATGTGCCAGCAATGCCCCTCTGCCATGTACATTGGTCAAACTGGACAGTCTCTACGTAAAAGAATGAATGGACACAAATCAGACGTCAAGAATTATAACATTCAAAAACCAGTTGAAGAACACTTCAATCTCTCTGGTCACTCGATTACAGACCTAAGAGTGGCTATCCTTCAACAAAAAAGCTTCAAAAACAGACTCCAAGGAGAGACTGCTGAATTGGAATTAATTTGCAAACTGGATACAATTAACTTAGGCTTGAATAGAGACTGGGAATGGATGAGTCATTACACAAAGTAAAACTATTTCCCCATGGTATTTCTCCCCCCCACCACCCTACCCCCCACTGTTCCTCAGATATTCTTGTTAACTGCTGGAAATAGCCTACCTTGCTTGTCACCATGAAAGGTTTTCCTCCTTCCCCCCCCCCCCCCCGCTGCTGGTGATGGCTTATCTTAAGTGATCACTCTCCTTACAGCGTGTATGATAAACCCATTGTTTCATGTTCTCTGTGTGTGTATATCAATCTCCCCTCTGATTTTTCCACCAAATGCATCCGATGAAGTGAGCTGTAGCTCACGAAAGCTTAGCTCTAATAAATTTGTTAGTCTCTAAGGTGCCACAAGTACTCCTTTTCTTTTTGAGGACAAAGAATGCATCTACAGAAATGTATTTGGCAGAAGTTAAATTAAGTTAGTGCTACTTTACAAATATTTTTCTTAGTCTAACCTTTCAACAGTGAAAAATATAAAGGGTCCTGGGAAAGTATTCAGTGGTTTGAACAGATCAAAGGACTCCAGGGCTTTTTAAAATACTTCTGATTTTGGGTATTATTTGACAAAGAAATCTATTCTCCTTCAGATTTATGGTCAGCAGCCATGCTCTACAGAGCCAGAAATACAGAAAAAAATACCAGAACAACAAACTGAAGAACAGGTTGTTCCTCACCAATGCATCAGGTACAGGATAAATTGCCAAAAATTACCAGGCTGAAATGACAACTCTATCAACACAAAATGCATCCACACAGCCTCTTCATCTCCACTGTTTCCACATTTATAAGGTCCACTTATAAGCTAATGGCCATTTTCAGAAGGAAAAAAAAAGAAAAAAAACCCACACTGGGACCTATATGTGACTTGACTACTTGTGGGTCTGTTGAGTGACATAGAAGTGTGAAAGGTGCTCCCCCCAACAGCCCCACCACCTGCACTAGCCTACAGAGTGGTCAGAGCACATTGGAGTGAGCAGGCTGTACCATTCTATTACATGATGTAGCCTGCATGTATCTTCTCTGCACACTGAATTGTTTCCAGGAGGCACAACTCCTTCCTAGCCCGACCTCGGAGAGTGTGGCTCTGCCCTGCTTTCAGTGTGACCTGGGACTTCAATGACTATGTGGCTCACTGGGTTTATGCAACATGGAAAAAGACACCACAGAAGGTTAAAGGAGGCTTACATGGTATAGAAGCAAAACAGGTTTTCTTGACTTATAGACTCACAGACTTTAAGGCCAGAAGCAGGGGCACCGGAAGTGGGGGAGGCGTGTAGAGGCCATGGCCCCATCACTTTTAAAAGTGAGAGGGTTGTGCCCTCCAACTTTCTACCAGCTGTAAGGGTGAGCAATGGAGAGAGGTGAAAGGGTGAAGAGAAGCGAGCGGGGGACGGGTCCTTGGCGGAAGAGGCATACACATCACTAGAACTGGCACCCCTTCTTTCAGTTAAATACCCTCTCACACCTAGAACTGGTCCCTCCATGGCAGAGTTGAATCATTCTGGGGAACACTGCCTTTCTGCTGCTCTTACTTGACCTGTTCTGTGGGGAGAAAATTTCAGTTTGTACTCTCTATGTAATTATGAACAACAGCCAATAATATATTATACTATTATAAAGCATTTTAATCCTAGGCCCTCACAGCAGTTTGCAATCACTGGTTAATTTTAAGCCTTAATTCACCCTTGTAAACACTTCGCCCATTTTACAAATGCATAGAAATGAGTCTCAGAAAGTTTATGTGATTTGCCCAAAGCTTAGCAGATCAATGGTAAAGCTCGGGGTAAAAACCCAGTCATTGTCATCAATTACAGGGACTGTACTGTTCAAATGCTTGCATATATATATATATATACACACATTTTATTATATCTACAAGTACATGGGCATACACGAATGGCTGCCCTTTTGAAATAATTTCTGTCCTGCTAAAGAGGAGAATTTTACTACAAGGATTCAATTTTATTCTGTGGAATTCAACCAAGGTCAAGATCTTGGGCATGTAGTTATATGTTGAGGAATACATTAGAAGAGTTATTTAGAAAATAGCATATGCAATGTTCCCAAAATACGAAGACATTAGGGAAGACTAGGATAAAGTCCAAGAAAAAGCTCTTTGCTCACACAACTGTAGCCTAATTTGGAGAGATCACTTTGAGAGGGTACTTCCATCTCAAAGCTCCTTGGCTCCCCTTGTGTGACCGTCAACAAGGGTATTGGCTAGTGGCATTTGTGATGACAGCTTTGTGATATCCATCCGAATTCAAGCCTTGAGGCAAGTCGGGACAACTCCCTTTATTTGTGTGAGGTTGAAACTGCTTGCACAAGGGCTCAGTTTGGCCCACAGACCTCTGTCTGCTAAGGTCTAGACTGAGATCAACAAATCTTTTCACAAAGACCAAACAGCTGAGAGATGATAACTTTCAATCACAACTGACTTGGGCCATATTTGACCTAATGATCTAGAAGTGAATGTCTCCGTAATCTCATTACTAATGCTCTGAGCCATCCAGTTACCCATTGTAAAAAAGTCTGTTAAATACCTTACAGAGTTATGTTTTAATCTGAGAATATTAATTACATTTAAAATTACAACTCCACCATGATTTATAACCTTGCAAAAACTATTGCATTTCCACATGTGGTTTAGCCATTTTCACTTTTATATACCTATCAATTTCCATTGTTTATTTTCCTTGATTGATGGTAGGGCTTTGGAGGTTTCCCATTATGAGCTTTATAATTATCACTGGTAATAAAGAAGCTCTTCCTATTATATTCAATGAGACTGCCCAAATTATTCATTGTAGACTGTTGGAACAGGACTACAAGAAAAATAAGAATTTATTTTCAGTCCCAGGCATGTGCTAGATAAGCAGATGTATTTATTTCTCCATGTTTCAAAAGGATTAAGGTTTGGAAAAATAAATATCACTTAGCTTGTCAGCATCCAGAACTTTATGGTGCTGAGTTTAGAGTCCCTTTTCCTCTGCTAAGTATGACAAATCTAAAACCCAGTTACAAAAAAAAAAAAAAAAAAAGGGACGCAGAAAATCTCAACTATATCCTTACTCAGCTAAAGAAATGAATACCGTATATTTCAGCTTTTAAGCAGGTTTACAGAGCACACTGCACAAAATTGTAACTTGGCTTTAACAGTGTAATGTGCTTATTTATAAGAATATTACAAAACTCCGGAAGTCCTTGACCCTTGGTTATTCCAAGGGCTCACTGAATACATCATCTGGGATTGGCTTAATTACACATAATTAGGAAATGTAATTATGCTTTCAGTGTTGCTCTGACATTAGGAAAATAGTGGACAGTAAGAACACTAGTAGGATTGAATCCTTGAGAGAAAAATTAAAAATAGAAGCCAACCTCTAAAAATAGGGACCTTTTTGAAAGGTCAGTAAATCAAACATATAAAATAATCATAAAAAATTTGCTCTTGGCAACAGGAGAATATCTGATACAACAGCCTTTGTGTTCAGAGAATCTGTTAATGATACTTATTTGCATCAACACCCTGACAGCATTATTGAATTATTTTTCCTCAATTACTTTGATTTGCTAACTTTCTTATATAAGATTTTTTATCATTCCATCTTTAAATGGCATCCCTGCCCAGTATTAGTAAATTACTTCAATTATGTCATCAGCAGGAACTATAACATTTCATTCATTTGTCTTCCCGGCGGAGTGCTGCTAATGCGCAATGATTACAAATGTTGTTTGAAATAAACTCATGTCCCAGAGCAATATTTACACGCCTTAGTAACAGCTAAGGGAAGGCAGCTATTTCACGCCTTGATGATTGCCCACCAAACAAAACACCAAGTATGAATGCAAGTTGACAAAACAAATGTAAGGCAAACAGATCTGATCCCATACTAGCCTCATATTTCGTCTCGTTTATTATGTTTAAACTACTGTTATATGCAACTAGCTACAATAAAATAATGCCTCCATTAATATATTAGTAATGGTAATGCGTGCTTAGTGCCATGAATTAGAAATGATTTAACCAAAGTGTAACTTACTCACACATTATTTATTATTTCCTTTTCTTTTACACATTATTTGGTCTTTCACTGGGCTTTGCTCTTTAAACTTTCTTGATAGTAAACATGAGGCCATGCTCTCTAACCAGCCCTGAGGCCGGACGTGCATATCCGTTTTATGTTCAGGCTTGGGAGAAGATTTTTATTTTTAAAACACAGTCCTTACACCTAATGGTCTCAATACACTGTATAGTTGTAGGATACCTCCACCCCAGAGGATGGGTTTAGATTCCTGTGCAATTTAGAAGAGGGAATATGGTCTTAGCAGGAGACTAGAACTCCATGTTCTGCACTGAATCACTGACTATCATTTGACAATGCATTTCCAACCCCACGTCACCCCTCCTCCTATTGTGCTGGCTCTGTCCAGCAGGAGTAATTGTAACCTTGCAATTGGTTCTCAGGCAACACAAGAAATTTTCAAGTAGAATATCTAGGCTCCTCACTGGCCCTGCACTGGGGAGGGAGCATGTGCTGTGCTCTTACATGAGAGTGTCATCAGCCTGACCAATGAATGTTGTGGATGTAAGTTAACCCTTCGTTTGATGTCCTTTGTTTGAGTGGAGTCAGACCCACAAAATTTCACAAGATTGACCTAAAATAAGGAGATTTAAATATATATTTTTAAAAAAACACACTTTTTGGTTTTGTCTTCTGGTTGTAGACACACAGAATGGTCCCCAATGTGTATCAATTTTCAACCTGTAATGGTCATACTCTAAATGTATGCAGAATGTAATGCACAAAATGCAGGACAGAGCTGCCTGGGCACCGGTTTCCCAACTTTGGCTCCCTCTCCTGCATGCATGCTCCCCAGCTCTCATTGCCAGGATCCTGCATCTTCCTACTCCCTCAACCTCAACTCTCTGTACAGGATGGGGTTTCCCTCTGGGCTTCTACCTCATAAACTTCCTCTCACTGCACTTTGGTGGTGGTAGCAGTGGTGGGGGCTGGCAAGACTGTAGCTGCAGAGTTCAGAGAAGAAAGCAGTTTCCTGTGCTATATCTGCTCCAGGGCTCTGGCCCTTCAGAGCATATAGGGGTGCCCCAGTATTGCAGGTACCTGCTACTGCTGCCTATGACACAGCAACCCCTAGCAGCTGAAAGGGAAAACTGCAGGAAGTTCAGGCAAAATTCTCAAGTTTTCTATGTGGGAAAAAGTACTAAACATCACACAATATGTTTACAGTTCTAGCAACATAAATGCACTAGTTACAAAGTATTTACTTAGTAATTATTCTCTATTTTTATTACATTCAACAGAGCCTAACCCTAAATTTCATGGACAGTTTGAATTGGACTTGTTATTCTCTCATCCTTTTCCTGAAGTGTTGTGCTGTGGTGTTATGCATCCAGAGTACGATCGGGGGTTGGGTGGCAGGAGGCCCAGTCTTCCCTCTCAGCCCCTGACTGGATGCAATGCCACTCACTCAAATTTGGCCTGGTCACCCCTCCAGCATGGCAGGTAGGGGTAGGGGGCAGCCAGGCCAAACCTGAGTGAGTGGCATTGCAGCCTGGTGTATGGATTGCAATGCCACTCAAAGTTGGGGGTGCCTAGGTAGGCAGCACCTGTGTGAACTCTTAGACCTTGCTTTGTTCCTGAAGGGACTGCATGAATTAAAGCACTATGTGTGAAGTAATCCCCTGTATCGGTGTGCATAGCAGTTTATCAGATTTGGCAAGCACTTTTGAATCCTGCAGAAAGCAAGCACTATATATATATAAAATATGCAAGGGATATTATTAAAGAAATTAGATATTATTACTGATAGGATTTTTTTGTATTATTTTGGAGACAAAAGCGTAGATAATGATCTAGAATCGAGTAAGGAAAGTAACTACAGTATTTTAACTCTTGTTTCAAGAAGCTATAATGACCCTATTTTTGATATTAAAACAAATTCTTTAATTAACAAAACATACTGAAGGCAATCCCTAAGCCCATTTTCTCACTACAGTGCAGTAATGTTTTAATGACTCTGACTTTTTTTCTCTGAGAGGACAATATAAAATTATAATAATTTTATTTATAAACTGTCCCTGCCATTGACAATATAGTTTCTTAATGAAAACAGTTCCCATGGCACACTTTGCTATGACCCTTCATTGCCAAGACAAGAGACAAAGACAGAAAAAATTAAATGACAAAATAAATATGCACTGGCAATTATGAATGCACTTCAATTAACAATCATAAATAATGTTTATTGCAAAAGCTTAACAGCCCCCCGTGGCTCTAGGGGAAAAAGTGTTTATAGCTGTGGACGTAAACTTACCAACTATGTATCTGTTGCATTTTCACACAAGGATGTTTGCTTTACAACAATCTTTTAATCAAAAGCAAGATTAAATACATTTGTTTTGATTTAGGGAAGATTAACTTTTCTTGCAACTCCAAATACGGAACAGATAGAATCTAGCGAGTTGCACAGTTAGGGTGAGAAAGAAGGAAAAATTCTCCCATCCTTGAGAAAAATTGTTAAATCAGATCTTTTGTATTTGTCACTATGATTTAATTTGAAGACCTCTGGTGAATTATCCCATCAAAGAAATTCTTCAGTGCTCTGGCAAAGGAAATGGTTTCTGAGTTCCTTTGAGTATGCTCCCTTGAAGAACCAGAGCCTGTACAAAACTTTTCCAATATGTAACATTATCTTGCAGTTTGTGGTCTCACAAATAGGTTTCCAGCATGTTATGAAAAGTGTCTTCTCTAAGTGTGGGCTTTCTTTTACAATTAGATTCACTGGGTACAACTTGAACTCTACAACTACAACTGTTAGCAGCCAGGACTTGGCTTGAAACGAAGACAGCCACTGAGACTCAATTGTGTTCATTTTTCTTTAACCTTGTATAATACTGAAAACAAGGCTACACAAATAACCAGCATTAAGGGCATGATCAAAACAGTTCTGTGATCTAAAAGAAGACATGCCAGCAAAGAAAAAAAAATCTTTATATTCCGGCTTTGTAGTCTAGGCAGAGTTTTAGATTTCAATAAATGTATATAGCAAGATAATTGGCTTTTAATCTGCAAGGCAGGTTATCTAATGCAATTACAGTTACATCTTGTATGTGGGCTCCCAACTTCTCTTTTGAAAACTTTCTAAAAATAATAAAAAATAAAACACTTTTTTTTTAAGGGAGAATTGTTTCTAAGTAGGAACTGCTTCTGTTACTCTCTGAGCATAGCTCTACTAAAGCCCCACAATTTGGCTCAGAAATAAGGAGGAAAAAAATATCTCACTGCACCTCAAGAGTGCTCAGGTTTTGAGCAATGTCAAAGGCCTTGGAACAAGCTTTATAAATGACATCCATATTTGTCCTTTTTTACTTAAATTGCTTTTGGTTCAACTGCATGCCGCACTGAATTGCCTTGATGCAATGTCATATGAAATGACATAAAACACAGAAAAAAGCAAGTTGCTAGCTAGGATTAGGAAATAAAGGAGTCACGGCCATCGTTCACTTCAGTAAATGTTGGAGGAATGAAAATGAAACTTCTTTAAAAGGTAATCTCTATGAAGCTTGATAAGAGCAGGTGACATTTTACAAGTCTCAAGTTTTTCATGTTATATTTAGCAGGTACAATGAAATAATTTACATATAGCTCAAGATTCCTCATGCTCCTTTATGCTTTTTCTGAGTAAAGAAATGCATTTTGCAATTTCTTAGGTTCTCATTGTATAATCGGGGCTTCAATTTCAGTTTTATCCAGGTGGAAGGAATCTCCCTCACATCCTCTCTCAAGAAGACAAGAGAAGATTCCAATATTTTGGAGGTATGTTTTGACATATATCAGTTCTGTTACTGATCACAAATTTCCAGTCCAGGTGATTAGGTATCTACATGGGTGTTAGGACCATGAATTTACTCACTTAGGGCAAATAAATGAATGATTAGCTTTTTGTCACTCAGCTTTCAAAACTGGGCTTTTCATTAGCATTTACCTCTTTCCCCCTTGATTCTACATTCCCTCCCCAATGATTTTTTCATCCTGATGTGATTTTTCTCATGTCTGTCTCTCATCATTTAGATATTAATCTCTCCCTGTCCCCAATATTTTATTTTAACGTCACTGTCTTCATTTTGCTCTCTTCGTTCATGCAGTGCTGTTTGTAGCCTGTTGGTCCCAGAATACTGGGATGAGTGTTGTAGCTATGTTCATCCCCAGAGAAACTCTGGGTAAGGTGATATCTTTTATTGGACCAGCTTCTGTTGGTGAAAGACACACACACACTTTGATCTACACAGAGTTTTCTGGAAAAGGTACACTGAAGAAGAGCTCAAAAGCTTGTCTCTATCACAACAGAAGTTGCCCCAATAAAAGATCTTACCTCATCCACCTGGTCTCTCTTTGTTTCAGTCTCTCACGCTCTGGAGTTTCCTGTTTACCAGTAACAAAGGAAAACGATCACATATGCAACTCTACTTGTGATCCAGTCCTGTACAGGAATTTGAATCATGCAACCTCAGTCCATTTCAAACAGCTTCTCCTGGGGGTGCCCAGAATGTACTCCTCTGAAGGAATATTGATGATTGATGATCATTCTGTAGGGTTTTTCCATGAGGTGAGCTCTATGACAGCACCTAAACCCATACCCCACAATAGTCATCATGAGACTCTGCCTAATTTAATCCCCCGGTAACAAGAATGTTGGTATGTTCTGGACAAGTTAGAGAAGGAGATTAACAATTAGAATTGCTAGCTGATTACAAGATCTGTGAAATAATACGTCCCATGGCATATCTATAGCTATTTAATAGTCATACATTTAACAACAACTCAACAATACAATTTAAAAAGGAATGTGGTTTTCCACACACATTGTTATGATATCCATTGAATGTGTCTCCTGATTTTTGAAAACAAGGGACCTTTTAAGAATACTTGTAATTTGGATACTTACTGTTTCCACGAGCTCAGTTGCAGTAGTTAGCATCTTCATGTTTTATGCAAATAGATATAGCTCAAGGGTTTATTCATTGAACAGATTTAGAACTCAAGAGTTATGCACTTTAAAAAAGGTTAATGTCCTATAGGCACACAAAGCTCTCCATTTTCATGGACTCATACAAGGTCATTTCCCCCCCAATAATCAATAGAATATTCTGAATACGCAATTTATACTTCATTGTTCAGTTTAATAATCCTTCTAAAATAACACCACTTAAGTGCATTATGTGGAATAGCAATTAAAGATGAGCCATAGAGAAAAATCTAGCATGAATTTATTAGAATCATCTTCTACAATAGCCTGCGCTGATCTCGCTTAAATCAGTTTTACACTACTGTAACTCCAGAGTGACTTCTGTGGAGTTGCTCTTGCCTCACTAGTGTAAATAAAAGCAGAATTAGTCAAGACTCTAACTCACAAATTAGTTTTACCATTCTTATTTGTTAAATCTCTTCTGGACAGCCCCACTTCTTTACCCATCAGGTCTCCCAAAATCTTTAGAACTATCACCTGGCTCTAGCTCCTGTGATATAAAGGTGAGAGCATTTAGTTTGGGCTGAGTCATGTAACAACAGAAAAATCTAGGTTGAACCTGCACATTCTTTAAGGCCAAGAGGCTAAATCTGAGATTCTAATTCTGAATCTATTCTTCATTATATTTTGGTTATATTCCCTAAATGTAATAGTATTTCAAATCTTTTCAAGTCGTGCACACTAGATAATACAAAAAGCATTTTGAGAAGATCTTCCCTGAAATAACACTTCATTTTTTGACTGGGGGCAGGAAAGCTGAGTTTGGGAAATTTTAGTACTTCAGGATATGGAATTTTCAAATAGACCTAAAGGAGTAATAGCCACCAAGTTCCAGTACATTTCAACAGCAGCTGAGTGCTTAACTCCCTAGGGTGCTTTGAAAAACTCATCTCAATTTCCTATGCCAGAAGATTGCAGATGAACTGAAGAGTGGCATGCTCAATCTCTAGGAGGATGGGCTGGATTCAGCAACTCCTACTCTATGATTCCGGACTTGCATTAATGAAATCTTTGGAAGAGTATGCATATCTAACATTCCAGTTACAAATACACTATTACAAAAGCAAGTGGTTTGCTGCAAGAGATAGAAAATTGCCAAGAGTCAGTCTGAAGTGAACACACAGGTAAAAACTGATGTTCTTATGCTAGTAGCTTTGTTCCACCAGTTCCTTCCATGGCTGCTGTAGGGTTCGACTTGCAAGCTAGCCTTATTTTTATGTTTTGACTTCTGTATAGGACGACAGCTATAGCAAGAAGTTCAAGGAGAAACATGACACATTGCTAAGCAAGCACTGAAATAGATTAGGGTTTTTAAAGTCCAATAAATAGCATTTATATCATTTGATTTGTAGTAGTTTGCACAATACACTTTAATTAGTCTAATATTTATGACAGTAACAATATCTATCTAAGACATCCATTTAATCCCAACTCTTATTAAGAGTTTTATCTGAAAAATGTCTGTTACATTTATGTTGTAGGCTTTAAATGGATGTCTTGAATAGACAAGGAGTTCAGGTTTGAGCTTAGTTATTTTTTAGATAGCTCCACATCTTGAAGACTGAAATTAAGCTAATACTGTGAGGGGAGACTTTAAATTAAATAAATCCCTGGCTCTTGTTTCCTTGTGACTATTATGTCTCCTATATTGACACGTGTTTTCTTTTTAAAATAACATGTAGCATTTTTAATGGTGAAATCCTTTCCCTACCTTAAAGGCAGCCAGTAGAAGTATGGTGGTTTGCCATGTGTCGGGAGAGGAGGCTGGCTATAGGAAGGCTATTCTGTGAGTGCTGCAATTCCTTACATAGTACAGAGTTCAGTTCCGTGATGGCCCACTCCCTGGGTGTACATTGTGGTGAGGTTGCCTGTGGAAGACAGAGCTGGAGGATTGGCCACTGGGTCCACAAACCACATGAATCCACTGTCTAAAAAACCCACATATCAGTAGAGAGCACAGAGTGGCTCCAGGCTGGCTATAACAGGTTGGCTCTGTTTCATATCACCATGTAGATGTGACTGAGTTTAATACAGACATAGTTTTCAAATATTGCTCAAATTGCTTGTGTTTCACATGGCCCCTAAACCCATTTGCACAAGCAAGTTGAGCGTTGAGAGATTCAGCTACAGAGTTGTGCACAGAAAGACACATACAAATTCAGATGCCGCTTGTGAAAGCATGGCTTTATAAATGTAATACATGGTCATTCAAATACAACATAATTTATTAATTTAAGATCAATTAAACACCAGTGGCTACAGGATTAGTCAATCTTGAACTGTACTGTATAGTGGTTGGATTCAAATTTAGAAGGTCTGTGTTCCATTCCTAGCTCTGTCACAGACTTTTAGGTGGATAAAACTTACCTACCACACAGGATTTTTTTCCTCTTTTGGGAGCAAGAAAATACATAAATTATGATGTGATACTGATTATCGCATCACACAGATGCAGAACAGACAGATAAGCACACAAGATCACAATCTTTTCAACTGTGGTGTAAAAACCTCTTCAGTCTTCTTTAGTTCTATCAAAATCTTGCTACAAGCATACTACTAATTTACCATCTAAAATGCCAGGTTTCAGAGTAGCAGCCGTGTTAGTCTGTATCCGCAAAAAGAAAAGGAGGACTCGTGGCACCTTAGAGACTAACAAATTTATTTGAGCACAAGCTTTCGTGAACTACAGCTCACTTCATGGATGCATACAGTGGAAAATACAGTGGAGAGATTTATATATATAGAGAACATGAAACAATGGGTGTTACCATACATACTGTAACGAGAGAGATCAGGTAAGATGAGCTATTATCAGCAGGACAGTGGCGGGGGGGGGACCTTTTGTAGTGATAATCAAGGTGGGCCATTTCCAGCAGTTGACAAGAACGTCTGAGAAATGGGGGGGGGGGGAATAAACATGGGGAAATAGTTTTACTTTGTGTAATTTCGATCCCACTATCAACCTCAGCCTGGACCAGTCCACACAAGAGACCACTTCTTGGACACTACGGTGCTAATAAGCGATGGTCACATAATCACCACCCTATACCGGAAACCTACTGACCGCTATGCCTACCTACATGCCTCCAGCTTTCATCTGGACCACACCACACAATCCATTGTCTACAGCCAAGCTCTACGATACAACCGCATTTGCTCCAACCCCTCAGACAGAGACAAACACCTACAAGATCTCTATCAAGCGTTCTTACAACTACAATACCCACCTGATGAAGTGAAGAAACAGATTGACAGAGCCAGAAGAGTACCCAGAAGTTACCTACTACAGGACAGACCCAACAAAGAAAATAACACAACACCACTAGCCATCACCTTCAGCCCCCAACTAAAACCTCTCCAACGCATCATCAAGGATCTACAACCTATCCTGAAGGATGGCCCATCACTCTCACAGATCTTGGGAGACAGGCCAGTCCTTGCTTACAGACAGCCCCGCAATCTGAAGCAAATACTCAGCAGCAACCACACACCACACAACAGAACCACTAATCCAGGAATCTATCCTTGCAACAAAGTCTGTTGCCAACTGTGTCCACATATCTATTCAGGGGACACCATCATGGGGCCTAATCACATCAGCCACACTATCAGAGGCTTGTTCACCTGCACATCTACCAATGTGATATATGCCATCATGTGCCAGCAATGCCCCTCTGCCATGTACATTGGCCAAACTGGACAGTCTCTACGTAAAAGAATAAATGGACAAAATCAGACGTCAAGAATTATAACATTCAAAAACCAGTCAGAGAACAATTCAATCTCTTTGGTCACTCAATTACAGACCTGAAAGTGGCAATTCTTCAACAAAAAAACTTCAGAAACAGACTCCAATGAGAGACTGCTGAATTGGAATTAATTTGCAAACTGGATACACTTAACTTAGGCTTGAACAAAAACTGGGAGTGGATGTGTCATTACACAAAGTAAAACTATTTCCCCATGTTTATTTCCCTTGTTGCCCCCTACCCACTGTTCCTCACACGTTCTTGTCATGCTGGAAATGGCCCACCTTGATTATCACTACAAAAAGTCCCCCCCCCCCCGCTGGTAATAGCTCACCTTACATGATCACACTCATTATAGTGTGTATGGTAACACTCATTGTTTCATGTTCTCTGTGTATATAAATCTCCCCACTGTATTTTCCACTGAATGCATCCAATGAAGTGAGCTGTAGCTCACGAGAGCTTATGCTCAAATAAATTTGTTAGTCTCTAAGGTGCCACAAGTCTTCCTTTTCATCTAAAATGCGTGCTTCAATATAGTGATACATTTGTTTGCAGTGATCATTACAGTGCTTTTGATTAATAATTAAAGAAAAGATGCCTAACCCAGGAGGAAATCTTAGAGAATGACAGAAACATCCATTTATGATCGCAAGGAGGTAGAGTACTACAGTTATCCCAAGAGACCAGACACAGCTCATATGTTACCTCCAATACACACTGATGCCATTCTGCACTGTCAAATAAAACTGAACAGCACAATAGAGGTATGTGACCAAAACTGTCAGCACCAATAGGTATTGCAAAAATTGCATTAGGAAAATGGATGTACTAACGTTCAATTTTTGGATGACATAAAGGTTTAATTTGGTGACCTTGTAGATCTCCTGTTGGAGGTTGAAAGAAATGATTCCCTAGTATTTTTTTGAAAAATCATTCATTTTACGGCAACATGTATTTATATTCTTATTTGTAATGCAATAGACTGAAAACAAAGAAACAAAAGCTATATAATAAATGAAGTGACTTTTTTCAACTGTACCATCTTCTTACAAATTATGAGCCAGATTCCTGCTATGATCTGCACTCCATTATTTGTACATGCAAAAAGTTAACACCCACTGTCCAAGTGCATTTTGTGATTACAAATCAAGTTTATAAGCATGCACACATTTTCATGAGCAGAGTCAGAGTTATTGAAAAACTGACCCTACAGCTCAAATGGATTCTACAGAAGAATAGGAGTACTTGTGGCACCTTAGAGACTAACAAATTTATTTGAGCATAAGCTTTCATGAGCTACAGCTCACTTCATCAGATGCATTTGAAGAATGTAAAGAAGAATGTAAGTGCCATTTATTGTTATCCTGCATCTCTTGCCATACTTGAACTGCATCAGATCTACAGCTTCTGAAGTACATATTCACATTTAGAGGACACTACTGTTTTGGCGATATTTCTTGAAACATCTCTAAAAACACTTATACATTTAGGTTATATTTTCCTACTTTATAGGATTCATAAACACACAATTAATCATTATGTGTTTGAAAAAGAAAAAAATCACAAAATCATTTCAACTACTGTACAACCTTCTGCATTGTCAAAATGCTGCATTTGGTTGCCAAGATTTCACATTAAAAAAGGGCATGCTGCTAATGGACTTAATTTGCACTGGGTGCTTTGGATTACTGTAACCTTATTTGAAAGTAACCCTAGAGCAACCTAGCATACAATATGGAAGAACCAAATTCAGAATACACACACACACCATGACACACAATATGGCAGCATGGCGGGTTCAACTGCAGTTTCACATTTCACTTTACTAATGACACTGTGCTGATTCTTGCTTAGATTGTCTCAAGGTCTTTCAGATCAACTTTGTTCATTTCAGAGGTAAAAAGATTTTTTTTTTCTAAATAGCAGTACAGCAAACTTCCCTAGGGAACTGACAGTCAGATTGGGGCTCTCTACCGGTTCATGCATTTGTGTACAATAATATTGCAGAGGTGAAACTGAAGGTAGAACTTGGCTTTGGAACTGAAGCTAAGTTACCAATTTGTTTTGATGATGTAAAAGCCAGAATAGACTCCAGTTCCCTCTCAAATACTCTAGGTGTGTAGGTGCTGCAGTGCTAGCAGGTAGTAAATAATAGCATAAACATTTCTTCCCCCTTAAGTAAAGCAGAGGTAACTTTAAATACAAACTGGGAGCAGATCAGCTGAGTAAGAAGATACCATGCATTATCAGGAGTATTGTAAGCAAGACACGAGAAATAATTCTTCTGCTCTGCTCTGTGCTGATAAACCCTCAGCTGGATTATTGTGTCCAGTTTGGGTGCCACATTTCAGGAAAGATGTGGACAGCTTAGAGAAAGTCCAGAGAAGACCAACAAAAATGATTAGAGGTCTAGAAAACATGACTTATAAGGAAAGTTTGAAAAAATTGGGTTTCTGTAGTCTGGAGAAGAGAAAACACGATGACAGTTTTCAAGAACATAAAAGGTTGATACAAGGAGAAAGGTAAAAAATGTTCTCGTTAACCTCTGAGGATAGGACAAGAAGCAATGGGTTTAAATTACAGCAAGGGTGGTTTAGGTTGGCCTTAGGAAAAACTTCCTGTCAGGGTAGTTAAGCACTGAAACAAATTATCTAGGGAAATTGTAGAATCTCCATCATTGGAGGTTTTTAACAACAGGCTAGACAAACACCTGTCAGGAATGGTTTAATTATTACATAGTCCTGCCTTGAGTGCAGGGGACTGAATTAGATGACCTCTTGAGATCCATTCCAGTCCTACACTTCTACGATTCCATGATTTTGAAGTATTGTTGGGGTGGGGGGAGGAAGAACCACATTTTTTGTTTGATCCTACTGAGTGTCCATCTCTCCCAGTAAGTTCAGTGGTAGTGAAAGGTGCTCAGCACCTGGCAGGGTCAGGCCCCTTTCAGGGATGCAGCAGACTCACTATTACAAAATGGAGGTATGATGTGCAATCTTGCAAATGTAGTACATTCAAAAGAGACACTAACATTATATTCTTAGTAACAATTGTAATGGCTGTTCAAAATTATTTTTATTGACCATCAAACAGAAATGGCATTGATGGACTATGAAAGATGACAGTTAACATACAAGAGAGAACAGTAAATATCTTGTTGAGTTGCCCATATGTATTCTAATGTCATCCCTTGGAGAAGCTATACATAAGACTCTGTCAGCATTTCATTTATAAACCTTGTTTTCAAAAATATTAAAATTCCGCTGTAAAAAATTGTTCCGGGTTGAAACTTGGCAAATATTTTTGCCTAGGAATGTTGCTTAACAAAATTGTATAAAAGCACTACAGGGTTACAGAGGTCTCTTTGTAACTCTCATTTTGGAAATGGGGGGAATGACATGTCTCTGAATGGGAAACAAATGATTTTTTATGGTTAATATGTTTTGTTAGGGTCGTACATCAAAAAATCCCAAATCAAGCAGGAAAGTATGAAGATTGCAATTCTCTATATACAAAGTCCTTGCTTTGGACTGTAGCCCTTAAGTTATATGTTGTTTTCTTGATTTTTATTTTATTTTTAAAAGAAACAAGCTAGCCCATCATTTTGACCATGTCACCCGGTTTGAATTTCTCCACTGTCTCTCCCTTCTCTATTGCATCAAACCTAAGCTGCTTGTATTCACTTTCTAAACCAGTCGTGGGCAACCTGCAGCACACGGCCCATCAGGGTAATCTGCTGGCGGGCCGCCAGACAGTTTGTTTACATTTGCACAGCCATCCACAGCTCCCACGGTTCACCGTTTCCGGCCAATAGGAGCTGCGGGAAGTGGTGGCCTGCACATCCCTGCAGCCTGTGCTGCTTCCTGCAGCTCCCATTGGCCGGGAATGGCAAACTGAGGGCTGGAGGCAGCTGTGCAAATGTAAACAAACTGTCTGGTGGCCTGCCAGTAGATTATCCTGATGGGCTGCCTGCTGCAGGTTGCCCACCACTGGTCTAGACCCTTTAAAGTCAATCTCCACCCTACCTATCAAGCTGTCAATGCTCACTTCCAATCGGCCCATGATGGCAACCTCCATAGCCTACTTGTTAAATTTTCAAACACCTTCATGTTTTCTCCCATGTTGCCGCTCACTGTCTATCAGGGAGATCAGTACAGTCTCATACAGAACATCTGTCTATATCCATTTGTTGTCTCTTGTTTTATACTTAGACTTTTTTGTTCCCTATTTGCACAGCATGTAACACAGTGGCATTCTGGTCCATGATTAGGGTTTCTAGGTGGTATGGTTATACAAATAAACAAAATAAATACATAAATAATAATAAAATTGGCAGCTTCTTATATGTTGTATTTATATTCAGAGAGTGGTGAGTTCATATTACTGAGTAGAGTGATACTATGCAGTTCTTTTTTGGATTCTTGCTTATTAATATTTTCATATTCAGAGATACTTTGCACCTTTTATATAATTACATTATTAATAGAGAATTGGAAATTACTACAGTTGAAAAAATATGTAAATTCTGACTCATACTAAAATAAAAGGAGTACTTGTGGCACCTTAGAGACTAACAAATTGATCTGAGCATAAGCTTTCGTGAGCTACAGCTCACTTCATCGGCTGCTACTCTGAAACCTAGTAAAATAAAGTGTCTCAGAATAAAGGTTCTCCTTATCTCCACTGTACATTAGTCTGCAGTACAGAGGTGTAAATTCTAATGCATACTTGGGTGTCATGCATACAATTGGTCCTTGTTCACCCTGCTGGCATGCACTAACAGTTTCCTAGTGTTAAAGTAGTCTAGTTTTGAATAGTACTACATTACTGTTCACTGGGTAACTGTTAGTGTACACCAAAAGGGTCCATCAGGACCAGTTAGTGCACACTAGAATTTACACCCCTTTAGTGAGGACTAAGGCACAGTGTACACAAGCCTTTAACATACCCCAGTGCATCTAGCTGATTGCAGTCTATCTATGTAAGTTTATGCATGCTTCCAAGACTCTACAGTGACTAGGCACAATGGGGCAAGTTAAAAGTAGGGAGAAAATTAACTCTGAATTTTTTCTTATTTTTGTTGGTTTAAAGCAGAACCTTCACCTTATTTTAATGTGTTTTTATATTTCCTGCCACATATTTCAGATGGAATGAAGATACAATAATGCGATAATCGAGTGCCTTCACAGAGCCCACCAATGCATTATGACTCCAACATGCAGAATGCAAACATCTGCTGGCATCATTAAACCATGTCTGTACTCTACATACCAATACTTGACCCCGTGACCATTTCTACCATTAGATTTGAATGACCTCAGCAAAAGAGCTGAAAGGCCAGAGTATTAATTCACAGAACCACAAGCTCAATTTAAGATTTAATTTGAGATAACTAAGAGCAACTGAAAGCGTATTCAAACTTATAAGTGTGGAATAAAAGATCTTACTCTGTTTTTTAACTTAAATATAAATTCAATATTTTTGTAACAGATTTATTCACAACGTCATAAACATGGTCCAGGTTTGTTGGAGGTTTTTTAGCAGACCTTGCTTAATAGCCAGCATTATGATGATGCTATTTAGCAATTTCCCCTCTTAATTTATGAATGTCTTGCCTTTGGGGATTTCTCTGCAGTCTGATTATATCCCTAAGGGGAAAAATACTTCATTTATGAGCTATTCCCACCATGTAGCTTAGAAATGCTTACTTTTATTCTGACTTAAATTAGCTAAAAGCCTGTTTGTTTAACCACAATGGTTTTAGACCCAAACTCTTAACATGACAATTAAAATGTTTGAAATATCTACTACATGATTCATAATAAATTATATAGTGTTTTGAAGAATATGCATCTTTCTTCATCTAGATCTTTGGGTACTTTGTCTTATAAAGCTGTCTATATATGTTATGTATATAGAAATACACAATTGAGTGCATGCGCGCGCACACACACACAGACACACACAGGTGCTATCCATGAGATAAATTGCAGAGCCATGTGGTAAGTATATTTATCATGCAGCTTTGACCGCCTCACCAGCTCTCTGCCCAGCTATCCATTTCTTCATTCTAACATGCCAGCCCCTGAGTAGCTTCAAACAGCCACTCTTATTGTTTTTCATTAAACAAAAACAGCAGGCTTGCTACATCAGCCTTCTCCTTTCTGTAGGGAAATTATGATAGGTAGTTGTGGGATAAACAGATATACTGGCATGAGTTTGAGATGGACACATTACTCATGAATGGAGAAGCTATGGGTGAATTTGGCAGGTCATTCCCATCATGACAGGCTGCTGTGTCTCTGGGGAAGAGGGCTAGACAGGGCAGTCATGGAGCAATTCTATTGTCACTTTCCAGGATATCACTCCCTCACCCTCATAATGGATACAGATACATTTCCATGAACACAGAACCCAGCCTAGTTGAAGAGCTCTGGCTGAACTATTCCTATTGAGTAGCAGGGCCAAGATTTGGTCCACTGCGGCTTATTCACCTCTGTGAAGTGATTTGAGTTCCAGAGATGGAAAGTGCTGTATAAGTGCAAGGAGCTGGTTGTTTCTCATCTCATAAGTAATAGCTAAGAGACTGATTTAGCAATAGCTAGAGTTATTTTTTAAGTATTTATTAAAAATGTACTATAAATAAATGTAAGCACACCATTCTGGGGATGAGCGGTAACAAACATCAGTGAGCTTTACATTAGTCCAACATTAGACTAGAACATATATTCTGATAGAAAATAACACACCATGCATTGTGAAAGTTGAGGTCACCTATGAAAAATTAAACATTGCAGGAGTGAGAGCAAAGCTTCATAAAGTTACAATGATTTATTGTCTCCATATGAAAATACTTTTGAGTTGGCTGGGGCACACTAAACATGGAGTAAAAATAATCAGAAATTATAGCAGGATGTTTCTTACGCTACTTAAAATTACAGAGCTCTAATGTTGCCAAGGTGGATCTGACATACATGCATTTTATAAGAGATACTATATAGTTTAAGAGAGAGGGAGAGACCCAGTACACCAAAATCTAAATTTAGACATAAGCGGTTTCTTGCTCACTTTCCTTGTTTACCTGAAAAGAAAAGATATACAAGATTCCCATGGTACAATATAGCAGGCTATCATGAGGATTTCTTTTATTTTTCTGTCTCTTCCCCTCCTCCCTTCTCAATTTTTGAAGAAAATCATTCATCACTTTGTTCAAAGGTACAAAGAGTGACCATACTAAGGTAGGGTAGGTTAAAATTTTCTTTGACTCCTCAGCACATTTGTCATGCAGGCTGTCTGCTTGCCTATGAAACCTTTTCACCTATGCACACCGTGAAGACATACCCCAAGAGAAAGAAACAAGGTGAAAATGATGTCACTAGGTTGTTACAAGGTTAGCACACCCTCAAATGGAGTAACGCTAACCCAAGCAGCTGCTCCTCTCCCTGCATGCATAATATTCATCCCCACCCCCATCAACTGAGAGTGCAGGACTGAATAAGGGCTAAGCATGAACTACTTGTTGACATAATTAGTGCTGGCTCAAAGGCTCTTTTTAGTAGCCAAGTTGGCTGTATTTTGCAAGCTTTCTTTGGCAAAATAAAAGCAAAGTTCAGCCAAGTTCTATATCTATTTTGTTTTGTGTCTTATGCATTTCCCAGCTTGGACAAAGGAGCCAAAATATTCGGATCATTTTTCACTTTTATGGTAGTTGGTAGTTTAAGATGATATTAGCTTGTTAAATGTACAAATTCTTTGGGACACCAGCACTGGTGCACTAGGAAAGGCATATAGCTTTCAAGCTCATATGACAATTTCACTAATAAAATTCATTAATCCAAATTTGCTCATTAGAATCTTTGCATGTGGCCTCTGTCTAAGGCACAATACTTTGAAACTGTAGTTTGTTGGCTGTGCTTCCCTTACTCTTTACTAGATAGAGACAAAATTATTTGGAACAGAGCTAATATTTAATAAAAACTGGCAAGATAAACATTTTTTTCTGGTAACTTTTCATTCCTTAGACCCTGTAGGGGATGGGTAAATTGCAACAATTTGACCTTTGTATTTCCATAAAATTACTAATTCAGACTGTGGCTCAATAAAAGTTTGTTCACACCCTGATCCAAGTTAGTCCCATTTTGGCAGAAATTTTCAGCCCAACATATCTAGTTGCTTGTTTCATTGTAATAATAATGTGTGTGAGGTGCTAAGTCTGAATGTTTTTTCTTTGCAGTACTTGGGAGTCTGTCAAACATTGCAAACAGTTCCTTCATGTCTATGTAATCAAATTAGATAATATATACTTTAATATTCTTCATATTGCAATCTTAATTTAAATGGGGCGGGGGAATCAGTGAACTGTGCATTTATGTCAGCTGTAATGCACACATGGCTACATTGCTTTGTGACAATAATCCACCCTTGGGTCATAACCAGTTGTCTCACTTTCATCAGTGACATAATGGCATACAGTGTTTTGCACAGTAGTTTTGTAATGGTTTTACTGTAACTTGTTTGAATATGTAGTAAGTATTAAATTTTTCCAATGGCAACCTAGAGGATGTTTTAAAATGAGGTTTAGAGGGTATTTTTATTTTTATTAGTATATAGTAAGTTTTTTAAAAAGTTTTGTTATGTAGGAAAAAAATGCAATGTACATATTTCCCCAACTGCCTTAGTTTCCATCTGGCTGTTATTGTTCCATATCTAGCAGAATTTTAACAAGTTTCTTTACAAGATCTTATTTTCTATTTTCTTTTAAAATATATCTACCATGGGCCTGATCCATCGCCAGCTGAAATGAATGAAATTGACTTAAATGAGTATTGGATCAAGCCCTGAATCTACTAATATGGAAACATATCATGGGAAATTAAAACAACAAAATATCTACTACTAGTATACAAAAGTGGGGGCAATTTTAGGGATTGAAAAATATATTTGGGTCCAAAATATGCATTTGCACACACACAAGATACTGTAACTACTGCTACTCTGAAACCTGTAACTGCATGCACATTTACCTGATTTTCATGCACAAATATGTGATGCAAATTTTCACCATCAATATTGTATCTATCTTTGAAAATGTGAAAAGAAAAGGAGTACTTGTGGCACCTTAGAGAAGTACTCCTTTTCTTTTTGCGAATACAGACTAACACGGCTGCTACTCTGAAACCTTTGAAAATGTGGGCTTTGACGTTTTCCTTGTGATTAGTAAAAGAGAACTACACATTTTAAATAGCATTTTCTTGTTTGGTGACCAAGAGTTATTTAGAAAATAGAGACAAGGTGGATGAGATAATATCTTTTATTGAACCAACTTCTGTTGGTGAGAGAGAATTTGGATTCAGTAAAAGTTGCTACCTCACCCACCTTGTCTCTTTAATATCCTGGGACTGACATGGCTACAACATCACTGCATATTTAAAAAATACTCTTTTCTATGCTGCATTTAAATAGTTTGCCTAATAATTTCTATATCCAATTTACTTAATTAATTGCATTTGTGAAAAAAGAGATACAGTACACATGCTATAAAACTGTAGGCAAACCTAAGCACGTTTTCTCTATTTCACACACCATCACTAATAGCAAATATGAAAAAGAACACTCTGACATTTTATCGGTTAGAAATATTAGTGTTTTTTTCATAAATTATTGTAGTTTCCTAGGTCTATTGCATAATGTATATATTAATTGGTGCACCAATCAAGCATAGTATACATTCATACTATGTAATAAGAGAACCACCCAATGAAATGTATTATTGAGTGACCTTTCCCCTAGTAATATAAACCAGGCATATGGCATATCTCAGGGAGAATTGCAAACAGTCACATTCTTCAGATAGCAGTTTTCTGGCTTGTTTAGTAAACTCAATAGTACATTTCCAAGCCAGAGATGACATATTTCTAAGTGTACAGAGAAGAATGTGCAGCTATAGTTTCCACAGAAGGTTTCTTTGCAGGTAACAGGAAAAATAAAATAAAATAAAAGTTGATAATGCCACATTAAGTGGAATCAGCACAGATTGCTTTGGCAAGGCTCTAAATGGCCAGATAAAGACGCTTGCAGGAGCAATATTGGAACTAACTGAGGCATAGATTGTAGAGACTGGCTGGAGTCCAGCACAAGGTAAACCATTGAAGCTGGCTATTGCTAATTCAGGAGGCTGCAAGTTGTGTCGTATGTGTTATGTGAGGTTTTGACTCCCTACTGAAAAACAGGATATAAAAACAGACTCCTGATCAGAGGAGACCACTTTCATTGTCCCATTCCAACTCACAATATGTTGGCAAACAGACTTTTGGGACTTTCATGTACAGTACAGCAGGGTGTTGACCATATCGAATTTTGCATTTATGGTTATTAATCCTGAACATGCATTTTTGTATTTATTTCTTGTCTCACTTTGCCCAGTGATAGAACACATTTAATGTATGTCTATCGACCTACTGTGTTTTCTGACTGTAGAAGGCTGTTCATCCTATGTAATCGTTGTCCATCCTATTAGTTATGCAAACAGCACTAGTT
The DNA here is from genome assembly GCF_009764565.3 of Dermochelys coriacea. Classification (NCBI taxonomy): domain Eukaryota; kingdom Metazoa; phylum Chordata; order Testudines; family Dermochelyidae; genus Dermochelys; species Dermochelys coriacea. The sequence goes on along the minus strand of NC_050079.1, from coordinate 31,520,201 downwards.
GGGTCTAATATCCTGCAAGTAAAGTAGAATCTATGCCAGCAATCTGGCACTGGGTTGGAGCTAGGGCCTGCCTGCTATGGGTTCTAAGGGTGAATTTAAGGATTGGATTTTGCAAAGCTAGCTACATCTCTATTCTTATTAAAATGGGTAGTGGTGAACAAAAACCTAAGTCTTTGTCTTATCAAACGAGCCCATCCATCTCCTCAATGGCAACATGTGGTTTTTAATGCAATTTAATTACACTTTATGCAAAATAGGTTATGAATGTATGCTTTTATGCAATATTAAATTGAAGTGCTAACAAATATTTTACATTAATCTTTTTGCCATTTTTGTCTCAGATATTTTCTCCCATGTTAATATTTCTGCATTATACAGATTATTGCATTATAAATACAAATTACAGAAGAATTTTGCAGAGGAAATTTATGTCAAGAGTATTGATAAATAGGGAGTAATATGATTTATGCCATTTAATAGTGGGTGTATGCTCACTGTCAAAAGTGCTTTTACCTTGGGGAAGTATTCATGTTCAAAAAATGTTAAACAATATGTAAACCTTACATTCTGTAAAAGTAATGTTGATATCCATGTGTGCCTGGCCCCCAGGAACTAATTCACATCACGATAAATGCCTGAAAGAATGTAAGGTTTCAGAGTAGCAGCCGTGTTAGTCTGTATTTGCAAAAAGAAAAGGAGTACTTGTGGCACCTTAAAGACTAACAAATTGATTTGAGCATAAGCTTTCGTGAGCTACAGCTCACTTCATTGGATACATTCAGTGGAAAATACAGTGGGGAGATTTATATATAGAGAAAACATGAAACAATGGGTGTTACCATACACACTGTAACCAGAGTGATCAAAAATCAAAACATTTTGAAACACAACTTTTACTAAAGATAAATACCTGTTAAATCTGTCAATTTGAGACTTTGTAACATCTAAAGTATTCACTATTTTCTTAACAGACAGGCTGGATGGGAATTTTTATAGGAATGAAAAAGTAGAAAGCAAGTAGCAAAAATTTAGAGATGTGAGACTCTAACTCTACCTGTCTGTTTTAGGTTACAACTACAAATGATTACTTCACATCTGAAGACATGTTTTGCTCAGAATTTTAGTACAATTTTGCTAAAGTTTCATCTGACAGGCTCTTGTCTAACTACAGGCTTAGTGGAGGATATGCAGATAGGGATCTAGTAAATTATATATACACAGACACACAAAATAAGATGTATTAAACTAGGGGAACTATTAAGTGGAGTCCCACAAAGGTTGGTATTCAGACGTCTATAGTTTCTAATCTAGATAAATGACCTAGTCACAAAAAAAACTGCAAACTACTTATATTTGCTGACATTGCACAATTAATGGAGATAGTGAAACATGTAGGAAGCAAACCCCACCACCCACACCCAAAAGAAAAGAAAAGAAAAGAAAAGAAAAGAAAAGAAAACCTCTAAGCACAACAACCAGAATTTAGATCTGCTATAGAATTTGGCTGATGCATGACAAATGAAATTAACATTGACAAATGCAAAGCATTGCACATTGGTTTGGGGTAAACAAATACTAAATGAATATGATTGATCCAGAGGAAAGGAATTCAAATAGGACCTTTAGATCATAGTGAACTCTTCATTTAAAACAACAACAACAAACTGAGGCAGAAGCAACCACAACACTTGTACTGTATATTATTATACTTTATAGTTACCTAGAATGGGAAAGCATGCCCACTACAGTTTGGATGGGATTATCCAATTCTCTAGCAAAACCCAGCTAGAAGATTGTGTCACCACTTTATAAAGTGATATTAATATAGCACTTGAAAAAGCATTAAGAAAAGTAGGGAAGCTGATTCATGGACTAAAAAGTATGAAATTATAAAACCTAAGTTCATATAGCTGAGAAAAAAGTGGAATTATTTAAAGTGGAATTATTTGAAGTGTGTGTGTGTCACACACACAAAACTGAAAGTAGATGATGTCAATTTGACTTACCTTAAGTATATGTGAGAAGACATTAACAGAAGCTAAAGAAAATGCTTATTTAAAATACATATTAGGAAGCCTCTTGGACACACTGAATGGAAGGGACCAGAACCTGTCTCTGTAGTCAAACTGTGTAGTACCATACTCCAAGGGTAGGTCTACTGAAGTTAATGGACATAGAGTAAGATACTATTCAGTGTGAGGGTGACAAAATCTGGCCCATACACCCGTCTAGCCCATACACCCTTGAAGAGACTGGAAAGAAGAACAATGGACTAATTCAAATGCTAATTAAGTGTTGCCCAGAAATTCCCTTGTGTATTGGGAGGAACACAAACTACTTTAAGGGTTGTAGCATACTTTGCTTTGTAACACTGGACAGTGAACAGAAGCTGGGAGGCCATGGCTTTGTGCCTTCTCCTCACCCCATGCTCTTGTTGCTGCCTCCTTTTGGGTACCATGCACAGTGAAGGGAGCAACTCAGAAGATGACCTGTGCTCCCCTAAACACAGGGAAAGCAATTCTGAGTGGTCCTTACATGGGCCTCACAAAAAGGAGGCTCTTTACTTCCTTCCCTCACTCTCTGCCCATGCAACGGCTAGCCAGAATCTAGCCCAAAGTGAATCCCTATCTGTTAAAATAAAAGATTATAGCCTTCAGCTGCTCATTCATTTCTTTTAGCCATCAGTTTTCAACATTAAGGATTATGCATTTAATGCCATTGGTGAGCAACATTATTATGTTTTCAAGAAACTGCTTTAAACCAAAACTGAAGATAATGTATTTTTCTCCCTCAGAATTACATGGTTGTGTCAGCAACCAGCAGGAATCCATTTGTGCTGTAGAATTACCACCTCCTGGAGGTGAAAAATGGGATAAAAGCAGGAGGAGTGTCTCCTTCTCAAAAGTCAAGGCTTCCTTGTCCGGAATAAAGGAGGAGGAAAGGAGGAAACTACAGCAAAGGGAACAGGGGCAGCTAAGAAATCTGCTATTGGGTAAAGACTTGATGATAAATAAGTCAGAACAGCTTTCTGCAGAAATCTTACAATGGAACAAAGTAGCAACAACAGTAAAAATTTTAAAGCAAGACGTACTCTGTTGTGTTTTGTGGGATGCGGAACAGGGCATGGAAAAGTAGTAATTCCAGGACCAAATTTACTGCCATGAGGCAAAGCTACCAAAGTCAATGGAATTGCACTATTTGATACCGAATTGTCCGTCAGTGTTGATAGCATAAAACAATTCACATGAACATGAGCAGAAGTGGCTAGAAGAGACATGGCAAAATTTAAGACATGTTCATGTGTGTACAATATTTCTGCCTATATGAGATTAAAATTCCTTTAAAGAAAAAAGAGGGAAAATAATCTCAATGTTTGAAACATTATTAGAAAGAACTTTTTAATCCATGAGCTACAACATACAAAAATTGCGTGTAGAAAAATTGCCATGAGAACACATGGGATGATGAAAAATTGCTGTGCATGTTTAGTTATTTCTTTGTGAAAAGAAAATGACATCCTGACTTACTGGGGGTTTCCCCCTTTGATGGGAATGCCGATTAGCAAAAATATAATCTATCTGTGCATAAGTGGGAAACAAAGCATGCTAAATATTTAGCATGAGTATATGAGTATATACTTATATGAGTATATTTATACTCATACTTATATGAGTATATACTCATAATATCCATACACCAATTTTTAAGTCAACCGTTCAAAAATTTTGCAAAATAATTATCCGCTGGGCTGGCATGTCCTTTTTCATTAAAGCCCACACAGAATTTTTATCAGACCTATAGAATCGCTGAAAATAAAGATGCTTTAATAGACACAACATTAACTATGGTGCTCTGAACATGGTACTGTAGTATAGAACAGTAATATTTCTTCTGTGTATAAAGTACAGCACAGTATAGGTAGTATGCATGGACAGTCACAAATCCCTAGTATTATGCCAAGATGACAGAGTACTTGCCTTTTTTTGTTCTGGTGCTGTAATTTATCTTTTAAAAAAATGGACTGCAGTTTTCCTACATACGATGTCATAATGGCATTACTCCTGCTAGAAAAGATAATCTACTTTACACTATCCTCCTTTACTAGTCACAGTCATTTCCCAGAAACAAGAGTATACACATCACATTAGCTGAAAATAAACTGTAAAGCACTGACAGTTCTTCGAAAAAAATGCCTATTACAGCTATCTGATGCTTTTCCTTCCCTTTGTCTACAAAATATACAAGATTTGTTGAAAAGTTTGCTATGCGCTCATATAGAACCAGAGCTACATCATTCCGGGACCACATACAAAGAAAATGCCCATGTGAGTGGATCTGTCAGTAGGATCAGGGCCTCAGCAACAAATGGTTATGTATATCTTTAATTTGATATAATAATGTTTCCATTATGTATCTTTTTAACAGTACTAGCTGTAATTTTAACACTAACATTATTTTCATGCTGTTACACCATAATACACCTTCTTTTCATGTTATATACACCTTACATTCAACATACCTGTATTTATTTATTTATTTTATGTGGTCACATAACTGGGCAGGATTAAAACTTTTTTTTAAAAACAAGAATTTTGATAATGTGCAGTCTTCTACAAAATTCCAAATACAGTGAAAAGAAAGCAATGATCCAAATAGGCAAGAAGTGAAACTCTTGCATAAGTGAGAAAATTGCAACATAAATGAGAAAACCACTTAAAACAAGCAAGAAAACACTATATCAATTGAGGAAAAGGATATCATAAGAAGATTTTAATACCCTCTAGGTTAAAAAGCAGACTTAAATAATTTTGATATAACTAGGTGGAAATGCTGTAGAGGTAAAATTTGATATAGCATGTTGCCAGGAGAGGTGTATCTATGATCAGAATGACTACATTTAATCCAACAGCATTGAAATGTGCAAGTTCTCTTTTGTCTTAGGGTTCACTTCATTCTAGCCAGAATCCTCCATGAAGAAGCTGCCTTCTGGTGTTTCTGAAGTAACCTGCCACTTCATATGAATATTCTCTTCCTTTTGTCTTGCTATTTATATTCATTTCTCAAAATATAACATATTAGTTAAAAACAATTTTGCAAGGGCTGGGAGTGCTTTAGCCATCTATCTATAGCCAATACATTTCCCTGCTTTTATGTAAAATGTGTTAAATTGATCTTGTTCCACATACTTCAGTGAAGAAACTCATCATAATGGGTCTTGGATTGGCCACTGCTGTTCATATGAGGTCTGTACCTTGTCTATGGGAATTAATATTTTTCAAAGAAAATGCCTCAGCAGCATTTTATTTCAAATAAATGTACATATCAATTAATTTGGTGCCTTCTTGAACTCCAGTTAGGACTATGCTGTTTCTCCTAAAATGATTCTCAAAATTGTCTGCTTTGTTTTTTATATAGGTGATTTCCATGTAAGTCACATAGCAGCCATGAAGCTATATCATAAAGCTCCAATTCCATTGAGGTTTATTTTCCTTTTCTGGTTCCTGCTTTTCTTAGAAAGGAATATCACTGTATTGGAGAGGGTCAGTCAACCTGATCCAACCTTGGTGCCCCATTCCTAAGATGGGACATGCTCCAGCTCTCATGAAGATCTACCTACCATTTCAGAGTCTGGTTTAGAGCCATGTTCGGTCTGCAAGTTACTGTCTTTCAGCTAATAGAAAGTAACTCATTACTCCAGTAATCTTCTGGAGGATGGTGTGGATTGCACTCTCAGCAAATTTGCGGATGATACTAAACTGGGAGGAGTGGTAGATACGCTGGAGGGGAGGGATAGGATACAGAAGGACCTAGACAAATTGGAAGATTGGGCCAAAAGAAATCTAATGAGGTTCAATAAGGATAAGTGCAGGGTCCTGCACTTAGGATGGAAGAATCCAATGCACCGCTACAGACTAGGGACCGAATGGCTCGGCAGCAGTTCTGCGGAAAAGGACCTAGGGGTGACAGTGGACGAGAAGCTGGATATGAGTCAGCAGTGTGCCCTTGTTGCCAAGAAGGCCAATGGCATTTTGGGATGTATAAGTAGGGGCATAGCGAGCAGATCGAGGGACGTGATCGTTCCCCTCTATTCGACACTGGTGAGGCCTCATCTGGAGTACTGTGTCCAGTTTTGGGCCCCACACTACAAGAAGGATGTGGATAAATTGGAAAGAGTACAGCGAAGGGCAACAAAAATGATTAGGGGTCTAGAGCACATGACTTATGAGGAGAGGCTGAGGGAGCTGGGATTGTTTAGTCTGCAGAAGAGAAGAATGAGGGGGGATTTGATAGCTGCTTTCAACTACCTGAAAGGGGGTTTCAAAGAGGATGGCTCTAGACTGTTCTCAATGGTAGCAGATGACAGAACGAGGAGTAATGGTCTCAAGTTGCAATGGGGGAGGTTTAGATTGGATATTAGGAAAAACTTTTTCACTAAGAGGGTGGTGAAACACTGGAATGCGTTACCTAGGGAGGTGGTAGAATCTCCTTCCTTAGAGGTTTTTAAGGTCAGGCTTGACAAAGCCCTGGCTAGGATGATTTAACTGGGACTTGGTCCTGCTTTGAGCAGGGGGTTTGGACTAGATGACCTTCTGGGGTCCCTTCCAACCCTGATATTCTATGATTCTATGATTCTGAGTTTCTTCAGTCACCTTGACCAACAGTCTTCTAGAGACATTCCCACAGATGCAGGAACCAATATGTCCTTTGAGGGGTAAAGTAGGAAGTAAATTACCTTGCAGCTGACTGACAGATTGTTTGGTCTTGAGCCAGTTTTAGTACCAAACTAGGACCCCTTTTAAACATCCTTTACTTTACAGTTTTCAAAGTACTATTTAAGTTTTACTTTAGTCCAACTATTTGGCCTTATAAAAACACCTGTATACATGCGGCACAGTGGGAATAAGAGAAAACATTTTAAGAGGAACAGAAAAAGTCTCCTTGCCAAGTCTGTCAGTGAAGCGGACATTCTGAAAAAGTGAGGAATAGATTGAATTTTATCACCATTGTTGTGCTGATTCGGTTCATTGACTGAAGAAGGACCAATGGATTCTCAAAGATCCCCAAAGTATAATACTAGATTTGAATAACTGCTTGTAGAAGTTCTATAAGCTATTAAATTGCATTAAAACAACATAAATTTTAAATCATGTATCACACCGACCAAGATTTCTGTAAACAGCATTTCAAGCATTCCACTTTCAGCACTGCCAGTTATTCTGCCCCTCCCCCCAATTTATTTATTTTAAACATAATTTTTCTATGCTGGGGGGGGGGAGTTCCCTCAAGGACCAAATTTTTAAAGACCAGCAAAACAGCTGAGATGAGCAAAATGCCTGCAGACTATTTGTGCATGCCCACGTGCCATGCACAGGCAGGTGTGCACACACACACACACACACTTCTGTGATTGCTGTCATCTGCCTTCAAAACTACATCCCCTTCACCAAGTCCCTAAAATGAACCCATAAATGAAAAGGCTAAAAGACATTAAAGTACATATCTGATTTTGTCTCTGTTAGAATAAGCTCTTCCCTGTGAAGAGTTGGTTCCATTCAATTCAGGCTGAACATTCCTGTCATGAGTGATAAACTATTCTACGACAGAACCAAAGGGCTGTACTCCACAGTGCTATGCTTTTGATCCAGACGAATCAGGTTATATAGTCACTATTATTAATTAGAAACAGTGTTGAAGTAAAAACATTTTAAATAAACCCAGGGATTGAATGTTAAAGCTGTCATTTTTTACATGGCCTCATGATTCAAGGATTAATGGACCTTAAAACAATCATAAAACTCCAAGGCCCTGTTCTAGTTTAGAAGAATAAGAATAGTTGTATTTCTGCTTCAGTATGCCAGTCTTAAATTCACTGTGTGTCACTGGGCACTGTAAACACTTCTAAGTATTTTGACATTGTGGTATAAGATGCTGCTAATTTGTTTCCTGCCTGACCTTCAACAGTTCTAAATATGTTACTATTCACCAGAAAATCCAAGAAAAAGAAGCAAGGGCTTAGTGAAAAAAATATTATGTCACATAAAAGTAGAATAATGTTTAGAATGTTCAGATTTCATTTTTATAATAAGGAAGTCACAGTATCATTTTGTTTTCATTATCTTTTCATCAATTTATTTTAGTTAACACTTTTTTTCCCCTTTAAAAAATAAACTATATAACACAAGATATTCATGAGGTGGCTAAGAATAATTGGGGCTTGGGAACTTTTCTGAATACAAAGTTGAATTTCTAAGCTGGGTCAAGATGTATAGAGAATTTCCAGGAGGCAGACAAGATGAAGTAATTACTATTATTGTTTAACAAAAACTATGAAATATATTCTGTAGTTCAGTCAAGACCCATAATGGACATTGACAGAGTTGTGATATACTGAAACTCACAATTCATCCAGACTTATCACCACTGATTGTTGTTATGTTACTGGGATACTGAATTAAATCTGAACAAAAATAAATCGTAAAAAGAAAAGGAGAACATTTTACTTATTTTTTTGTACTTCATCAGAGTACAGGCACACTGCCATTAGGTCAGAACAATGAGCTGGAGACCAAGAAGATCCCGAGTTCTAAATGTTTTTCTAATAAGCGACTCATTGGAGTGACCTTGAACAAGTTGCTTGACCACTCTATTCCACAGTCAGAAAAGCTGGAAAACTGGGTAAGGAGCACAATCTCGCTTAAACCAAATGTAGCATGTGAATGCAGCTTGCCTTGGTACATAAAGTACATACATTCTTTTTTGCTATTTTCTAGTATATGTCCTACCCCGGCCTCTCCTCTGCTCTAAACTGTAATGAACCAATTAAAGTGAACTTTGTTTCACAAATTATTTGTATTGATTTCTCTTCCAAGTATTTTACTGAACTTAATTATATCAAATGTAATTTGGATGCCCTCTTATTTTTCTAATTTCTTGACGTATAAAAGAACAACTCCAAAATTAGAAGTAACGGAAAAGGAGAAGGACCTTGGAGTATTGGTTGATCATAGGATGACTATGAGCTGCCAATGTGATATGGCTGTGAAAAAAGGTAATGCAGTTTTGGGATGCATCAGGAGAGGCATTTCCAATAGGGATAAGGAGGTTTTAGTACCATTATACAAGGCACTGGTGAGACCTCACCTAGAATACTGTGTGCAGTTCTGGTCTCCCATGTTTAAAAAGGATGAATTCAAACTGGAGCAGGTACAGAGAAGGGCTACTAAGATGATCCGAGGAATCTTGTCTTATGAAAGGAGACTTAAGGAGCTTGGCTTGTTTAGCCTAACTAAAAGAAGGTTGAGGGGAGATATGATTGCTCTCTATAAATATATCAGAGGGATAAATACCGGAGAGGGAGAGGAATTATTTCAGCTCAGCACCAATTTGGACACAAGAACAAATGGGTATAAACTGGCCACCAGGAAGTTTAGACTTGAAATTAGACGAAGGTTTCTAACCATCAGAGGAGTGAAGTTTTGGAATAGCCTTCCAAGGGAAGCAGTGGAGGCAAAAGATCTATCTGGCTTTAAGAGTCTACTCGATAAGTTTATGGAGGAGATGGTATGATGGGATAATGTGATTTTGGTAATTAACTGATCTTTAAATATTCAGGCTAAATAGGCCTAATCCCCTGAGATGGGATATTAGATGGATGGGATCTGAGTTACCCAGGAAAGAATTTTCTGTAGTATCTGGCTGGTGAATCTCGCCCATATGCTCAGGGTTTAGCTGATTGCCATATTTGGGGTCGGGAAGGAATTTTCCTCCAGGGCAGATTGGAAGAGGCCCTGGCGGTTTTTCGCCTTCCTCTGTAGCATGGGGCACGGGTCACTTGAGGGAGGCTTCTCTGCTCCTTGAAGTCTTTAAACCACGATTTGAGGACTTCAATAGCTCAGACATAGGTGAGGTTTTTCGTAGGAGTGGGTGGGTGACATTCTGTGGCCTGCGCTGTGCAGGAGGTCGGACTAGATGATCAGAATGGTCCCTTCTGACCTTAGTATCTATGAAAGGGGAATGGGGCAATTGTAGGGTGGCTATACAGCTATTAGAATAACATACCAGGGATTTTAAATGACCAAAAGTGTTCAGGACCTCAAATTTATCACCAGAATCCATATTTGTTATGACAAATTGTACTCTGAACTCTGTTACTGGCTCAGAAATGTAGACTAATTGGATTGCTAGTAAGAGGTGCACAATAAATACTTTTGACATTCATATTTTAAAGGAATTTAATTCTAATAATCACAAAAGTTTCAGAAGGTTTATTATGAGTATAAATGTGCAACATGTTTTTAAAAGCAATTTAGTACTGATGGGTCTTTTATTTATTTTTTCCCTGAAAACCTATACCATCAAGGTAACTTTTGCTATAAACAGCATTTTAAAATTAGCACATAAAAACTATCAAGCACTAAATTAGAAAAAAAAACCAGAATTTTTAAAGTGATAGTTAAATTTATGAAGCAATTCTGCTACACTCAAAGGCTTGTTGCTTGGCGTGCAAGCAAATTCTGGAATGTGTATTTGATATGCAAGTAAGTCTGTCTACATGGCATTAAAAGATGAGGGAAAGGATGAAATCAACAAAGGCTATGAAATTACAACCATGTGTAGAACACATGTACTTTGGACTTAAGCTTGTTTGCATGACTAATAGAGATAATATTAAAAGTCTTTTCTCATTTTTTTTTTGGCTCAGTGCCTTTTTCGCTACCTCCAAGAGCTGTTAATTTTGTTCACTGCTGAGCAAAAGTCAAAGCCAGAGTCTAAACAGCTTGTAATGAGTTTTCAATGGCCCATCTCACTGAAATTGAGGGCAAAGGAGCAGTAGACTTAGACACTGTCAGCCCTCTGAATTTATTATTGAGGATGCAATGTGTTCTGTGAAAAATACACAAAGGAGGTACTGAGAATTCAGTAGGTTTTACATTAAGCACCTTAACAAAGATGTATATTACTCATTTAAATACCTCGACAACACAGATAAACACATAGAAATCAATTGTAATGTAGCTCAATTAACGGTGTGATTGGTGGTGTAGTGCTTTCCAGTAACCTTATTTGGCAGCAGCTTAGTAGTGGAAGCTTAAATCCCATCCCTGAAAAGTGCTAAAATCTCACTGAGTACCTTCAACTCAATTCACAGTTAAGTCAGTAGGAGTTGAGTGCAGTGTTGTTTTAGCCATTGGTCCCAGGATACTTAGAGAGACAATGTGGGTGAAGTAATATCTTTTATTGGACCAACTTCTATTGGTGAGAGAGAGGAGCTTTCGAGCTTACACAGAGCTTTCAAACTTATGAAAGCTTGTCTCTCACCAACAGAAGTTGATCCAATAGAAGATATTATCTCATCCACCTCGTCTCTTTAGTAGGACTTGTGGAACCTCAGCACTGCCCAGGAGTTGATCACAATGTTATAAGACCTTAGTTACTACACTTTATTGACTGGAGGAAAAGGCACACGATTTACGATAGCCATCCTACTTACTTCTGTGAGCTTGTCAGATCTTATAAACTGATGTAGTCCGTATATTTTTGGGGAGGAGGAAGAGGGTAGATCTGCAAAGAAAACCCATGTTTTTTGCAGGAAGAGTTAATAATTCAGTTGGTACCATTTCCCCCTCTGCATATTATTTAACTAATCAATTTTATTAACCTCTACATAAATTATGTCCTGTATTTCTACCTTTCTTTCTGATTTTTCTTTTAATTACACTGTCACAGACAGTAATCTTTAGTGCTTTATCTTCGCTGAAGCTGAAAGGCCTGTAAGTTGCACTCATGGTACTAAGGAAACCTGGCTTTACAGGCTGAAGGGTGAAAAATAGCACCAACAGAATGGTTAAATACTTTCTAAAAGAAAATTTCTAAAATTGTTTGTAGATAAGAGGCATATTTAGAACAGCACATGGTGTGATATAGTAGAAAGCTTTGACTGGTTCTCATCTCAGATGACCTCAAAATCTCACCTCCTGTGTAATTCCAGAATCCCAAACTTCTGTCATTTAAACCTTTTTTTTACTATATCAAACGTACTTCATAGTCCAGCCCTTTGAGCTGGGGCATTTTTGGTGTTTTTTTTTTAAATTGTACATTAGCCCCTTCTTAACATGTCACTAGTTATATTGGGAATAGTACAGATGACATTTTACAGTGGAAATGTTGTTTTTTTCATGGCATTAGGCCAGACCCAAAGGATGCGTTTACCTAATACATTACCACTGTTAGTGTCTCCCATTCTGTTGGCCTCACTAAGAAAAAATTCTGCTCACAACTTCCATTCATAAATGTATATGAATTCTAAGAGGTATGTTGCTGTATTGAGTGAGATACATTTATATATTTATTTTGTTTAATAAATCCAAAGACTATACTTTCTGTCCTCTTCAAGCTGATCTCCAATTCTATGCACCCAATTTTTTCCAAAAGTAAGTTGTACCTGCAAATGTGGATTTCTAGATGATTTGCGTGTGCAAATTAGCACATTCAAAATGGGTATACCAGAAAATAGACTAGCAATCACATAAGAAAATTTGGCCCAAATTCAACTTCATTTGATATTTTATTTTATTTTCCAATGTATTTACCCAAGGAAGTTCAAGTTAGATGCAAAATATAGGGTTCAGCAAGATCCAAGGTCGCACAATCAGTGAGAAGCTCAGCCCAGATTATTAACCAGAATCCTTGTAGCTCCCAGTCATTTAAACTAGCCACTGTGCCTCAGTCTCCTTCAAGTAAAGAGCAGTAGAAGGGTTGTCATTTGCTCACTGCAGTGATGTGCCTATTCTTCGTTCTTTTAAAAAAGGAGAGAGAGGCACAGAGAAGTTTTTGAACTCCTACACAATGTATCACATATTCTGAGGGTGAGATTGTGGGGGAGAGATTGAAATGTCTTTAAATAAAACTGGAAGTTTTTAAAAATACTAAGATCAGAGGCAAAATATGTACCATAACATTTAACACTGCACACAGGAAAAGAATGGTATGCTGTCAGAAATACAAAGGCAAGAAATCACATGACTTAGAGTAACTTACTGGGAATAAATGTAACTCCTTTATATTCAGTATTATTGACAGGCATTATTTTCAAGTGATTGATATTTTAAATGCATATGAATGGGAACTCTACGTCACTAGCTACTGAATATACTACAGAAATACTAGTACATTGAGTGCAAGTGAGTGGAGAAAATGTGTAACAGCAAAAATAAAAGTATCTGCAAAAGGAACTCAAAAGCTGTAAGAAGAGAGATGAAAACTTAATTCATGATGAAAAATGTTTTACCACATTGCTAAATGTTTGCCAGATATCTATGTATTCATTCTTAAATCCTTTAACCTCTGCAAGCAATACTCTGAACATATGATATACCCAGAGTTCTTTAAATTCAAATTCTTTTACTGGTAAAAATAACCCACAAATGTATATTCTGTAGTGCCAAATAAAAGAGTTTGTACTATTCAACAGGAATGTCACATTTATCCTCTTTTGCATATGCAACACATAATAGCTAGCTTATACATGGCATACAACTTTTCAAATAGGTCCCTGAATAAATAGTACTACGGAGAGTTGTGTATGTCGTCACATATAATAGAATAGATAGTATATTGCATCATGCATTAGAGAGGACAGATCCTCTAGGTCTCCTTTACAATTTCATCATCACATAAAACACTTTCAAAAATTGCCATAATCTGGCTATGCAAACCATTCCAGTTTTCCAATTTCTCTTTTCCTCGCTTCTCATCCTCAGTATTGTCAAGAGGATTTCAGAGGCTTGTGCACAGCATTTAGCAGCAGAAGTAGAGTAGGGAACAGCAAGCCATTTCAGTAACAGCAATCTGTAAATCCTCCATATGGACACTTATTTGAATTGTGCGGTCTGGTTCATAATAGTATCTGTTCCCCGGATATACTAGGCTAAGGGACAAGCAAAGTGCAACCCATTCTTCCAGATGATATTCCATGTCATGAACAGTGAAAAGGCCCAGATCTACATGACATCAAGGATCAAAGGCATGCACCAGTTTATCTTCCAATTCTCACTGCCTATCCTATTCTGGTTCAGAGGCAGAAATTAAAACAAACACTTTATATCTGTGCTGAATATACATGTGTTTCTAGGGAAAAAAAACAGGGCTCTTTCCTCACATTTGACTATTATGCCAATGTTGAAAAGTCCCATTTTTTCCCATGGAACAGTGAACATTTATACAATCATTAAAAGCTCATCTTGCACCATACTTTTTCTCCTTCTCAGTTTTAATACATTTTTATAATTGCATTGAAGATATTCTAACCCTGTTTTTAGTGCAACGATAAAATTTATGAACCATGACAAACATATCATATCAAAGACCACCCGAAGAATAACAACGTACATGTCAATAGAAGTAATCGGGGCTTCTGCTTCTGAGAAATTCAGGATTTTTAAAAAAGATTAGGATGAAAAATAGTTAACAAAATATTACCTTAATAATAATGAAATGGTTATAAGATACCACAATTGTTCCAAAAGGAAAAGGAAAACAACACAGGTATATTATAAAATATACACACACCACAAACCTTGACAAACATATCATAGACCAATTTAGACATAGTATGATTTCATATAAGAAAGATCTAGTATGTGTAGCATGTTTTTCACTGATGTTGTCAGCATGCTTTCCTGAATAGCAAATTTAATTCTAGTTACTATACAGCTTTCTGAACAATTTTTACTTCTAAGATCAATTTTCTATCTGCTTAAATTTCTATGCGACTCCTGACCCCATTGCCATAGCATCTGAGTGCTTATTGTCTTTGTTACACTGTTCTTTGTTAGTGACAGTACTCACAGAACATAAATAGTCCTCAAGTAAAAAAAAAATCCCCAAAGTTAGCCATTCACATCATATTACTGATTAGACATGTATTTAAACATGCAATCCCCAAAGAATTTTTGTGAGGATTCCTAATTCTAAACATGTTTCAAACAAATATAGTCTAATGGAATATGAGGTGTGTGTATTTCTGGTGTTTTACCATGTGCTTCCCTTCACAACAACACATTTTTGAAAAACAGCCTAAAAACAAGAGAGGAGAGAGAGAGAGAGAGTTCTTAGTTTCACATTCTGCTGAATTATTACTTTGCCTTTTCTGCATAAGGAAAAAAATGCTGAGGTTCATAAAGAAATGCAGGTAATTTACCCAATTTTTAAACAGTTATTGTGACAAAATGGATTGAATAGGTATTGTAGATACAAGGATACATAAATGAAATGCATCCCACTGGAAAAGCTTTTTGTTCACATTGTCATTTACAGCTTCTGAATTAATAGACCAAGAAAGGCACCACAGGCACCAACAAAATGCAGTAAAACCATTGGCAGCCAGTGGTGTCTCAAAGTTTAATTCCCCCGGGGAGAAAAGGACACTGCCTAATCTGTATTCAGTCCTGACATTGTCCACATCTGATATGGAACATTAGCTACTAACTCTCTCAATAGACTAGTGTCCTTCAGTTTATATTACTTTATGTTAATAGTAGAAAAATTACACACAACATCATTTATCATTGTTATATTGTACTATACATACCATAGCTTATTTTAATATATTTATTTACCTCTAAGAGGTAGAGAAATATTATCTATTTATCTATAAATATATGATAAACCTGTAGAGACAGAATCAATGTGGAATAATAAAAATTAACTGGGATCTCCAAGTTATTTAATTGTATAATTAGTGGCAAGATTGTTTTTGTCTGAGAATACCATATTTTGCTGTGTTATAAATCTTAAGGAATCAGCACATAAAAAAATGTTGCATCTTAATCATAATATATCTTTTGCTTTCTCCTCCTATTTGTGCAGCAGCTTTCTGCTCTGCTATTGCATCCTTGATTCTCCTTCAGCTTTTTGACTTCTGACATTTAACCTATCACGTGGGCAGGATTTTTTTTTTTTTAAATGTTAAGTGTATACCAATGCAGTTCCATGGATCAACCATCAGGAGCTACCTAATGCTGCTGCTTATATTTTCTGTCTCAAAATTTACATCTGTATGCATCTAAACTCCAGTATGTTTGAAGATACTCCTACAGTTAATGAAGCGTGCTGTTAGCCTGGACTGGAATATATTATTTAATTTTTTGAAGAGGGCCATAAAATCTAAGCTATGAATGAAGTTATTAATGGTGGCCCTATTTTTTAACAGAGTTTGGCCAGAAGGGACCATTATGATACAGTCTGATCTCTTGACCACAGAATTTCACCTAGTAATTCTGGCAGCAATTCCATAACCTCTTGTTGAGGTACAGCAGTTTTTTTCAGAAAAAAAATCCAATTTGATTTAAAGACTCCAGGCGATAGAGAATCCACCAAATCCCTAGCTAAGAAGTTCTGATAGTTAGCTACACTCATTGTGAAAAATTGTACCTTATTTCCTGTTTTGAACTTGTCTAACTTCAGTTTTCAACCCTTGGATTTTGTTCCACTTGGACCTTTCCACTGTGAGGCCATGTTAAGGGTACTCTAGAACACGTGTTCCAGTAAAGTTCCAGCAAGCAGACTCAATGGGCTCTATATTTTAGATTAGTGGAAGCTAAATGGAGCATCTGTCAAAACTATGAATATCTTCAAATTTGAGAATTTCCTTTTGTTTTACTGGTCACCAATGTTTGTGTCTGTTAACACAGTAGAGTTCTGGGGCTTCTTTACATGGGTACACTCTGGAAAGTTAATCCAAGTTAACTAATGGTGCGAATTAAAAATTGATTCATTAATGCCTGTGTGGACACTCTCATTCAGAATTAACCTTATGGGTTCAGGTGGGTTTCTACTCAATGAGAGCTAATGCAAATATGTGTACAGAAGCAGGGGGATCACACCTCTAGCTCACAGTGTAGATGTAGCCTTATTTAATTTGGAGTAATTTTCCTGAGTGTCCCAATGTAGACAAGCCCTTGTCCGCTTTTAGCCTTCTCTCCTTAAGGAGGAAAGTAATATTCTTACTAAAGGTTTTGGTGCCTTTTGTCTAGAGGTGTTAACTGAGATTTTTTTTACGTCACATGTCTTTTCAGCTTGTGCATTTGTCATTTATATTTCAGACTCCCCTGTGCAAATCAATCAATAAACAGGTGTTTTCTCAGCCCTACCTTTGCCCAGAGAAAGTATGATGCACAAGAGATTCAAAGCCAAATGTGGACATAGAATGGTAGATAAAGAATTGGTCCTGAGATACTATGTTGATGAGTGATCTAGAAAAACCATAACCGCTGGACAGATAGGTTACACAGATAAGTTAGACAGATAGAAAGACTTGCTTGCACACTTGTTCAGGTCAACTGGTGACCTGAATGCCACCAAGGAAAAGGAAACAGCTGTTTCAAGTATCACTGGAAGAATGATGGAAGTAAATTGAACCACAGATGGAGTCCGACACCTGAAGGGGCTAGTCTGGTAAGAAGCAGTCTATGCCAGAGAAACACACTTAAATGTTGCTATATGGAGTGCTAGCAGAAGACAAAGGGGGAAGAAAACTCTTGAGCATCAAGATATCAACTCAAAAGATTAAGTATCAGATTATTGGTAATTTAAACAAAGAGAGATTGTCTGCTTAAGCGTTTAATACTTCAAATTCATAAACTACTGAACATGTGTTAACTAGATCAGGACTAGACCCAGTCAGATAACTGCACTAGATGGAAGACTCCATTCAAATAAGATTTACTGTAAAATAAGTTCCTTGGAACTTAGAGTTGGAAAAGACCTATAAAATCACAATCACTTCCTCTTGAATTATATTTTTTCCAGTTTGAAATGCACCAGATGTTAAGCTGATACTGCATTTGATATTAACCAAAAGACTAAGAAGTAACAATCATATCTCCTTAAAATATCTGTACATACTGAGGTAGGACCGGCTCTAGGCACCAGGAATTCCAGGGGCAGCATTCCGGCCACCCTTTTTTGGGGGTGGGGATGGAAGGGGGGGGAAGGGGTGCTCTCGGATCTTGGGGCAGCAAATTTTTTGCTTGGGGTGGCAAAAAACCTAGAGCCAGAGTAGCAGGCAGCTTTTAACAGAACAACAAAATCACCCTCTCTGAATTATGGTATACTTCCATCACAGTTCAGAATAAAACTGTCCTTCTTTATTTGAACCTAGGTTCTACAGAACAGTTGGCAGAAAACTATCCCTTATTGTTTGGCATAACTGTCTGGCATAACCGACCGTCCCTGTTCAGGAAAGAACCATGACTAGACTATCAGAGGTATTGAAAGGTCAGAGTTCTAATGTATTGACAGAGCTGAAAGTGGAGGCCTGGACAGCACATGTCCTCATCATGCCTTGCTCTAGTTAATTTCATCTGTCCCTTATGAACAATGAAATTCAAAATGTTAGTGAACCAGCTACCTGCCATTCTGTGGACAGCTGCAGCATATAGCAGGTATTTTAACAATACTGCTAAATCCATCCATCCGAATAAATTAGGAACATATCCTTGTCATCCAAACTGACAACAGGTGCACAATATGAAAGTTTGTTACTCTGCCAAGTTAAGTTGGATGACAGCACTCCCTAGATATTCATCATGCACTCTGCTATGGCTATAGATACTAAGTGATAGGTAAATTAAATGGCAATGTATTACTATCCACCTGAGAAAATATGTATTAATGCAAATTTCACAAAATATGTCTCTCTTCATCATTTACTCTCACCTTATTTTATTAAACATATCCTATTGTAACCCTGTAATAAACATGGATTCATGTTTCAAAACAAATTAGAGACTTCCCTTCATTTTTCCTCCATTTTTACCCACGGATGTCATCTTGGAAATCATCAGATTAAAAAGTATTGTAAGTGTGTACACACTTCCATTTTTAAGAGTTTTCTGAGTTTCCATTAAAAACCACAATTTCAAATGGTTTTAGAACTAAGACATAAAATAATTCTCCAAGCTGAGAGTGGATGATATAACATCTTGGCCAATTCAAGCATTCTTAAATGAGCAGAATAGGTTTAGCTACTTTATACCTACTTTTGCATTCCAATAGCTTAAAAGCAACTTCATCCCCAAATGAAATTTTGCAGGTCATTAGCCCATAATAATTAAATCTCTTAAATTTATGAACATATGAAAATAAGCCACTGTACATGGGAGGTCATCTTTCCTGTATAAACATTTTATTCAAATACTCAGAAGTTAAGTTCTTTTTTGGATTGTTTAGCCATTAATAATGGAAGGATGGAGAGTAGTTTAAGATCTTATTTAAAAATCATTCTAATGCAACTGACAGTTTATATAGGGCGAAAAGCTTTTCTCACTGTTTGCATTTTCAGAATGTTGTACTGCTCAACAAAGGTGCTATTTTCACATGGGACTCTCAACTGATTTGATTCCTCCTTGGGGGAGAAATGAGTGATGCACAGATTCACAATTTTTTCCTAGTGTATTTCATTCCTAATATGTACACAGTTACTGTTCACCCTGAACAAATATAACAAAAGTGGTGGAAAAGATCATTCTGCTTTCAGAAAGCCAACAGCACTTATGTCACAGCACCTTTTCACAGGGACAGCTTTTCCAATTCTTTCTCCAGCTGCTTTATAAAACGCTCTTCCCCCAACCCTTTCTTCCATCACATGGACTCCTTTTGTTCCGAGTGCTAAGCATGTCTTTGGTCAGGTGAATCTGGGTGTTAGAAATTGGTTTGCCCACACCTTTAGCTGCCAATCTGCCTAGGGCTATCTTGCTAGGAGGAAGCCAACCTATCACACCTTGGAAGAATTTTCTTCATTGGCTGCAAAACGTGGGGCAGTGTGCAACTACAGTAACTCCTCACTTAAAGTCGTCCCGGTTAACGTTGTCTCATTGTTACATTGCTGATCAATTAGAGAACGTGCTCGTTTAAAGTTGCGCAGTACTGCCTTATAATGTCGTTTGGCAACCGCCTGCTTTGTCCATTGCTTGCAGGAAGAGCAGCCTGTTGGAGTTAGCTGTTGGGGGCTTGGAACCAGGGTGAACCAGCAGCCCCCCATTAGCTCCCCATTCCCCTAAGTTCCCTATGCGGCAGCTGCCCAGCACGCTATCAATTGCCAGCAGTTCAGCTGTCCCTCCCCCCACTGCCATGTGCTGCTCCTGCCCTCTGCCTTGGAGCTACTCCTGGGAGCCTCCTGCTTGCAGTGCAGTGGGGTGGGAGGGGATGAGTGGGGCTAATGTCAGGGTGCTCCCTCCCCACTGCTCCTGCACCCCACTTACTCCATTTCCATAGAGCAGGCGGAGGAGGGGGACACTACAGGGCTCAGGTCGCAGGGAGCTTCCGGGCAGCAGTTTCTGTCTCAACTTGCTGATCTACTTAAAAAGGCAGTGTACTTAAAGGGGCAACATGCATCTCTTTCTCTCTCACACTCTGTCTGCCTTGCTGTCTCCCCTCCCTCCATTCATGATGTCTTGTAGAGCATGAAGCTACATTAACAACAACCTTTGAGGGCTCAGCCGAGTGCTAGTTCACCATTTAGCAGTAAGGCATTCCCTGGGAAATATCCCACGCTCTGACTTCACCACCTCTACCAAGTTTCACAATCACTATTGCTGTGTACAGTATTAAATTGTTTGTTTAAAACTTATACTGTGTGTGTATACTCTTTTGTCCGGTGAAAAAAATTTCCCTGGAACCTAACCCCCCTGTGACAGACTCAGACCGGTGGGGTGCAGGAGTCTGGTAGAAGGCAAATATACTGGGCATGGGATGAATAGTTTTCTGTTCCCTGGGTGACCAGAGCAGAGGCTGCCCTAGAGCAATCAGGAACCTGCTAAAACCAATTAAGACAGGCAAGCTAATTAAGACACCTGGACCCAATTAAGAACATAGTAGAATCAATTATGGCAAGCAGACTAATCAGGACATCTGGTTTAAAAAGGACCTCCCATCAGTTAGTGGAAGGTGTGCAAGGAGCAGGGAGTAAGAAGGTGTGCTACTGGAGGACTGAGGAGTACAAGTGTGATCAGGCTTCAGGAGGAAGATCCTGTGTTGAGGATAAAGAAGGTGCTGGGGGGAGGCCATGGGGAAGTAGCCCAGGGAGTTGTAGCTGTAGCTGTCACACAGCTGATAGAAGAGACATAGACAGCTGCTATCCACAGAGCCCTGGGATGGAACCCAGTGTAGAGGGCAGGCCCGGGTTCCCCCCATCCCCCCCAACTCCTAATAAGACACAGGAGGATTAGAGCTGGTCTGTGAGCAACACCAAAAGGGAAGGTCTAATTTGGAAAGGGATCTGGCCTGTCCCCGACCCACTAAGTGGGAAAACAAAGCCTGCGGAGATTGCTCTCCATTTCCCCCATGCTAGCCAGTGATGAAGTTAGCTGAGTGAATGGCAGGTTTGAGCCTCTAGCAGAAGAGGCCAAACTGAGGGCTCTGAGAATCTCTGAGGTAAGCAAATCCGCCAAAAACTCACCAAGGCAGAGAAGGAACATTGTCATATACCCCTATTTACATTAATTTTTATGGGGAAATTGGATTGGCTTAACATCGTTTCACTTAAAGTTGTATTTTTCAGGAATATAACTACAATGTTAAGCTAGGAGTTACTGTATTCCAACCCAGTGTCCTTATTGGATTGTTAATCACCACCCTTCAGATGGTGTGAGGTTCTTGTCCTAAAGCCCCTTGGGTTGAATCCTTTAGAGAAAGTTTCATATTAACATTAATTCCGGTATTGTATTTTTCACCACTTCTGTGCCATGACAATAGCTGGCATATTAACCTATCACTTTTATTCTTCAAGAAACATATTTTCACCACCTCACAAGTTGTTCAACTCCAAACTCTGCCTCTAGAAATCCAAGACCTAGTGGTGCAGATCCTTCCCAACAACCATTCCATGTCTAATAGAGCAGGTTATTTTGCACGTATCAATGATGAAATGTAGTAGACTATAGAAATGTAGTGGCTATAAAAAATGCTACATGAAAAACTGTTTTGTAAACTCCATATTCTGGTTCAGAAAAAGTAAAATGCTTTTTAAATGTATATTCAGATTCATAGATTTTAAAGCCAGAAGGGACCATTAGATCATCCAAATCTTATCTCCTTTATGATACAGGCCATAGAATTTTATCCAGTTACTTCTGTGTTTAGTCCAATAATTTGTGTTTGACTAGTGCATATCATCCAGAAAGGCAACCAGCCTTGAAATAGTTGGGATTGTCTCCCTTACAGCACTGTTACCACTATATCTGAGAGTAGAAGAAATCTCAGTGGAAAGCTGGGAACTGAGTTAAGATGTAAAACCTATAAACCTTTTCTTTTAAGTCCAAACCACTCAGTGCTTTTGCACTGCAACAGACAATGACAGCAAACACAGTACAACATCTATAAACACGAACAGGCAAAAACATCTTTGACTTAGAGGCGACGTAGAGAAAGCCTGAGTGTGTCTTACAGGTGGTAACCCTGAAAGTGTGGGAAAATACATACAAAGACCATGTAAGCTTAAAACACTTGGATGTGTGACCCTGATAGCATAATGATAGTGCTGTGGGGCAGGACACAGAGGCATAGAGTTCTTACATTTTCTACTCTCTAGGCCAGTGGAGCTTAGATATGTTGTGAAACAAATATATTTCATTTTGGCAACGGGAAAGGGAAAAAGATAACTGCTGGCTGCTTGAATGTATCTTCCTACTAATGATTCCAAGATGAAAGGAGAATGTTTGCCAAAGCTTAATAGCTCCGTATTAGGCTACTTATAGTTTTGTAATAATTGAGATCAGGAGGGAGATGCTCCCTTTCAGGATGTATTTTGTTATTTTTAGGTTACTTTAATATCAGCATGATCTTGAGAAGTGCTCAGCATCCAAAACTCCCAATGACATCAATGGGAGCATTGGGTGGGCACCATATCTCAGAGGCAGGGCCCAAAGTCCATACTTTTCTGCTTACTTTACCATCTTTAAAAATGTTTCCTCTTCTTTTCTTGAGGCAGGCTCTCTTGGCCACTGAGACTGACTAGGATTGACTGTATTTTCTACAGAGTGGATTCTGAGCTGAGAAGAGTATGGAGATGTGGGATCAACAGAGACAGTAATATCAAGCTGAAATATTAAAAAATATAGAGGGAAAAATTGGAGAGACAGAGAAACAGCATCTGAAAGAATAAGTCAGGGGAAGGTCCAGAAGGAGAGAAGGATTGCGAAGAGGCATGAATGACAGATATAAGTAACATGAGGGCAGATCCTGAGCTGGCACAAAGTGTCATAGCTCTATTAATGGAAGCATGAACATTTACACCAGCTGAGGATCTGCCCCATGGCATTTAGGCTTTGAAAAGAGAAGTGTGCAGAAAGGAAGACCTAAGAAGAGACCAAGGAAAAAGAGAGGGGTAAATAATAAAGGTCAGAAATAATTGTTTTGGTCTTTGGGTTTGATATAGTGTCTGTGTGCGAGGAAGGCAGAATGTGTTTCAACTCCTGCTGGTAAGAGTTGCTGCCCATGGACTTTGAGAATGGTTCTCTAGTAAAAGCAAAATAAAATAAAAAAATTGAACTGGACATCTGCAGTGGCTTGGTATGAGAGTTGTTCTGTCTAGTAGGTGAGAAGTGTGGCTGCTTGAGAATGAGAATTACTTCTGCTATTATCTTATTTGGTTTTACTGCCAGCAAAGGACATTTCATCTTACTTTGCTTAATTGTGGACAGCCAGTCATACTCAGTTATTGTTTTTACTTTTATATACTATTACTGAATTAGTTTTTATAGATGTTAGTTCTCAATTAGTGTATTCCCTTCAGGAAGCTAAAGCCTCTGATGTTTAGTTTCTTTCCAGATGATACCATCATGGCCATCTGTAACGCCTTTCTTTTATGTCAGCCATCATTGCAGCTATCCCATGGCTGAGCTTGTCTGGCATAATAGTGGGCCTTGACTCAAGCTTTGGCTTGCTCTACTTATGGCCTAGAGTTCCTTTCCATCTTGTGCCTGTTTCTAAGAATCTTTGGCCTAATCTTACTTGTTTAACTTTTCCTTCTACTTACTGTACATTCTATTCTCTTTTATTGACTTCCAGGTGTTTATTACATATCTTGATGAGTTCAAGTTATTGACTGATCCACAGAGCAGTTTAGAACAACTACAGTTACACATTATAATAAATAGGTGGATACTTCAAGCAAAAGGCATTCAAAGGCATTAAACAGTACATTTGTTTCCACAGAGTCACCATAGAGTTATTACAGGTGCCTTCCATTCTAAGAATGGGGGGAACATTGTGGTCATCTCAGATACTTCCCTGTGGTAACTGTTGGCAAATGATGACTTTTTAATGGCAACCAAGGCAGGATAGCATGGGACAGGCTTGAAGAAAATTATTTAATGATCACTTAAAGAGAAGATAAGGTCCTCAGTGTTCTAAAGAAGGGACAAATGATATGGATGAGAGAAATTACAGATCTTAAACAGAATAGATAACTGGGCAAATGAGTTGGAAATAAGTTTCAATATCTCAAGTGTAATGACTTAAAAACAGCACAGATAAACGTATGACTAAAATAAATTAACATTTTTAATAATTTTTGTTTAACAAAGCAAATCAAATGCACACTTTCTCCATGCTCTCCAAGTGCCGTACTTCTTAATAATCCCACAGAAAAAAACCCAATGCTGTTATTAAATAGCAGTTGTGATTGCTTCTGGGGAACACCTCTCCCCCCACAGAAACCCATGGAAACAAGGAAATATCCAGTTACGGTATCCTTCTTATTAACTGAATCTCCATACATCACATACAGCACATCCACTGACAGACTCCACTCTTCTATAAATAAGGCCCATACAACTCCACATGTACACTAACACAATCCACACTCAACATTCTTCACAACTGCACTATCATTCAAAATTTAAGCTCCGCCTAAGCACCAGAAGCTTCTACCAGACAACTCTGCACAGGTGAAGAAATCTAGGAAGGATTATTTTCCCCATGGGGATGTATGAGGCTGTAGTTAAAGTTCAGTATTATAATGTGACCATGAGGACCCTGACGTGTGTTTCTCTAAACTCTAGACAACACTCTCTCTTTTGTAGTCTACAATACAAAAACAGTAAATAGGCTAGAATGGAGGAGTGACCGGTGGCGGAGCAGGGTGCGTGTGTCTCACAGCTTTCTTGGGTCCACCTACTGAAAGCTGGGTTGGTATTATTGAAAGGTAAAAGAAGACTTACAGGGATCAATCG
The DNA here is from genome assembly GCF_009764565.3 of Dermochelys coriacea. NCBI lineage: Eukaryota > Metazoa > Chordata > Testudines > Dermochelyidae > Dermochelys > Dermochelys coriacea. Next base: position 31,494,969 of record NC_050079.1, on the reverse strand, counting down.
CTAAACACGAAAAAATGTTCAGTGTAGTTAAATGTATACTCTGTAGTCTGGAACAAGCAAAACTTGAAGAAAATAGCATATATTCTGGCTTATACAAGTCTAGCATAAGCAGGCTATTGGCATCCAAACAGAAAATACACATTTTTGTGGTATCCTTGATATCACGGGACTGTTTTTATTTCTTCTGAAAAATATTAACTTTCATTTGCCTCCTAGTTGCTGGTTAAAGCTTTCAGAAATAATAAGCTTGGGAAAACAAAAAAATAAGTAAATAAATTCACTTTCCCTAAGGGGTATAGGAGATATCAGTGGTAATTGTAGCACACTTCTGATAATTTTATAACATTGCCTTAACTACTGGGTCAATAGTTGGATTAACAGACAGGAACCACAGGTAGAATCTGCATTTGAAAGAATCCAACACTTTCACGCAGAGAGGATTTGTGTGTCTCCCCTCCTCTCCTAATGCAATTTTGCTTTCCACATGGATTAATCACTTCTATTTTTATTTTGGGAAATATTTTAACAAGGTCTTCTAATCTCTGTGGTTCCTGCATGAAATATAAACAAAGAATATTGATGATCTCATATCCAGTGTTCCCTCTGATTTTTCCCACCCATGTGTGGGATGAATTCATGTGGCGGGGTGGGGCTGAGGGGTTTGGAGTGTGGGAGGGGGCTCAGTGCTGGGGCAGAGGGTGGGTTGTGAGCTCTGGGGTGGGGCTGGGGATGTGGGGTTTGGGTTATGGAAGGGGGCTCAGGGCTATGGCAGAGGGTTGGGGTGTGGGGGTGAGGGCTCTGGCTGGGGATTCAGGCTCTGGGGTGGGGCTCTGGGGTTTGGGTTATGGAAGGGGGCTCAGGGCTATGGCAGAGGGTTGGTGTGTGGGGGTGAGGGCTCTGGCTGGGGAGGCAGGCTCTGAGGTGGGGCCAGGGATGAGGGGTTTGGGGTGCAGGCTGCCGCAGGGCTACAGTGGGGAGAGAGGACTCCCCCCAGCTCTCTCTCCCCGCAGCAGCATCTGGGCTGGGGGGGAGGGGCGCCTCTCCCTGCTGCCGCGGCTCTGGCATGGCTGGGCTGGGTGCCTTTCCCTGGCTGCGGCAGCTCCGGCAGGCCCAGACTGGGGAGGAGCTCCTCTTCCCAGCCGCGGCAGTTCTGGAGGGCCTGGGCCGGGCCAGGGAAGGGTGCCTCTTCCCAGCAGCTCCGGAGGGGCTGGGTCAGACTGGGGGACTTGTGCAGCCCTAAATAGCATGCCGCATGGCTGCACAGCTTACAGGGAACCTAGCTCATATCTATTAAGAGTCCAGAGCAGGAAATATCTGATATTTGGAAAGTTAGCAATTGCTTGACAATTCTTCTAGTGGGAATGTACTGCAGCAGTGGGCTTCACAATATTTTTTAAAATTGAGACAGGGATCTTTTCTGCATCTTCTCCCTCATTTGAACACACTGTCATTTATTTCCTTTATGCCAAGAGATGGACCTCACTTGGGAAAGGGATTGGATGTTATATGAATAATAATAGTAATATCCAGAGTTATAATTAATGACGACAATAATTTTGGAATGAATATGAAACCTCACAGTTCTGGGTTTAAGCCAATCTCTAAGTTTGAGAGATCAGGATGAAACTAAATGTTATGGGGCAAATGATCCCACACCTGATTACTGCAAGGTTCTTACACGTTCCTCTGAAGTATCTTGTGCTGGCCACTGTTAGAGCCAGGATATTGGTCTAGAAGGACCTCGGATCTGATCTAGTCTGGCGATTCTTACTTCCTAGCCTTATAGAAAAATTGTCATCTTCTTAAAAACATTGTTTTCATTTGTTTTAATTCTCCACTGCTTGCAATTTCCTCTTATAAACTTAAAATAACACCCAGCTTTTTAAATTTGTGCACGTAGAATTGTACCTGCAAAAAAATATATATGAAATTCTGCATTTGACCACTTTAGCTTACTGGGTTAAGAATCTAAACAGTAATGTGTGCACAGAAATATCTAATTTGCATGTGCAGTCAATGCAACTGCTCATGAAATTAAGTGCGCAACTGAGTGTTCTTTCTTACACATAAGTTGTATAAACTGGGGACGAGTAAATGTAAGTCCCACTTTTCTTTCCCTATCAATTTTGTCCTTTTCCATTTGAAAACTCTTTCGAAAAAAGCAAGTCAACCCAGTTCTGTTTTGCTTACTTTATCATCAATATACCAACATTCATAATAATCCCAGCAGGAATATGTACATAACTAGCAATAGAATGGTGGAACCCTCTAGAATGCTCAAATCTTGGTCCGTACACTAAGCCCAAGTACTTAGGGGAGGAGTGAATCTTTCTACGTTACAAAGTGAGGATGGAACTATTCCTTGGCCACTACTGCATCCTCAGGTCTGGAACTGTTATAGCCCGTTGTACATAAGGAGGTTTGGTCAGAGAATCCATATAGCCATGGATCTACCATTCATATATCCACATCCACCAAAACTCCCATCTCCTGGCAAGGAAGTGTCAGATTGAGCCCAGATAAACACAGGTGCCTGTGCCTGCCCCCTCTATGCAGTGGAATCAGAGTGCTTCTACTGCCTACTGAATAGTACCTGCTTGTGGGGGGTTCAGAGGAGAGGATCTGCCTCTCAGACAGAACCCTCCACTGGGAGCCAAAACCTGCAGTTTTATTTTGCTCATTGAAGTCAATAAGGATTCTGCCTTATTGGCCGAGGGACAAGCCCTCTCCTCTCAACCCCTGCAAGTAAGTTCTCTGTGGCAGGCAGTAGAAACACTTTGATTTCATAGCACAGAGGAGGCAGGTTACAGGCAATTGTGTTTAACTGGGCACAATCTGACACATGTGCACCTGGGGCTGGAGGTTCCTGTGGATGTAATTGTTTCCGTTTTTAGCACTACAGCTCACTCGCACACCCTATATATAGTTTCTGAAGATACTGATGGGGAGACACACTATTACATCAGTAGGGTAACAGCAACCTTGCCATTGAGCTGCATGGGTTTTCATTATGAAACAAAAGACCACAGCAGATTACAGGGATGAGTGACAGAAGTATGTTCTGCTTAACTTATCAGAGTCTGATACATAATGTGCCCTTTATAGCTAAACTTTATTTTAAACATATATCAAGAAGATGAAGAATCAATGTTAAATGGATTGTGGGGTTCAGTTGTAAATTAAAGGTAGGCAGGATAGAATCCAATGATGAAATGAGAATGAATCTTAAATAGCCTCTGTCTTTATGAAATAGATTATTATAATATATAGTATATATACTATAGCATATTATAGTATATAACATCTCATTTTGTGATATTTCACTGCAAATGGCTTATTCTTACAAATGCAGAAATGATGTAGCTAACAAATTCTACAGGGATAGATAACATTATTTATGTAGCATGATAAACCATGATACCGGGATTATTTGGGTCAGTTGGTTGAAGAGTGGGAAAAGAACCTTAGCATTGTTCTCAATTGAACGCTCCAGCTAAAGGAGCAACACACAATGGGCCTTGTTGGGACCCATGTGACCATTCTCTCCACAGACAATTGGAGTAAGTGTAATCATATTCTGAGGAGCTTAGGAGAAATAAGAAGGGAAAAAGTAGAAAGATAAGAGGGTATAGGAAGATCTCGGGGTCATGACTTTCATATTGAGTTGTTCACTAAATGTAACCACTCACACACAAAACATCCTCAACAGTGACAAAAGGCTTAATTAATAAATGTATGGCTGAGACAGACATCTATAGCAAAATAGAAAGAGACTCTTGAGTTAAATAAAAGGAATTCCCTTTTGCTTCCTTTCATCACATCATTTTGAATTGCCTTAAAATCTTATTTGGAAGATTCTTTTCAGACAAATTGCAAAGACATCCTCGTGGAGCGGGGGAAAGCAGTGTATGGCCTCAAAATTGCCTTTTTCTTGGAAGACTGAAAGTAAATTCATATTTGGAGATATTTCTGAAGTGGAAAGAATATTTGTGTGAAATGGGGATGGAACTTTTGACAGAAGACAGCAATATAGTTCTCAAAAATAATCACCAGAAAACAAGGAAATTCAGAGTTAAGATATAGCTTAAAAGAAACACAAACATTTGATGAGATGGAAAATCTGAATCAGCCCAATGAATCCTGAAGAACTACTGATGTCCACTTTTTTTCTGAGTTCCATATATCAAAACGTTGAATAAAGCACTTCAGAGTTGGACAAAATTGCCTGCTGAACACAGATCACTAAGGCAAAATGTGAGGCAGAAATTGCCTTTCTAGATAGAAGCATGGTCAAAATGAGGTTTATAATGTAAAATAAGTCTCAGCCTTAGCTACAGAAAGGCTATTTATCTCTCTGTAATTTGTCAACACCTATCTCTTTAGATTCCACATGTAAAATACTCCATGATCCCAATTAGTGGAACATGCATTCTCTTTTCTGTCTTTCTCTGTTTGCCTTCCCAGAATTTATCATTTCTTGTTATATATTCAAACTTAAACTGTAGTCAAACCACTGTGATTTCCTTTAAGTAAACACTAGTCAGTAAGTGGAAGAAAAACAATGACAGCCACCTGCAACCCATTATAACTTCTCATTCCACCCACACAGACTGTAAGCTATGAGTAAGTGAAAACAGCTAAATTCTCGGATAGAAACAAAGATGTTTTTTTGGTCTCTCCCCCCCCCCCAAAAATTCTATAAATAAAATATATTTAATAAGCATAGGAAGAAAATACCAATACATTGCATTGTATTTTTTTCAATGGAAATCACCATTTCCTGCCCTCTGTGGGGAAATGGGAGGCCATGAGGGCTAAAAAAGGGTGTTGATCCTTGTAATCTGGTGACCCTCAGCAATAGTAATGTTCATGATGAGCTGGATCAATGGTGTGGTGGTCCAGATTGGTCTTGACTCACCTGGAGCTCAGAAGGAGCAGACTAACCACATTCCCAACAAAGGTCCATGGAAGTCACAATTGTCCTGAATGGACACTACTTTCCTAATAATCACAGGACTCAGAGAAGGAGACTGTGTGCTGAAAACCAGCCCAGCCAGGGGATCACATTCTGAGCACAACTGAGACAAACAGATGAAGCAAAGAAAGATGAAACACTGTTCCTGAACCTGGGGACATGTCTGCCTGTCTTTCTTTTTTTGGTCCATCAGCTTTTTTCAGTACCTGTGGATATGGTGCCCTTCTTACAAAGAAAATGTCTTAAAACTGCAATATCTCAGACCCTGGTCCTACAAGAAGAACGAACAGCATATTGTACCACTAGTCCTGGTCATGAAATTCTTATATGACCAGGGTCTTAAAGAGAACTATACAAGCTGACACTATCTCTGTGTGAACCACAACAATACCGGCCAGGAGGAAGAGAGAATTTGAGGCATCCAGGGCTGTGTCATTAAAAATTGTGTGTGTGTTGATGTCACTGCTCTCTGTGGAAACCTATGCATCAGTCTTTGGAGGTTGACCAGAGGGTGCTGAAATACAATGGGTGAAATCCTGACTCTACTGAAATCACAGGGAGTTTGTGAACTGGTTTATTTCTAAAAGAAGCATGAATATAACTTATTACATTTTGAATGGTCACTGTTCCACTTCTAGGAAAGATCAATCAACATACCACAAAAAAAATGTACTAAAATGTCAACATAAAAAAAGCCGCGGGATAATTTAAAAAGTTTTAGCAATTATGCAGTGATGGAATACACTAAGTTAATTTCATAGCCTCAGAAAATTGTGAAGAAAAATATTTGTAGATTAAAAACCCAAAGGGACTTATTTTTCTACATCTGTCTTATTTTTTCAGTTGACTAAAATGTAATTTAATTGTTCTTTCACTTTATATGTATTTGTAAAAAGACAATAGAGATGTTGTTATATGAGGAGGAAAACATAGTGAATATTTGCCCTCATGTAAAATAAGCAAAGGGCACAGTTATGAAGTATGAAAGCCAAGAATCACAGGGTCTGAGTCAAGCAATAGAATATACACAAAAGAATACAGTATTCTCCATTAAAACATCCAAACAAGGGTTATGGACAAAGAAGCCACCCATAAAGCCTTTTACGCATATATTTCCAGCAAACTTTCATCAATATGCCTGCATATGTTCACGTGCACCCATTTGCAGGTGCAATTGCCAACTTCTAGTCATGGCAATGAATATGGCAAACATTGTTGAAAAATGGTGACTATTTAATTTAAATCTCCATTTATCTTCTTGTTATAGCTATAATTGTGATGTTAACATAATGTGTTTATTAAAAAAGCAAATCCCAATTAAAAGACTTATGAATGGGTTGAAATAATTTACCTTATTGTCACTTCTTCGTTCTCACTTCCCTTTCTTATTTCCCCCCCGCAAGAATTCCTGAGAGGTATGGTTTTTGGTGGGAGGAACCACTCATGGAGGGTTTATAGAACCTTACGGGAAGTTAAAGATTCATGAAACAATGTAAAAGTTCTGCTTTTTTCTTCACTTTCTACCTCTAGCACCCTAATGTGATCTAGTTATTTTAACGTGGATGGATATAAGGTCCTTGAACTTTTCAAATTCCTTTTCTGGAGAACAAATTTAAATGGAAAATTATAACAAGACAACAGTTTGATCGCTAGAAAAGGGGACTGCAGATTCATACCTCGTCTGTTGGAATAATGTATCCCACATGACAAAGTCCCTCAGTATGTCCTCTGTTCAAAACAAACTACACCTTTTATAGACCAAAAAAGCTGATGAGGTCAAGAACTGTTAGTCCACCACAAACCGCAAAGATACAATCTTGGTGCTAACATTAGAAAAAGAGCTACATGTAGACCACAGGTTTGACCAACACAAAATTACCTCTGGTAACGAGAGCATCATTGGCTGCTCTGGGAGTCAAGAGGCACTACCAAGTAAACAAAATGCTCTGAGAAAACTCACTCCTCTCCATTAAATGGCTAGTGAAAAGGAGTCAAGCAAATTCAAACAGACAAACTGATCAGAATTCAAGGAGGCTGCAATGCTTTACTTGTAAAAGTGTTCTTAATCTTTTCTGACCTGGAGTACTTATGGTCTGCTACAAACTGATTAGGGAAAATATGAATACATTAACTTTATTATGATGCAGCAATAAACACAGCAGAAATTGTTCTTTAGACCCAAAGAAATGCTTCACTGAAAAACACAAATCTTATTTTCATTTACAGTGTAACTTTTTTCATCCTGAGTGAATGGACTATCACTGCACAGTGAGTTCACAACTGTATAAGGAAAGTGCTTTTGGTGCTATTTAAACTCAGTGGAAAATATGGGAGGGGAAGGGAAATCAGGATTTAAGCTTCTCTAAGCTAACTGATCAAATCATTATTACACAATATATACAAATTCCACTCTGTATGTGGTGTATGTGTATTTTATGATATATAGGGACTGTACATATAATTAGTATATAATGAAGCTGGTGGTACAAATGCACTAAAGTAGCACTGTTTCTGTAAATAATATGAAATACTCACATTCAAGCAAAATAGTATATGGATGTCTACTGTAAATCATATATGTATATTGTGACAGGGTCAGGCCAGATGGCTACAGGAGAGTGATAGAAGGCAGATATATTAGCCCCAGGTTAAGTAGGTCCCTTTTCCTGGGTAAGGTAACAGGGAAGGTTCCAGAACGTTCAGGAATTTTCTGGAAACAATTAAGGCATACAGGCTGATTAGAACACCTGCAGCCAATCAAGAAGCTGCTAGAATCAATTAAGGCAGGCTAATCAAGACACCTGGTTAAAAAGGAGCTCACTTCAGTTTCTGGTGTGCGTGTTAGGAGCTGGGAGCAAAAGGCGCAAGAAGCTGAGAGTGAGAAGGTGTACCACTGGAAGACTGAGAAATATAAGCATTATCAGACATCAGGAGGGAGGTCCTGTGGTGAGAATAAAGAAGGTGTTGGAAGGAGGCCATGGGGAAGTAGCCCAGGGAGTTGTAGCTGTTACAGGAGCCACTGTAGACAGCTGCAATCCACAGGGTCCTGGGCTGGAACCCGGAGTAGAGGATTCCCCCCATCCCCCCAACTCCCTACTTGATACCGGAGGAGTTGAACTGAGGGGAAGATCTCTGGCCTGTTCCCCGATCCACTAGGTGGATCAGCAGAGACTGCAGGGATTGTTCTTCTTCCTTTCCCCATGCTGGCCAGTGATGAGGCTAACTGAGTGAAAGGCAGAGCCACAAAAGTGGCCAAACAGAGGGCTGCGTGAACCTTTGAGGCGAGAAAATCCATCAATAAGTGCAGGACCCACCAAGGCAGAGGAGGAATTTTGTCACAACATCTATACAGATATAAAGAAATATGTGTGTGCGTGTGTGTGTGATGGACACACAAATAAATATATGAAGTCTGTGTCTGTATACATATTTTTGTGTGTATAAGCACACACATTATAGGCAGAGCTAGTAGCAATACCCATACTTAAGGTTGCCCAACATTTTCTATTATAAGTCCCTTTTTTCAGTTGCTTATAATTTTGCTAAACTTTAACTTGGTTGAAATTTCCCATGCTTGCTCTCTGCTTTAGGATGAAAATTTGTTTTGAAAATTTCAGCTAAAATATTTCATTTTTTCCCAAGAGTGAGGTTACTTAGCTTTCCCTCACCCCCAGCATCTACCTTTTTCTATGTATTTATTTTAAGAGTTGTTGTACCTACAAACGTTTGAGTTATGAACTTGAAGTTTGATGGAGGGGACGGTCCTGGAGTCAGAAAGGTACCTTTGACATCCCCAGGAAAATCTAACCAAATTTGAGTTATAAGCTCTGCTCAGATGGCTAGAGGCTTACTGTCAAAATCTCTGAACATTTGATTTACACTTCAGCCCCACAGAGCTCCCTTATGGACCAGTTTTAAGCATGCTCCCAGGAGCAAAGCTATAGCTCTGAATGAGGGGAGAATGTAGCAGCAGTTCTGCCAACTCCACTTAGGGTTAGGGAAGTGTGTGGTAGGTCCCTGGAGAAGAAAATAAATTCTAGTATCCCCTTCTCCATGGACTGGTGTTAATTCTGTGCACTCCACAGACTGTATTATTAAGCAAGGCCTCAAGAAGCGGGTAACTATAAATCTCTCTATTTACAGATGATGCAAGTAAGAGGTTGCAGAAGGCCATTTCTAGAAGAGCCTGGGAACAGAACCCAGAGATCATATTCTGTTGTGCCTCTCAGGAGGTGCAGCATAGGATGGGAACAAAGGTGGCCTTAGCCAACTTGCCCTATTAGATTCCAGATACTCAGCGGCCATTGTGACCCCAGGCGCAATTTAAAGCAGCCCCAGAGAGCTCTCATATTTAAGACAGACTTAACCAGAAACCTATGGGCTTCTCTGCAGTCCAGATTATATATATATATATATTTACACACACACACACACACACACACGCACACACACACTCCACAGTTACAAACAAAAATGTTCAGAACAAATTTCTGTGGTTTTGTTTAGTAAATTCATGGTTCCTGCATCAAGTGCAGTCTTCAAACAGTACTTGAATCAGTTTCTTGGAATCAACTTTCAGAGCTTTACCTCTCACAAGGGCCATTTTCACTAAAACATGCCCTTTTATCTGGTGTTTTCTTACATGTGAAATAGCTCCTCATATCATAATTGTAAAAAGGAATAGTGCCAGAAACGGAACTCTCCTGCAGAGAGCAGCTTGGTCAGCATGTTAGCTCTGAGCCCAGACAAGACTCTACACTTCTGAAAAAAAAAATGCCAATTTCTTGACTTATGCCATAGTTGGATCTAGTTTTACTGTGGAGTTCCACTTATAGACTCCCTGTGACATAAATCTGAAATGGTGATTATTCCATGGTCAAGCCACCTGCCCTAATGAATAACACTATTCCTTCCTGTGTAGCTGTTGCAAGATATTGGAGTTAGCCACTCAACCTTGAAAGACAAGTGGGGAAATTAATAACTGCTGTTGCACACACCTTAAAATGAGGCAGGTGCCAACTGTGGAAAAAGGAAGTTCGTTCTTTGAAAATAGATTCCTTGCATTTTTTTTAAAAAGAACTTCTGCATATTATAAGCTCCATATAAATATAAAGCTGTACATACAGGTAGCTCCAACCCTGTAAACAGCTGCATGAATATGTGTTCATTTATATTTATGTAACTGAATCTTGATTATCATCTGCTCAAAGAAAAAGAACAGAGTGCAAACCAACGGATAAGGGGTACAAGATTAAATGACACCTACAGAGACGGGAAACTGTACTGGATGACTACTGGTCTGATCTAGTATGGCACAAATGACTGCAATTACACACAATATGATTACAAGTAGCTTTGTTTCTGCGCTGACTTATAAGTTCAGAAAGCAATTGTTGTTATTTAAGAAAAGAAGATATTTCATACAAAGCATACATTCAAAAATGTTTTTTCCAGACATTTCCATCAATCCTTATGAGCCCAAACCATTTGATGGGCTTTCCAAGTGGTGTACCAAGCACAATGCAGGATTGACAATTTTAGCCCTGTAAAACACACACACACACACACCTACCTAAAAAGAAATATACATTTCAACAGCTGCTGAGAATTTCAGCGAGTTTAACTCATTTTTTGTTATTAAGTTTCCATAAGTAAGCAATATAGTTGCCTGCTTAAACCACTGAATTAACTTTAATTTTACACCAGGGAGCAAAGACTAATTCTGTAATGACATGTAGAGAAAGAGGGGTTGTTTGTTGAGCATCTTAACACATCTGTTTACAAAAAAAGAGATGTATCTTGGTGCTTAATGGCATAGTGCTTTGCAAATGATTTCCTATAGAATGTATTTGCTTGTGTCACAGAAAGCTATCTGCATGCACATTTAATATCACAATTAAATGTTATTTGAGTATACATTAAACATTCATATAATGGACACATGCAGAATATAAGGGTATGTCTAGACTAGAGTTATTAACTCAGGTTAAGTTTACTTGAGCTAGATAACATGTTTGTAAATGCTAATCTGGATACTCTCTACATATTTGTTCTAAGGCATGCAAAACCACAAATGTGTGTGTCCTGGAACATATCTGCAAAGTGCCCAGGCTAGCTTTTACAAATGTGTTAGCTCACTTGAGTTCACTGGCAATCAATGAACTCAAATTAAAAAATCTAATCTAGAGAAAGTTTAGCAGTATAAATTTTGCCATGAGATGTGGTATCAATGATTTTTTCCTTACTTCCTTCAACTTTGCCTCCTCAGTTATTGTTAGCAACCTTGTAGCATTTTTACTTCATAGTCAAATAACTAAAATGCCACTGTAGATCACTTTTTGAAATATAGTATTTTTGATCTAAACATATATGTGCACACAAACATATAACTTATGTTACACATAGTTTATCAAATGAAATATTTCCTTAACTCCTTCCAAGAATGAATCAGACCTTGGGTAATATTTTCAAAAGCGTGCATGGACTTTAAATGCAACTTTGGCTCTGAAGTGCCTAAGGATACGTTTACACTGCAGTTGGTGGTGTGACTGCAGCATGTATAGACATACTCAAGCTAGCTTTAATGTAGCAATAGTGAAGCTGGGACAGTGCCCTGCCGGAAGGCCAAGAGGTAGAATCTCCATCTGTGGAGGAGGCTATGGGAAAAAGTGGACCAAACCTCTATTCTGCAGAGAGATTCAGGGGGTAGTAAGAAGTCAACACAGTCTAACAAATGGCACAGGTTGTGAAGGGAATACAGAGTTTATTCCAGCTTCTGTCTGCATACAGCCTAGGAGAGTGGTTCTCTAGATAGTTCATTCTGTAGGGTACCTGGTAAAAGAGAGGTCCCACTTCCTCCTACAGACTCACAATTCTCCATTTCAGAGTTCTCAAAATGTTTTATTCTGTTCATTCACCCATGCCAAAAGTGTGCCTCTTTGTTCCCCGCTAGTACCTAGACCATATGTTGAGATTTTAGAGTCTGACCTTTAGCGCAGATAGGCTCCACGGGCCATTGTTTGAAAACTGCTAACCCAAGGTGAAAGCATTGTGTAGTTAAACTAGGTAATGCAGTATTGAGGGTAAAATTAAAAGAGCTCTCCTATTAAACATTGTCTCTGTGATGTGAAGAATGTAGTCTCTCTTAATTGACCAGTTCCCAAAAGGGAAATTTGTCATGCAGTCCACAAATACAGAGGCCAGTCATTGTCTCCTCCTCAAAGGAGAGTATATGGCAGTGACCTCAATCCATCACAATATGCCAGGCCCCACCCAAGATCTCTTGGCCTTGTAACACTGACTGTTTTGCACTAAAACATGAAAAAATGGAACATGCCAAGAATGCAGTTACTGAACATAAAACTTCATACATATTCAATCAGCATAAGAGGAGCCAGCCTGAAAAATTCAAGAAAAAAAAAAAAGACATATTCCCAAATTGCAGAACTCACTGTTCACACCCAAACCTTTCCCTGCATTTTGGTTTAGGCCTATCCCTAGGGGAAAAAAATGACTAGCAATCTAAGCAGCTGTAGATCACTGACTTAGACATATCCATTTCTGGAGACTGACTCAGACAGTTAGACAAATTGATGTTCATCTACATTCCAAAGAATCCTTCTGATTAGTCTTTCTCCCAGTTGCTTGGACATCTTCTCCCTTTGGCTGCATGTGCTCATTGGAACTAAAAGCATCCACTTAATAGTTTAATCATAGGCAGTAGGAGAAATTAACTCCCACTGCCCAGAGTTTCCTTCTGACCACCACAAAAACTGGGGGCCAAACACTGTCTTTCACATCCACAGTCCTGAAGTTTTCCATTTCCAGTGACATTTTTTTGAATCAGTGACTAATTTCCATAATTTAAAGAGAACCTACACCTTTTTTTAAATTTTGCAGTGTTTGTAAGAACTCCAGAATCTACTGATTTGATGTAAACTATGTGCCACTGCTGCATACTGTGACACTGTGTTGACCTGGATATATACCCTGGACAAGGAAAGAATTAGGGGCGGGGAAAAGGGAACTAAAGTGGCTATATTTCACAGACCTTTAGGCTGGATTGACAGTCTAAAAAAAAAATCCCTAATGGTCCTCTGCTTACCTCTCCCCATGACAGTCACCGACGCTTGCCAAAAACCTGGTGACTGAAAAAGATGCTTTTGGAAGATAGCCAGTGCAGAAGACATTTTGGTCATATGTATTCCCTCTTTGTATATCATTGTGCTTTGGACAGAAAAAACCTGGAGAGCTTGGTTGTTTTTTATTTCCCCCCCACAGAAGTTATAGGAAACCTTCCCTTTACTGTGTTCCTGCTCCCAACCAATTTTGTCTTTTTTTCCAAAGGTCCATATCACATCTCACTGTACTACCTGAATGAGAATTGAAGGTAGTTTCCCATGAGCCCTGTCTATGCCATATTTGTTCTGCCATAGGGGTTGCTACAGAGAACAAGGGACTCCCTTCCCATCAAGGACTGAGCAACACTGGGCATGATTCCCAGCTGGAATAAACTGCCAGAGCTCCACTGAAATCAATGAGGCTCTCCTGATTTATACCAGCTGAGAATTATGCCCACTGCCTTAGCAGTGCTTCCACCTCTAGTCAGCCAAAGGGATGCTACAATTGTCGAGGCCTACATGGCAGCTTTCTATGTTGAGCCAAGTCCACCAAGCAGCCTTTAAACACTAAAAGTGTAAGGTACATATTGTATTTGTTTCCTTGCTATTAACTGACCTAATTCTTTTCAGCATTGCAGATAACTTGGAGAGAGCATATTCATTTCTCTAGTTCCTGTTGTTAAGGGCACTCCTACTGAACAGCAACAATTGGCTACTGTAGCCTGTAAGTAGATCAACTTTAAAAAAAAATAAAACATAAAAAAAAAAACCACATGTTCAGGGTGGTTTGCTGCACGAAAGTTTAAAAAAAAAAAAAAAAAAGGAAGCTGTGTGAAAGTTTGCTTCCTTGGCAGAGCTAGTGTTTATCCCTCATTTAATAGGAATTCTTCTCTGTGTTAAAAATATTGCTTTTCAAGCTAGACAATCTAAACATGAAGTATTTTATCAGTAATCTGTTTTTTTCCTCCCCTCTCCCCACAATCTTGGAGCAGTTCTGAAAAAACAAATATTAAAACAAAAATTACTCTGAGTATCTGTGAAAGTTTATGTACTAAAGAGCAGCTGTAAAATGTTTAATGTTTAAATTAATGTTTTATGTTTACAATAAAAACTCTCCAGCCATGAAGGGCTTTTAAAATGTTACATGCTAAATACAAGAAAAACTATACCAAACCAAACAAAAACATTTATGTGAAGTCCGGCCCCAAAACAAAGTGGTAAAAAAGATTTCTGTGCACTTTGTTAGTTACAAGCAGTCATGCTATGAATAGTCAGATCAAAGTTTGCTACTTTACAGAAAAATCCACCCATCAAACATAATAATTTAAAAAAAAAAAAAGGTTTTCCACAACTTTTGGTTAATATGTGGTGTTCTTCCTTATTGTGAAATCTTTTACCCCCATTCTGCCATTGGAGTCAGTGGAAAAGAAGTTGTTTTCTTTGTAATGCATATACCAACAGCAAATAGCCCAACCTATGAAAAAGCTTAATAACAAGAGATGTACATATGAACAGGTTTTCAACAGGCCACTGCTCACATAAATAATGACTCAAACTATTGCAGCCTGTGTAAAATAATTATAAGGCCAAATCATGGTCCCACTGAAGTCAATGGGAATTTTAATTGGCTTTAATAGGACCCTAAAATGTTCACAACCCCGACAACCTAACCTTTTTTGACAATTCCAACTAAAGCAAGGTTTTGCTACCTTTGTTTTTAGCGTTTCTCTCAGGTACAGAAATATCCCAATGTTCCAAAATATTTCAGTGTTCCCTGGTTTAAAAAACTTTTGAGCAAGTACAGAGTTTCTGCCCTCAAATAATCATGCAGTGGGTGAGAAGAATAGATTTCTGGCACTTTTTATCACAGATAAACTAATTCCCCCCTCCTTTTAAATTTAGCCATGACACAGGCACTAATATCCTAGAACTATAGAAAATTCCCAGGTAAACATTTAATAGTCTTAGGAATTTTGGTTTCACATGTTGTTTGGATGAGTGACAGCAGCTCCACAGTGCACCCTAATGCCACACAGAGGTATTGCTTCCTTACCGATTCAGTGGGAACAGTGCCACCTACTGAATCAACTCCACCAATATTGCAATAAAAGACCAGCAGCATGGCCGCGGCTGGCCTGTGTCGGCCAACTTGGACTCACAGGGACTGCGGGGCTAAAAATTGCAGTGTCGACATTCGGTCTTGGACTGGAGCGTGGGCTCTGAGACCCTGCAAGGGTCTTCACTGCAATTTTTAGCTCTGCAGCCTGAGCCTCATGAGTTTCTGGTTTTCCCTTGCAAGTCTCCCCTTCAGGTATTGTCTAGACCCAAATTTGTTTAGCCTGAACTAAATAAATATATATCCCACAGTTTGAAACAATTCTGTAAACTCCTGTTAAAGCACACACAAGACCTACATGAGGAGGACCTGATATTTACCACATCTACATATTTGAATCCATATCAGCCACTAGGGAGTATTGAATCCACCCCCACTAATCTCACAATGACTTGCTTTTATGACTGCACTTATAACCACAAAAAAATAACCCACACACCTTCAGTCCAACAATTGGAGTTATCTTTGTCCAAGTTTTTTCTCTTTTTTCCCCTTCACTGACTTACAGTGGTTCATAAGCCAAATCCTACACACATAGTTTTGGCTGTTAGCCACAGTGGTATATTTATAATTTATTTTTGAAAGCCCTTATTTGTTCCAAAAGAGGAGGGAGGGAAGAGTACTTGATTAACTTTTTCCTGGTTACTGCTAGTTAAAACTTTACTGGAAAAGATTTTAAATAGGATTTTTATAGAAAATACTTAAAAACTTTCCCCTCGCTTTATTTCTTCTCAGCAGAAAGTGGTTCTCATGGGAATTATATTTGAAAGTAATGCATTACTCAAGAAATATTGGGAGACTTGTTTGGTAAAAGGATTAATGCACAACTTTTGATATTTATTTGGAGACCTAGGTTCTGATTTGTCTCAGGTGATAAGTAAAATGAGGGTAGTGGGTTCACCCTCACATCTTAACTCATCAGCAAAATTTGACACAACTGGCAGTCGGTTTAGGAGAGGCCCAGCACTGGGAGAAGGCAGATGAGGATTAAGGAAAATTAGCAGAGTTGTATGTGGGAAGTTTTCAGAGTAACCTCTCATCTTAGCACATATCCAATTCTTGCTAATGGTATCAGTCTCTCAGTTTCAAGATGACCAAAGACTCGATGTTGCAAAGTGCTGAGCACTCTCAACTCCCATTGAAATTTATGAGAGCTAACTGAGGGTGCTCAGCACTTTGCAGGATTGACTCCTAACATTCCCTACATTCCCATATTTAAAGACAACGAAAAAAAGGAAAAAAATTCCTTAAAAAGTATAGATGATTTCCTGCAGAGAGGAAGTCAGGCATGTGACATCAAGGCTCTGGAAGAGAACTCCTGTGGTACCTGTGTAGGTGGGTAGCATTGCATCTCTGGCCAAGATACATTAAAAGGAGGGGGGCCTGATGATGCATTTTTAAATTATAAATATTTAAGCACATCTTCTTGCATCATTTTTAGGAGACATTTGGATGTTTTCTACAGTTCTCTTATGCATCACTGATAGGGTTAGATTACTTCTAATTTTCCATACCTTGCTCATTCCCCATGTCCTTATCTGTTCATACATAATTTGTTTTCACATCACACGTTTGTCTTAAAAATGAACAGTACATGCACTGTTTTTCTCTTCATATGTTGTCTCCATTCAACGTTTCTGTGCAAAACAAGCTAGGCCTTTGCAAATCTTTGCTGTAACATTTTATACTTGAAATTTGATCCCTGGTGTCTTGATGAGTAAGCCTAATTGAATTACATGTCTTGATTTGCTCATAAATAAGATTTTCATTTTACAAGAAAACAAAAGAAAAACTGCTTTTATTCAAGCTCCCAAAATCTTGAAATAACTAAGCTTCCCCATACAGACAACCTGCTAAATGTTCATAACCCAGATACACAAGGGTTCAAAAATGTCTTTAAAAAAAGATGTTAAAAGTAAGCTTTATAAGGTAAATAGAATCAGGACCTCCGGCTTCAAAGAGCTCACCCTAGATTCCACATAGGAATCTATATTGACTTGCTTCAGGCCCCATAGCCAATCAAAACCCAAATAGTGAAATCTGTATTATATTAGCAAGTTTCTTTTTCTCTAGTTTGTGAACTGCAGCAAATGCAGTTCGATATAAACCAGATCTACTGCCTTATAGCTGTTGGGAACAAAAGCACAATAACACATCCTGAAAGAGCTGTCATCCAAGATAAAGGATCAACAGACCTTCTTAGATCCAATGTAGTGAACTAGGTTAAACAATGCTAGCAATAGAATGAAAATAGAGGAAGCACTGGCATTTAAAAAGAGATGGAACTTTTATTGTCTAGTCCAGTGGTTTTCAACCTGTGGTCTGCAGACTCCCGGGGATCTGCAGACTATGTCTAAGATTTCCAAAGGTGACCGTATCTCCAGTAAAAATGTTTTAGGAGTCCGCAAATGATAAAAAATTGAAATCCACTGGTCTAGTGTATAGCCATTATGTTGGACATATATTCTCTTTTTAACGTGCCCTCTGCATTTAAAGTGCGTAGGTATGGTGTTGTATAGTAACACTAGTATTACTTGGCCGCTGTTGGATCTTTCATAGTGTCAGACCATGGTCCTGGTTCAAGCAAGTTACCTGGCCTCAAGCACCTGCTGGATATGATTTAGTATTTTACTGTTGCTGGATAATGTGTTCAGTGAATACTTAAAAACTTTTCCCTAGAGAATGCAGGGGAGAATGTTGGGAGCATTGCCATGGCATGGAAAAGTAGGGAAGTAGACATGGAGATTTAAGAATACACATGAATCAAGCCAGTCTAATCTACTATTCAAAGGAAAAGAAGGGAAAGAGTGAAAAATAAAATATAGCTCTAAAAATGGGAGTAAGATGATCTGATCTCTCTGAAGGCTTTGCTCTTTAAAAAGTGATCCAGATGACACCCAAGGTTAATAACTTTTACACAGCATGAGGGAATTTGTCATATATTAGTCTGATGGAATAGCTGGAAACCTGAGACATATAGATGGATGTGAAGATGCATAACCCCAACATATACAGTCTATAATTAGGGTCTTAGGAGGAGGAATCACAGAGCCACCTAACTTCTTCTGGCTCTGCTTTCTACTGTCCCCAGTGAGCCCAGTGTCACCCCTATCGACATTCTTTCCCTCCCTTCCTGTCTTTGCCAGCAAGAACCCTGAGGCAGCCAGCTGGTGCATCTCATGCCTCCCTGCTCTGTTCTCCCCAGCAGCTCCATAGAGCCTGGACAAGAGGTAGAGCCATAAGGAGATTGTGTCCCTGCCCTCATTGCCAGTGCCACAGTAGCCGCTGGTGTCTGGGAGGAGTCATGGCAGAGGACACGTTCCATCCCTGCAGCACTGCTGGGAACATCCTTTTTAAAAAAAAATTAAAAAAGGCCAACAGATATTATCAGATATAATTCAGCTGACACCACTGGAGAAAACCTGCACCACATTACTCTGCACATACAGAAATTATATGACAGGAGTTCCTCTCTCTCTCTCTCTGTCTATCTAAGATATTTGAGTCAGCCCCAGGAGAGGGACAGCTTGCCCTTACACTATTCATTCCTGTAATCTCTATTATTCTCAAGAATGGGAAGGCACCAGATCACTGTGCCAGTTACCATCCCACATCTCTAATTAATGTTGACAGTAAAATATTAGCCAAGGTATTAACTACCAGATAAGAGAGCGTACTCCTGTGGCTTATACATCCCAATCAAGCCGGATTCATTAAAAAGACACTCACTACCAATAATACCAGACAATTTCAACATTTTCTTAAATTAGCACAAAAATAAAGATGACCCAGTTGTCTCAGTGTCCCTAGAAGTCGGGACAATCTCTCTCCCCCCAGCCTCAGGTTGAAACTTAATTTTTCTGTTGGTTTTTAAGTTACTCTTTGACATTGGAGCTCATCAGACAAAATATTCCCTAACACAGATATATCCACATACTCCACCAAACAGCCATGTGGCTGGCATGTCCCCCAATGCTAGCAGCACCTGTGAAAGTGTTACTTGTGAAAGAGAGAGATAGTCATATCATGCATGCTGACTCACGGACACAGCAACTCACGCTTCTAGAAGTACCATATGAAAGGGTGGCTCTTCCAAGGGATCTGTTCAAGCAATCATTTTTATTCCAATTATCTGCATGGTCATGCCCAGTGGCAGTACTGTCCTTGAGCAACATTTGAGTTGACATCCAACATACTGTCCAAATCAGTACACCAATGTAGCTGACCAGATCCATGGACAATGAGGGCGAACATTCTTTTGCAGTAATGCACATTAAAAAGGGAAGCATTTATCTTGCCATAATAATGACTTTGAATTATTTCCCTATTTTTAAAATACACTATCCCAGTTTAACAAGTATATCCCAATAAGACAAATGTATCTTTTTTTCAGGGCCCAATTGTACCACCGAGGTCCAGTCCTGAGTTTTGGGCAATAGAAAGTCATACTAACCTTTGGGGAACTCAGAGAAGCACAATGCCTCCCAGAGCATCTGGATAACTTAGTCACTGTTCTACTTCTTAACAAAGCTGAAGATTTATAATTAAATATGCAAACACAACAACCTTGTTTATATTTTAAAGAAATATTTATTAGGAGAAAGGAGGTCTCATTGTGCACAGTGTTTTTTTATCTTCAGTCTACATTAGGATTTGCTGTGAAGTAGTATTTGGAATGACCTATGAGTCAATGCCAGCAGTGGTTGTACCAACCATACTGCAAAGTTTTGCACACTAATAATCACGGGTTATTTCTGATACTGGGAGCACTTGGTACAGAACAGCAATTTAAAAAATGAAGAAGAAGGTCTGTTCTTTTCTCACTTAATCCCTTCTGTTGAAACACACTTAAAAATCAGAATAAAATATGAACTAAGATAACAGATACGCTTAATGGGGCTCTCTATTACACTACTACAGTATCTCGGGGGAGGGGAGGGAGAAATAGATGCTGTTTCGCAACCAAGACAACACTGTTAGAGAGCGTTGAAAGTTTGTGATTCTTTGGAGCACAGGGTTATCATGAGACATGAAGGAATTGTTAGAGGGCGTTGCGGGTGGTGGTGCAAGACGCAGAATATGGAGAATAACATTTATCTCTTTTTTCAAAATAAATAATCCTATGAATGTTAAGGAAAACCATAAGATTAGCTAGCAAACACAAATAAACCTAACTAAAACAGAAACAAACAACAAAAAAAGCCCAACACCCAAACCCTTGCAGTTGCATCATCCATATTATGTTAGAGCTCATGTTCAAACAGACTTTTAGAAGAGAAAAAGCATTGTTCATTGTTTAAATGAAATGCCACCCTTGTACTGAGATTTTTACATTTGATTCCTTCTAAGTATAAAAAGAATACGGGTTAGGAATTTTCACCTAAAAAGAAGTTTGAACAACTGAAAATCTATCCTGGTGGTTAAAACTAGAATAGATTAAAAAAATGGACCATGAAGTATATAACAGATACATCCGATTCTTATTTAAAGTGACTTTTTAAACTCAAAGTCCACATAAAATACTAGCAATTGTAATATTACATAATGTATTTATGACACTTGCTAATTTTATTATGCAAATTATGAACTGCAGTTTATGGAGATGTTAGCATAAATGGCGCCACATGTACAAATATTATCTTGTCTACAAGAGAAAACCAATAAACTTTATCTCAACCCTTTAGACCAGTGGTTCCCAAACTTGTTCCGCAGCTTGTGCAGGGAAAGCCCCTGGCGGGCTGGGCCAGTTTGTTTATCTGCCGCGACCGCAGGTTTGGCCGATCGCGGCTCCCATTGGCTGCGGTTCGCTGCTCCAGGCCAATGGGAGCTGCTGGAAGTGGCGTGGGCCAAGGGACGTACTGGCTGCTGCTTCCAGCAGCTCCCATTGGCCTGGAGCAGTGAACCGCGGCCACTGGGAGCTGCGATCGGCCAAACCTGTGGTCGCAGCAGGTAAACAAACCAGCCTGGCCCGCTAGGGGCTTTCCCTGCACAAGTGGTGGAACAGGTTTGGGAACCATGGCTTTAGACTAATGTAATGAATAGTCTGGTGGCACCTTAAAGACTAATAGATTTATTTGGGCATAAGCTTTTATGGGTAAAAAACTACTTCTTCAGATACATGGAGTGAAAATTACAGATGCAGGCATTATTATACTGACCCATGAAGAGAAGGGAGTTACCTCACAAGTGGAGAACCAGTGTTGACAGGGCCAATTCGATCAGGGTGGATGTAGTCCACTCCCAATAATAGATGAGGAGGTGTCAATTCCAGGAGAGGCAAAACTGCTTTTGTAGTGAGCCAGCCACTCCCAGTCCCTATTCAAGCCCAAATTAATGGTGTTAAATTTGCAAATGAATTTTAGTTCTGCTGTTTCTCTTTGAAGTCTGTTTCTGAAAATTTTTTGTTCAAGTATAGCTACTTTTAAATCAGTTATAGAATGTCCAGGAAGACTGAAGTGGTCTCCTACTTGCTTTTGAATGTTACCATTCCTGATGTCCGATTTGTGACCATTTATTCTTTTATGTAGGGACTGTCTGGTTTGGCCAATGTACATAGCAGAGGGGCATTTCTGACACATGATGGCATTTTTAACATTAGTAGACGTACAGGTGAATGAGCCTCTGATGATGTGGCTGATGTGGTTGTGTCTTCTGATGATGTCGCTAGAGTAGATATGGGGACAGAGTAGGCAAAGAGGTTTGCTACAGGGATTGGTTCCTGGGTTAGTATTTCTGTGGTGTGGTGTGTAGTTGCTGGTGAGTATTTGTTTCAGGTTGGGGGGCTGTCTGTAAGCGAGGACTGGCCTGCTTCCCAAGTTCTGTCAGAGTGAGGGATCGTTTTCCAGGATAGGTTGTAGATCTTGATAACGTGCTGGAGAGGAGTTAGCTGGGGGCTGTACGTGATGGCTGGTGGTGTTCTGTTATTTTCCTTGTTGGGCCTGTCTTGTGGTAGGTGATTTCTGGGTACCCATCTCGCTCTGTCAATCTGTTTCCTCAATTCCCCAGTGGGTATTTTAGTTTTAAGAATGCTTGATAAAGATTTGTAGGTGTTTGTCTCTGTCTGAGGGATTGGAGCAAATTCGGTTGTACAATAACTCCTCACTTAACGTTGTAGTTATGTTCCTGAAAAATGCAACTTTAAGTGAAATAATGTTAAACTAATCCAATTTTCCTATAAGATTTAATGTAAATGCAGAGGTTAGGTTCCAAGGAAATTTTTCGGGGCAGACAAAAGGCAATATGTACTGTACTGTGGTTGGGAAGTGCCCCTGGCTTACAGCTGTTTGACAGGTTTAGGATTTTCTGGGAGGGAGGGGAAGGAATGGAGACATGGCACTTCCTCGCTCCTGCCCCTCCCTCCCAGAAAGTCCTAAGTGGGGCCAAACAGTGGGGAAAGCGCTGGGAGGAAGTGGGAGGAGGCGGAGAAGAGAAACTGGTGCAATGCTCCCTTGTAAAGTCGCTGCTCTTCCACAAAATTTTACATGCAGTGTACAGAGCAGGCAGCCAAATGACGTTATAAGGGAGCACTGCACAACTTTAAACAAGCATGTTTCCTAATTGAGCAGTGATGTAACTTTGAAACAACGTAAAGCGGGAGGACGTTAAGTGAGGAGTTATTGTATCTTAGGGCTTGGCTGTAGACAATGGATCATGTGATATGTCCTGCATGGAAGCTGGAGGCATGTAGGTAAGTATTGTGATCAGTAGGTTTCCGCTATAGGGTTGTGTTTATGTGACCATCACTTATTTGCCCTGTAGTGTCCAGGAAGTGGATCTCTTGTGTGGACTGGTCCAGGCTCAGGTTGATGGTGGGGTGGAAGTTGTTGAAATCCAGGTGGAATTCTTCAAGGGCCTCCTTCCCGTGGGACTATATGATGAAGATGTCATCAATGTAGCACAAGTAGAGGAGGGGCACTAGGGGACAAGAGCTGAGGAAGCGTTGTTCTAAGTCATGCATAAAAATGTTGGCATATTATGGGGCCATGTGGGTACCCATAGCAGTGCCACTGACTTGAAAGTATAAATTGTCCCCAAATCTGAAATGGTTGTGGGTGAGGACAAAGTCACAAACCTCAACCACCAGGTATGCCATGGCCTCATCAGGGATACTGTTCTTGATAGTTTGTAGTCCTTTCTCATGTGGAATATTGGTGTAAAGAGCTTCTACATCCATGGTGGCCAGGATGGTGTTTTCAGGAAGATCACCAATGCATTGTAGTTTCCTCAGGAAGTCGGTGGTGTCTCGAAGATAGATAGAAGTGCTGGTAGCGTAGGGTCTGAGGAGAAAGTCCAAATAGCCAGATAATCCTGCTATAAGAATGCTGATGCCTGAGATGATGGGGCGTCCAGGGTTTCCAGGTTTATGGATCTTGGGTAGCAGATAGAATACCCCTGGTCAGGGCTCTGGGGGTGTGTCTGTGTAGATTTGTTCCCGTGCTGTAGCAAGGAACAATCATACAGGTATATGCTAGCTACAGCCAGTTCAAAGTTGGCAAGGGACAATTTTTGTCAGCTTAACAATAAACATGGCTTGTCATTTACTTATTGTTCTGGAACAAGTAAACTTAGAGTAAGGAGTGAAGCAATAAGTTTAACAGAATATTACATTTAATATTGCTTTATGTCTCCTGTTTAAAATAGCTGTTTGTTTCAAACAGTGTAATTTAACACAAAACCAGTTACAAACTGATGTCTGATTATTATGTGTATAATGGAATTGGAGGAGTTTAGTACTCTAAAACATGAGCAAGTAGAATAAATAGAGCCCAATATAAATTAATGGCATAGCATCATCTTGTAACAGAATAAAATGTTGGTGTTTTCTTTTATAAAGTCAGACATCCTCTTTCTGATCAAAGGTCCAATTAGAAACACTGTCTTCTGGCTCTGTTATACAAATATAATACTCTGAATCTTATACATGTGATTGTATTTCTCTAAGACAAGCTATGATATAGTATGCTGAGTCTCAGAGACTGGCTAGCAAGGATTTACACGGCATAATAAAATCTAAAGAGCCATTTTCAAGATCCAACATACAAAATGGAGTACAAGGATTTTTAGCTCAAAATTACCATCAATAATCTTCACTTCTTTAAAAAGGGAGTGTTTCAAAACAACTGGATACCGTGATTCCAGATTACCTTGACAAAAGAAATACATTTTTAATCTTCACATATAACTGGCAAGTCACAGTGGGTCTAGTGTCATTTTAGTATAATTAGAAAAAAGCATATCAATTTTCAGCCAGTAAAAATTTAAAATTAGGACAAGAAGAAACATTGTTAGTAAAAGCAAAACTGAGTGGGAGGTGTCTCAGCTTGTAGAACAACAATACTGTTAAATTGAAATGGTTGTTTTCTGATCACAGTCGTTTTATAAAATGTACAGTAAAGCTTTTATATGTAAATTATCTAAACTCAAAAACCCTTTCACTTCAAATTGAATTGAGAATAGCTTGAAGTAGAACACTTTAGTGAAAACGTGCTTAAAATGAACAAAACAGAGAACAACTAAGACAGATACAATGTTTTGCAGGAAAAAAATACTGCAAATAAATATGTCTGATTGATGTACTGTTAAGAAAAAGGGATAGAAATTTGGCTTTAAATATACCCAGATGGTGTCTGGTTAAAGTGCACTGATATTTTTCTTATTTGTAGGTACTGATTGCATTTTGTAAATTATGACTATTACTGCCATGTTTTACGTGTATATTGAGTTATATGAAAGATTAAAAGATTGACTATACTGGGAAATAAAATATTTTCTTGACAAGTATGATACAAACAGTTGCAGTCTCAAACTGGCACCTAAACTCTGGACATGATAAGAGGTTTTAACAATCCTGTTCTCCTATAGGCATTTTCTGTACTAAGAGTCATAATGGTTCAAAGTATCCATAGTTATAATATCTTTTTAATATTTGTTTTACCGGAATTAACCCTTGCAATAAGAAAATCTCGCAGAATGGTCTAACATGTACCAACCATATTGTAGTAAAATAGCATGCAGTAAAATCCTTGTAAAGTCCTTATAAGAGATCCTTTTTACTCACAAACTCCCACTGGCTTCAAGAGAGGTTCTGCATGTGAAAAAACTGCAGGATCTGGCATATGAATCAGATTTACAGGCTTTTTACCTCCAGATTTATTTCCTTAGGGTTTGCTACCAAACCTGGGATCCTTTAATGATGTATCTACTAGAATTCCACAAGTTTGTCCACCATCTCTTCACCAGTTTTAATACAGATCTTGTCATTAAGTTCAAGCAGCTCACAAATGTATGGTTAGGACTTATTTTATGCTACTGGCGCGCTAACAACTTTGAAAAAATTAGACAGAGTCTGTATGTTTGTGTTTGACTGCACACTCATAACACTTTGACTCAACTGCTATGCCACTTCATTAAAAAAAATAAAATAAAAAGCTTTGCAGTATGCAAATTAACTAAGGAGGATGAGGGAAAAGACAGGAAGAGGTGGCCTACCTCCGACATCCCAGTGAGACTAACTAAAAAAAACAAGAGACAAGGCAAGTAAGGTAATATCTTTTATTGGACCAACTTCTGTTGGTGAGAGAGACAAACTTTTGAGACACACAGAGCTCTTCTTCAGGTCTGGGAAAGGGACTCCCAGCATCACATCTAAATGCAAGGTGGAACAGATAGTTTAGCATTGTCTCTCTCACTAACAGAAATTAGTGCAATAAAAGATAATACCTCACCCACCTTGTCTCTCTAATATCCTGGGACCGACACAGCTACAACTACACTTCATACATTAAAAAAAAAGTTATATATAGGGCAGATGCAGAGGAAGAAATGCAAAAGGATGGATGGAAGGGAGGAAAGAAGAGATGGGGAGATGCAAGGGAAGAGGGAGTCTTCTGGTGTATGGCTTCTGGTGGCACAAACAATAAATCAGATGTTAAGTAAGTGATTTAGCCACTCTATCATGGCAGCATCATCTGGGGACATCAAGCACATCCATCCACCATGAAGATGGTGAATAGTACAGTTCATAACTAGATGGGATGCTGTTTGTTTTTGAGCTTCTCAGGGGCAGGATGGGGAGCTCAAGAAGCCACAACAGAGAAGGGAAAGACTAACTGCAATAACAAAGCTACCTCTTAAGGGAAAGGCAGCATATATTTATATTTACCAAGTTTTTAAAAACTATCCTCCTATACTATTGAAGAGACATCTCTCTGTGGGGCTGAGCCCTTTTGAGATATATTGGAAATGCTCCTATTTTGCCACACCCTTCCTTCTGGAAACACAGGAAACTCTGATTTTATTCTGCACTTAGGGCTAAATTCTACCCTTGGATGTGAACATGACTCCTAATTATTTCAATGAGAGCCATGCACACACATGTGCTAGGGCAGGAATTGATCCTTAGTTCATCAATTTATGAGGATATTTGATCATTTAAATAATAACCAATACAACATATACATACTGATGCACTTTTTAAGCTAAACAGCTATTCTTCCCATATCAACTAAGAATAAAGTTTGCAAACTAATTTGAATTAAACAGATTAAAGAATTAAACATGAACAATGTATTATGGACCAAATAAACTGTTGGTAAAAGTCAGCACAAATTCCATTGACTTGCGGTCTAAAAACTTTCAAGCTGGATAAAACCTATGCATACTATTATTTTGAGAGAGAGAGAGTTAAAAACAGCTTGCAAGAAAAATATCAAAAATATTCCCTATTTATCTCTCTCCGAAGGTACTCATAATACACAAATGAGCACGGCACCACTGAGCAACATCTGCATAATGACATAATTGTTTACAACTGTTCAAAACAAGTACCAAGACCAATAAAAATATCCTGGGTATTCATAAAAAAGACAAACTACAAATTGAATAGTTCATATTTTCTCTATCAATATATGGGAAGACAAAATAAAAGCTATATTTTGAATCACCTTCCATTACGTGTAAAATGTTTGCATTCTGTCAGTTTATATCATTGTGCCTTCACAAGCAAAAATGCCTTTTTATTAACGTTTATAATCTCTACGCCATTAAAGCAGCTGCACTAAAAGTATAGCTGAAGTGTACAGTATTTTTATATTACAGATAAGGCCTACTTACTGTGACTGAGAAATATAGGATATAGTACAGTCTTCTTAAGTTGTGAAGCATGTATGCTTAAATGCATGGAGACAACAGTTGCTGAGCACTGTTAAGGATATAATATGCAGAATGGCCAGAGACACAATTCCTCCATCACAGACTACACATTGTCACAAAAGAGTCATAAAATCAAAGAATTATAAGTAAATAATAATATGTCATATTTCAAATACAAACTAAGGGCCCAATCCTGCAAATTCTTACACTGGAGAGTAATTTTACATAGGCATAACTAGTCCTGTAAAGTATACATTTTCTCTGGGACTTAATTGGTACAACATCTAAAAGCTGTGAAGCAACACGTTAACATTATTCCATAACAAATCTGCCCTCTGTAAACAAATTGTTCATGTTCCTATGCAATTCATCATGCAAATGTTCTTTAATAACTACAACTGTACTGACATCAAAATAATTAACAGTGTAGTAGTAAATTAAACCCAGGAAATATCAAGCTCAATCTTTAATCATCTAGTATATACAGTGTGGTTTTGGCCAGGGCTTACAATCGACACTGGCTGTATCAAGGTGTGCTAGGCTCATTCAGACATTTGTTATCTCTTTTATCAAAATAATGACTTGACTCAGAAGCCAAAATGATGGCCAATGTATAAAAACTTAATGATAAGGCAGAAAGAATGACTGTAAAGTGCTTATTAGTGAAGTATACAATATCTCTATGTGGATTCAGAGGTAATGTATATATTTCAAATATACTGCATATATTCATTTTTGTCCAACAGGTGGGCCTCTGAGTGAATATTTCTCATTGGAAATGGTAAAGTACACATAGCTGGACATATTGATACATTGTTTTGGGATGTTTGAGGTGACAAGGCATCCTGATATGGCTTCATTAACATATGTCCTTGTGAGTTTTATATGCCACGGCCTGCTTTCTTGTATGGAAACCATAACTTATGATAACTTGGTCCAATTTGAAATTTTGAGAAAAATCACCTAAGATCTTGATGAAGGACCAAATTTATCAGCGAACAAAAATACAAGAAGTGTGTTGAATATATGGGAAACTGTTTGTGGCTAGTGCAAGAGGACAGTATATTTCAGCAGAGCTGGTTGACATATTTTTACAGGACAGTTTTCCATGGGAAAATGCACTTTTGTTGACATCAAAATATTTCAAAGGAATATGTGTATTCCAATTAAATTTTTGACAGAAAAAATTTAAAATTATTTTAAATCAAAATGGAGTATTTCAATATTTTTGTTTTGTTCTGACTTTTATAATATATAATTAATGTTAATATTCTGCATTACATTATAATATTACATTTAGTGTTTTATAATATTTTATGTTTTGACATTATCTACTACGTCTCCTCTTCCTTCAGATCCTTCACCAAGATCCTTGACAATTACAAGAAATCAGTCAAAACCCCCAATCAAAACAAAAAACTAAAATGATTCAGAATCATCCAAACTGTGAACACACCTAGCCGAAGGGACAACATGGCACTGTTCCTCTTGTCTTTTCTCTCATTGTCACGTTCATTTGCCACATCTTGCCTTAAATTAGCCCCTGATCCTCACCAGGGCTCAGCAGAAGGGTACCTCTACATGGAATCTGTTCGAGGATCGGGGCTGTAGAATATAAGCTCTTTGAGACAAGAGCTCTGTCTTCAAATGTGTTTGAAGTGTGTTTAGCCTTGACCCTGAATGGGGCATTTGGATGCTACCACAAGGCAAATAACGAAAAAGATTAATGCATCATAAACACATTAATTCTACTGAAGTTTAAAACATTTTTCTTTTAGACTGTTTCTGTAATGGCTGTAATTTACATGCAGTGCTCTAAACAAATTATTAAAACAAATAGCAACAAATTCAAATGTGAATAACCTCTTCCACAAAGGAAGCCCATTTTAAAACTGTATAGAGTTCAGTATAATTGGGATGAGACAGAACAATTAACCATTTGTGTGGATTCTCTACCTTTGAACCTTCATTTTTCAAATATTGTCACCATATTGTCTTATGAACACAGAAGAACCCTGTCAAAACCCGCCTGTCAACGAAGAGCACAAGATACCTTGAAAAACTATCAAAAGGGAGTTCCTTCCTCTAGTATGAAATCTCTGCCCAGCTCAACTTAAAATGTTCCATAATGCAGCTTCCATAAACATATTTGTCATTCTTCACCTGACCACTGGAACATAGACAGGTCTTAAATAAAAATTCATTGAGAGAAGAAAAGAGGAGTTATTTTAATTTTGTTTACCTTTTAGTCTTCTAAATACGATTTACACTTCCCTTTTGCTGAACATGTATGAGCAATACCTCAGCAAAGAGAATTTAAACCAATAAAAAAGCCTTTATAGTAATATTGAGGGGGGAAATGAATGCCACTTCTTTTTGTAAAAAACAATTAAAGTGTAGGAAAGAGTGTAAACAGAAATCAACAGAAAGTAGCACTCTGGGTCACTTCATTTTTTTAAAGGCAAAATATGTTAAAAGAGTGATACAGCTTTTCACCTGTGACATAATCACAGATGCTCAGGGCACACCAATACACACATGAAAATGGTTAGTAAGGTGTTCTAATGAAGAAAAGAGGTAACAGTGTTATCAGATGAGAGAGGATTTGTCAGAGATTAATAGAATTCCATTGTAATATCCATATTGCACAAAGGCATACTCTGACAGGGTCCAATTACTTTCAACAAGCTGGGCCTGCTACATAGACCCTCTGAACTGGAATGGCCCTCAAATCTGTATGCTTTCGTTCAGACAGATAACACCACTGTGTTTCTCTCTGTGATCACCGCCTAATTTAAATGAGTTAATCTTGTTTTCCAGATGAATTGTTATTTTGTCTCCCACAGGCTATGATTACCAGATAAAAGTACTGTGTTAACAGGAGGGCTAGGGTCTTTTCAGCAGTGGATTCTACACTCAGATAACCAGCCATCAAGTTGGCAGGGATTTTTGGTTTTTTTTTTAATATGAAGTAAGAGAATGGAACTAACAGGAGAAAACTGTGAAATGACACTGAGATAAACCTTTCCAAATAATTATGAAACTTCATAAGAGGTCAAATGAGTGGCGTATCTTCACATTTCAAAAAAGTTTCAGCCCACCAATCAAATGTAAACACTGCTTCTAAGTATTTTAACAAGTTATTTGCCTTTCAGTTCATGCTTGCCCTTTCTTTCTCTAATGCTCTTTGTTTCTTAAACTGTTATGGAGTGAGTGTGAATTAAGCAAGGAGGATATTAGAATATTTGGCGGGACTAAAAGATATCTGTCTGTCTTTCAGAACCAGAGAGAGGAAGACAGACAGGGACTTCATAAATGGTTCCTTTAAGCTGATGGAGCTGAGAGCTATAGTCTAGGTTTTCGGTTTTTGAGATGACAGCACAAAGGCTCTTAAAAGTTTCTTTCTCTACATCAAATGTCAGAAACACCCTATTATAACACCATAACTTTAAACTGTACAGTCAGGGACTTTTAGCGTAGGAGCAGTGAATCTTTAATGGCCATGAGCTCCTCTTGTCCACTGGCAAAATTTCTACCCAGACTGAACCAATGTGAGACCCAGTATAAGCAAATCGAACTCCACTAACTGTAATGGAAGGCACATACTTATGTGAAGTCTCAGTTTTACCCATTTTCATCAGTAGATATATGTAGAAATTAAGAGAAATATGTTTGCAGGAAAAACTCAATTAAAATACAAAATTATTATGTGTTGTTGTAGCATCTAGCATCAAGGTAGCTAATAAAACTTGAATGATTTTCCTGCTAAAACATATTTCTAGAGCTTCCTATAACTCCCCTATTGTCCCTAATTTCAACACTCTCGGATGAGGCAGGGTATTTTATCATTATATTCCTGGATTGTTATAATATCTAATTATGTGGCAACCAATATACATAGCACTCTTATACTGTGTCCACAAAATTGAAACTCTACAAATTCATGTAGAACTTTGCAATCATACTTCTTAGATAAATCTACTATTTCTGATTCAAAAAGGCCTACATTTTATTTGTAGCAAACTATGAAGTATTATCCAAAATGGGAAAGGTTTTTGGTCATTGGTGAATGCCATTTTATCCAGCACCAGAGAAAGAACCATAACAGCAGCTGTTGAAGGGCAAACCAGACTTGTGGTCTTTACCACAGTGATTTAAATGAAAAGCAGTCAGCTGAATATTGGTTCCTCTACTCGACAGCTGTTTTGGGTCAACGTACTTTATGCCAGAGAACAATTGATGTCAGCATGCACAAGAATCAATTACAAATAGCCAGGTGGATGAATGCAAAGATAAGGAATACAATTATAGGGGATTTGTATGTCACAGAGATGTGTTAATACCTTTGTGTCATAGCAAAGCCAGATGAACCCCTGTCTTGCTTGAAATTAAAGTCTTTATTCTACAAAAAGAAAAGGAGGACTTGTGGCACCTTAGAGACTAACAAATTTATTTGAGCATAAGCTTTCGTGAGCTACAGCTCACTTCATCGGATGCATTCAGTAGAAACCTGTCTTTATTCTACAAGTAGATATTAAGAAATTGTCCATGCAAGTAATAGGAAATTACAATGCCCAAAGTGTAACTCACACTTGCATAGTATGTACCCTCCTGGTGGCTGAAGCAGGTTATGAGTCAGCTGCAACATTTGAGCTGAAACAGCTGAGTGCTTTAGCGCAGGCAGGAGAAGCTTATGCTTTTAGAGACAGAGCCCCAGGGTAGATCCCCAATGCCAGACAGCCAACTAACCACACATCACCCCAGGGTGTCAAGTAATGAAAGCCTGTATGAAACTGCATAAAATTATTCTATTTTCATAACTGACTTACACAAGCAACAAATTTATTTGTGACAGATATGTTTTGTTCATATTTACAAGAAGCCGTAAAAGATGGAAAATGGATAGGAAGGATAAACAGAGCATTTATTCCATTATGACCAAGTTGGTAGCATTTTCATCTCTGGTCCAGGAAGTGGTGAGGGCAAGTCCTATACTAAGAGCTGGGCTCAAAATCCACCACCTGATACTTTTCAAAGCGAGTAGGAGATAACTTTGATGTCCTCGCCTATATTCTCTCCCTCAATAAAACAGGTCCCAATATTTAAAGTGTCTACTGTGTTTGCTTACACAGGTTAGCACAGTCAGTACTTTCCCACCCCACTACTTCAGACTGTTTACAAACCAAAAATGACAACAAAAGGTGCACGTGCTGCAAAAAGAGTGTTTTTAATAAAAGCATCATTTTAAAAGCTCTGAAAAGTGCTTCTAAAACACTAAACACATAAAAACACTTCTCATGCAATAGATCTGTCTCTTGTGCATATAAGGAATCATATCTGTTTACTTAGTGACAAAAAAACATGTTCCTCCTCCCTTGTCCCAGTCTCCATTTTTTACTCGAGTTAGCACTTCAGAGAGGCCATGCAGCCTGAGATAGTAAATTGGACTATGTTACTTCTTGTGCATCATTATTAGACTTTTTTTACTAAGTTCCAACTGTCTACATATATGACAAATCACTAAAGCATGGGGTTGCAAGGCATCACTGGGGGCATACTATGGAGACTAGACAGAGACCTAATGTAGTTCAACAGAACTGTTATAATTGGTATATTAAAAAAAACTATATACCAGCAGTGGCCAAACTTACTGACCCTCCGAGCCACATACGACAATCTTCAGAAGTTTGAGAGCTGAGGCACAGCTGCCAGGGCTCAGGGCTTCAGCACCGCGGGAGGTGCCTGCTAGGGCTCGGGCCTTCAGCCCGACTCCTGCTGAAGCCCTGAGCCCAGGCAGATGTGCTTGCTGGGCAGAAGCCCCGAGAACCCCTTCCCCGCTGGACAGAAGTCCCTACCCCACCTCCCCAGTGCAAGGCAGAGTTCCTGAGCCCCATCCTCTCCAGTCTGGTAGGTGGAGAATGGGGGGTGGGCTCTGCAAGCCGTACTTGAAGGGTAAATGAGCCACATGAGTTTGGCCACCCCTGCTATATACTATAACAGGATTCAAAAAAGAACTTGACAAGTTCATGCAGGACCAGTCCATCAATGGCTATTAGCCAGGATGGGCAGGGATGGTGTCCCTAGCCTCTATTTGCCAGAAGCTGAGAATGGGCGAGAGGGGATGGATCACTGAATGATTATATATTCTGTTCGTTCCCTCTGGGGCACCTGGCATTGGCCACTGTGGAAGACAGGATACTGGGCTAAATGGACCTTTGTTCTTATGGTAATGATGTGTGACAAGCAGGGAAGCTAGTTTGGCTTTCAGATTACAGTTTAACTTTGCAGAGCTGCCAACTAAGGTAGGTTGGAAGGGGTAGGGGGAAGGGTATTATTTATCTGTAACTCTGCTACTCTGAAAAAAATAATTTGATTGCTACACCTGGCACTCAGCTCCACAGCAGGAGAAAGGCCAGAGCTCATCTAGCTCTCAGAGGTTGTTGCACAGGCAGGTAAAGCCCCACTCTCAGAAGTCTTTGTTTCTCAAACAGCAGATCTGACATGGGAATAGCTGAGAAACACTGAACATAGGTCAGTGCCATATATAGAGTCACTCTGGGCTAAAGTGTGACTAGTCCTAAGGCAGCTGTGCAGGGGAGCAATTTCCATTCACAGCTGCATTAGAGCTGCTCATCTCATGGCTCTGGTTTCTGTGCTAATCCTGATAAAATGCTGATTGTCTCTCCCGTGTAATTCAACTTACAGAATTTATCTCAGTCCCTAGTGGAAATGAGTGCAGGTCCCACATCATACTGGCATACATTTTGGAATGGGTGGAGATCTCCATTCCAGGAAGATCCAGTTCTGGAGCAGCAGAAATGTTGCTTGTAAGAATTGATTTGCACCGGTAGAGGAGAAGCTTGAAAAGCAACAGCCTGCATAAATGCCTACACTGAGCAGAAGTCTGTAAATTTTATATCTTTATATAGGTAGATGGATGCATAGACTGAACTAGAGCCTGGATGTTTCATATTTTTAGATAGACAGACTAAATTCTCACGCATTCTTCTAACATTGTCTACATTGCAGAATACATTACAAGAATCAGCATTGAAGGCAACATGTTTGAAATGATAATTTTTTAAGAGCTGGAAATATTCACCATGGAGAAATGTTAAATGCATAAACTTTTTATAGTATATTAGAATAAATGTAAATAGATTTATAAATTGATAGGTGATTTTATTTTTTAAAATTGCCAGTCTTTTATTATTAATTATTATTATTATTATTCAGTGATCACAATAATGTAAAATGCATAAAATGGACAGGTTTTTTTAAATTATTTTTTTAAAGATAGTCTCCATCTCTCTTGTTTTTCAAAGCTTTCTAAACATGCAAGCATGCCATAAAAAAGTAACTGGTGCATGCAGAAGCAATGCAATTCACAAATGAAGTAGTATAATGTCAATGGTTTGAAATTGTTCAGTCTCAGTTGTTTTCCAAGTCAACACACTTGGAAACACAGGCAGTCTTGCCTGAATGCAACTAGTCAATAGAGAGAAAATAAATAGAGCATTTCCAGAATTCACCCATCAACCCTGAAAAGTGTCTGCTTACTATTACACAGTTTTAACATGGCATAATCATTTTCATGGCAAATATACTCTCCTTATGGCTTAGACAAAGAGTGAATGACTATTTTAACCACTTGTGCCTATCTTCTAACAGAAATTCCAAATAATAAATGCTATTATACTATTATAAGTAGTACGCAGATTAGTAACAGTTTCTAAATCCTGCAAGCTGGTCTTTATGCTAACAAGACACTCTGAACCCAATTTTCTAATTTGGGTGCCTAAATCAGACACTTAAATCCATATTTAGGCTCATTAATACACCCATTATAGATACTTTACTAGGTGTCTACATGTGGATTTAGCTGTCTAATACCACAAACACTTACACATATAATATTATCAACATAAATTGTCCTATTGACTTCATTAGGACTATTTATAACCACGTCACTTGCATATATAGCAGTTTCTCATTAGGAGCCTTGGTATTTAATTCTAAGCACCCGTATTTAAAAAACTGGGCCTTAAGCCCCTATACAAGCAGCCAGACACAACCGCTTCTCTATTTTTTCTGCCTCTGATTTCTGTCATGCCTGTTGAAAACTTCCGAGTCATCAAATCACCACCAGGCTGAGTACTAGAGAAAGGGCCAGTCCCTGAGAAAGAGGGGACGCAGATAAGGTAGCCATAGCCTTTTGAAAAGGGGGTGAAGCAGTGTTCCTTATGTTCTTCCCTGGCAGTATATAAACTGTATTATACCTACTTAGATAAGATCCTTGCAATGCCACATAATCACAGAGAGGAGCTGCAAGAGGTTTTTTTTAATATATATATATTGTAATGTAGATATTCATTATATATATATATATATATATATATAATTATATATATATATATAAAATGAATATCTATGTTAAAATCCCCTGCCCTGATATCTGTCACCTGGATGAAAATCAAGAAAAAAATTGATAGTGAGGTTGAAAAAATTCCCCTTCATACCCAAGAACACACTAATGCCCATGGATATAAAAGTTACAATAAAAAAGCAGGACAACTACTAGCAGAGCTTTTATAGCTTAACAGTATTTTGACAACAAATGTTCATATTTCATTTGAAATTTATGAAACCTTTGTGCCCGTAATCCCATGAGCAGCTACATGGTAAATGAAAGTAGCAGGCAGTCTAGATTAATAATATTTTGCTTCATAGCGGAAGAGCATTCTAAAGGAAAAATAACTTGCTTTATCTGTCCTCTTTTTTACAGTCCCTGTATTGGAACAGACTAGGACTTCTAAAACCTGGAAATATTCACAGGTGCCTTATTAATTTATGAGAAACTGAAGGACCCATCACAAGATAAGTAAGCAATTTAGAAGTGGCAAGTAGATGTGCATTTTACATGGTGAAATATCACTGCTCCTAGAGTTAGAGTGTTACTAGTGGTTTAAATCAAGATCTAGGGGAGTAAGTCACAGTATTTGATATTCTAATAAAGAATTCTTATGAAAAAGTTAAGTGTTGACAAATGAATCAACCTTTTGCTTCCATATTTTCACAGTTTAGAAGTACATGTGTGCTAAGAGCTAAAGTGTGGCTTCTTACACTTACATGTTTGAGTGTCTTTTTCATCATGATAGTTTATCTCCAAGCATAACTCCAAGCATAAAGTGTGGTGGGTTTTTTTTCTTTTTCTTTATTGTTAAGTTGTTTTTGCTAGCAGTATACTACCGTTTATTATGGGACACAATTGTGCACTGATTACATGTCTGGAAAGGAAGAAATGCCTATTTTTATTTTTAAATTCAGGTGCAATTGATCACATATGCACATTAAACATTAGGTAAGGAAATGTTCCAGCGTATGATTTTATCCCAAACCAAGAGGCACAAGAAATGTGATGAGAAAATAAAGGATATGAAGCCATTTCTGACAACCATTTAATATACCTGTTAAATATGATCACTTTGGTCTATTTTTGCAAAATATTGCAATTTTTGTGCAATTATTCTAATTATAACATATTTCTGAAAAGATAATAACTGACTTGTTATATACAAACCTATCAGCTTCAATTTGTTAATAATGCCTCTAAATAACAACTACTGAAATTATCATCGTGTGATACTCATATTAATTCTTCTTTCCTGAGAAGCTTAGTGAGCAAGTTACAGTGCAGGAAATATTTGTAAAGAAAAAAGATACAAACCAAAAATATCATCCTCTGGTGAAACATAGATTGGAGAAATGTCAGGTAAACCAGATGCAATGGGGAGTGAGGGGAAAGGCTGATAGAGTGGAGAAAGGTGGATAACACAGTAAAGAAAAGAGTCTGGACTAAACAGTTTTTATAACTCCCTAACCTAGCCAAAAAGTGACATAGAGCAAAATATTCAATGATTCAGAAAAACCCAAGAGAAACCACATTATATGGATTCAGAAGACATCTGAGAACAAGATGGTTGTGGATGTTGTATCATTTAGTCTCATATTACTGAAAACTGAAATCTCAAGGGATCTGATGTATTGGACAAGGGTACCAGATCCCACAACACAGATCTGAAAAGACAAGTGATATCTGTGGGTAGCTGGGACCAATATAATGACATTATGTGGCTTTTATCAGAGAGAGAGAGAGAATCCTGAAGGCCAGCCAGACATAAGAACATAGGTAATGCCATACTGGACCAGATCAAGGTTCCATCTAATACAGGTATTATATCTTCTTCGGCAGTGACTAGCACCAGATGTGCCCAGGAAAGATATACAAAACCCTGAAGTGAATAGTTATGGAATAAGCTGCTCACAAGAGAAATTTCTCCTGAATTCAAAAATTGTTCTGACATATGAGGGTTGGTTTTACAATAATCCTTATTAATGTGACTTTAAAGATGTTCTCATTATCTATGTAACTGTCCTTTTTTAATCTTGCTAAACACTTCTACTCAATGACTTCTTGTGGCAATGAGCTCCACAGGTGAACTGGGCACTGAGGAAAGTGTGTTTCCTTTTCATTGTTTCTTTGATTTTGCACTGTGAGAAAGGGTGAATTCTACAGCCTGTGTTACTCAAGAAGTTTGTCTAAATCAGAGGTTCCCAAACTGTGGGGCAAGCACCCGTAGGGGAACACAAAGTTATTGGGCAGTGTGAGGATCTGAGGAGGCTGTGCTGAAGAGCCAGAGTTGGGAGCTCTGTTCAGCATGGGGTCAGTACTCCCAAGATGCAATCTTCTGCTCCCCATCTGAACCCAGCCCTTTGGTGCAGCCCCATGCACTTCCCCTGCACAAAGGAGGAAAGAGTGGGGAGCAAGATGGGCAGGAAACTGGGTCCCAGCAACCACAACTGCCCAATTGCTACAGGGAGTGGTAGGTTTCCTTAATTGCCACATTGTGAGTACCCCCACTACAGCTTTTCTGGGTTCCTGGTACCCCCTGACTCTGGCCCCAGGGGATAGAGGGCACCTCTCCCTCTTGCCCCCTTAGAAAGAGGGGGTGCACATGGGACATGAATCTATGAAGCAGAGTTCAACAAAAATGTTTTGGGAACCTCTGGTCTAAATTATCACAATAGTCCCTTCTGGCCTTAAAATAATGAACATGTGAGTGCCTAATTTACACTCTCTGTGTCATTCATTACTGTATACACCTCTCATGTACTCTTTCTGCTTCTCCTCTATCAACTAAACAATGCCACTTCAATTCACTTCAGTTCTTTTTCCTGTGAAGCTCAGGACCCTGAATGATAATAAGAAAACTTTGGGAATAAGAAACCTGAAGAATGTCTACTGGGGGGTAAAAAACAATCAAACTGACTATAAATTGGCAAGACTAAGAAGCAGCAAGAGGTGCAAAGATCATAGAACTTGATCTTTGACTTATGCAACTGGAATTAAAGACTGTAAAATTTATTTCAACAGCCTTGCTCCATTTTGATTTGTGACACATGATGAAAAAGAAAGGACAATATCCCTTTTTAAATTTTTTCCTAAGGCAAGCTTGATTTCTCAACATGTCTACTTGCACTTTAGATAGATAGATATGCAAGCAGACAAGTTGAAAAATCAAGCTTGTATATATGTATATACACATACACGTATACTGACACATATACGTCCTCCTTGTTATAAAGTTAATACATCTCAGATTTTCCTTATGTTAATGAAAATATGTATCAGCAGAAAAAGAACAATCAGCAATAACAGAACAAACAGTTCTTTTATTAAGTTTTTGACAAGATCATTTCTAACACATTTTTAAAAAACATTTGTAATTATTTTAAAACATATCTTACCTCAAGCTGATCTTAAAAAAATATCCTCCTCATCTAAGATAAGCAGAAACTCATATCTTCCCCTTTTAACAGTTAATAGATAATCACTAGTTTTAACACATTGAATCATAGATTCTCCTTTTCTTTACTGACTGTTTAAAGAATATTGGATTCAATATTGCATATTACTATACAATTTTTCATGCCTATTATATTACAGTTTTATGTGATACTTTCCCTCCACCATTATTATGGAAGTATCAATTGCATTCCAAAATTAAAGTTTTTAAGTTGAGTTTTGCACTTAAAACAGTGGTTCAACCACTTTGCTAAGTACAATAGCACTTACTTTGAGTACAGAATGAATTTACAAGTAACCACTTAGTTTGAGAGTTTAAAAAAATGGGTCCTTTAAGAAATTTAGCACACTGTGTCATACCACCTTTTTATCCTAAATAATCTGAGTAAAGGAATAACAGAGACATCAAACTTCCCACAGAGTTACAGCTCACAGAAATCTAGTATAATGCCTTTAGTTGAAGAATTTATCTATTTGCCATTATTCTTCATGTGGGAAATAGATGTTCTTCCTATTGGTCAGACAGGACTGACAAATAATGTTCTTTCACAGAGAATTCCATAAAGAATTAAAAATGGTCACTACCTTTCTCCAAAGTTTCCAGTGGGAATAAAATCCAGCTTCCCATCGGAAAGATGGTGACCCTCATAGGAAGGAAACTGTCACTACTCTGAACTTTACTGACAGCAAACATGGAGGAAAATGACTGTAAAACCCAGGTTTATCTAATCTTATCTATCTAACAAACACTAAAATGCCTTAATCATAATTGTATGAATACTGATTGGAATCACTAGAGGACAGACTTAAAAGTTTTTTTGGTGCCTTAAGTGTACATTTCCTTACCTTAACATGTTTGGATAAATAATCTTCACTTCTGGCTTTCCTGTGTTTCTAATTATAGATTTTGGGATATTTATTACATTCCGGTAATTTTTTTTTCAACTCTTAGGATACTGATATAGATTCATAGATCCAAGGACAGAAGGGACCATTGTGATCATCTAGTCTGACCTCCTTTATGAACATCCCAAAAATAATTCCTAGAGCAGATATTTTACAAAAAAAACTCTAATCTTGCTTTAAAAATTGTCAGTGATGAAGAATCCATCACAATCTGTGGTAAATTGTTCCAATGGTTAATTACTCTGTTAAAATTTACACCTTATTTCTAGTTTGAATTTGTCTAGGTTCAACATCCAGCCATTGGATCTTGTTATACCTTTCTCTGCTAGATTGAAGAGCTAATTATTAAATGTGTGTTCCCCATTTAGGTACTTATAAACAGTAATCAAGTCACCCCTTAACCTTCTCTTTTCTAAGCTAAATATATAAGGCAGGTTGTCTAGGCCTTCAATCATTCTTGTGGCTTGTGGCTTTTCTCGGAATCCTCTACAATTTATCAACATCCTCCTTGAATTGTGGGCACCAAAAATGGACAGTTTTCCATCAATGGTCGCACCAGTGCCAAATTCAGAGGTAAAAAACCTCTCTACACCTACTTGAGATTGCATTAGCTCTTTTGGCCACAGCATCATACTGGTTTCAGTGTAGCAGCCATGTTAGTCTGTATCCGCAAAAAGAAAGGGAGGACTTGTGGCACCTTAGAGACTCACAAATTTATTTGAGCACAAGCTTTCATGAGCTACAGCTCACTTCATTGGATGCATTCAGTGGAAAATACAGTGGGGAGATTTATATACAAAGAGAACATGAAACAATGGGTGTTACCATACACACTGTGAAAGTGATCAGGTAAGGTGAGCTATTACCAGCAGGAGAGCGGGGGGGGGGGGGGGGGGCGGGGGGGGGGCCTTTTGTAGTGATAATCAAGGTGGGCCATTTCCAGCAGTTGACAAGAATGTCTGAGGAACAGCTGGGGGTGGAGGGAGGGGGTGAATAAACATGGGGAAATAGTTTTACTTCGTGTAATGACCCATCTATTCCCAGTCTTTATTCAAGCCTAAGTTAATTGTATCCAGTTTGCAAATTAATTCCAATTCAGCAGTCTCTCATTGGAGTCTGTTTTTGAAACTGGAAGCTCATGTTCAGCTGATTTAACCACCATGACCCGAAATCTTTTTCAGAGTCGCTGCTTCCCAGCCTAGAGTCCTCCATCCTGTGTGTATGTCCTACATTCTTTGTTCCATTTACATTTAGCCACACTAAAACACATATCGTTTGCTTGCACTCATTTTACAGATCGCTCTGAATCAGTGACCTGTCTTCTTCATTATTTACCACTTCCTCAAAGTTCTCAGATGACACAAAAATTATCAGTGATGATTTTATGTTTTTTTCATGTCATTAATAAAAATGTTAAAAAGTGTAGGGCCAAGAAGCTATCCCTGTGGGACTGCACTGAAAACGCACCTGTTCGATGATGTTTCCCCATTTACAGTTACATTCTGAGACCAATCCAACAGCCAGTTTTTAATCCATTTAATGTGTGCCATGTTAATTTTATATTGTTCTGGTTTTTT
Organism: Dermochelys coriacea; assembly: GCF_009764565.3. Classification (NCBI taxonomy): domain Eukaryota; kingdom Metazoa; phylum Chordata; order Testudines; family Dermochelyidae; genus Dermochelys; species Dermochelys coriacea. The sequence goes on along the minus strand of NC_050079.1, from coordinate 31,453,259 downwards.
AATCAAAATGTCATGCAGTACCAAGTCAAGCACCTTCCAGAAGTCTAAGTATTCATCAACCCTATTATCTTTATCAACCAAACTTGTAATCTCATCAAAAAAAGATATAAAGATATAAAGTTAGTTTGACTGGATCTATTTTCCATAAATGCATGCTGATTTGAATTAATTATATTATTCTCCTTTAATTCTTTATTAATTGAGTCCTGTATCAGACACTTCATTATCTTGCTGGGGATTGATGTCAGGCTGACAGGCCTATAATTACCCATGTCATCCCATTTAATCTTTTAAAAAACAGATACATTAGGTTTCTTCCAGGCTTCTGGAACATCTCCAGTGCTCATATTGAAAATCAACATTAACTCTCCAGTGAGCTACTCAGACAGCTCTTTTAAAATCCTTGGATGCACACTATCTGGACCTACTGATCTAAAAATTTCTAACTTTAGCAGCTGCCATTTAACACCCACCAGACATAATAGTGGAATGAAAAGAGTGTTACAATCACCATATGATCGGACTATATTATCTGTCTTTTTCCCGATAGAGAACAAATATTTATTGAATGTGTCTGCCTTTTATGTGCTCTTATGTACTCTCAACCCAAATTCAATGGAATCGGACTTCATGTGTCGGGTTTGGGATGGGTAAGAAAACAATTCAACAATTTCGGCTTGGGTCGGGTTCAGGCTGAGTTCCAAGGATGTATCTTAGGGGGGACTCCGTGGCCTGTTTTATGGCTGCTGTGGGGCAGGCTGCGCCGGGCTTGGGCTTCTACTCACTGCATTGTCAGAGCTGCCACCCACCTCTTTCCACTGGCTAGACAGGAAGCAGCCATTGATGAGATACTCCCTCTCCCACTGACTGCAACTATGGTCCTAACCCAGCCGCTTCCTGACTGGCTGGTGGGGTGAGGGGGGGGGGCGGTGCTGATAATGCAGTGTTTTGAAGCCCTGTCCTCTCCCATACCACAGTGGCCCCTGCAGGCCGGGTGTAAACACCTTAGCATGCTCCTCTCAGCTAGATCCTAAGAATCTGACGGGATCCAACTACAAGTGTTGAGTTCAGGTTGGGCATGAAAAGAACTCAAGGTTCTTGGGCCTGGGTTTGGTTCAGATTGACTGTGACCTAGTCAGTTTCGGGTGGGGTTTAATATTAGACCACAGCAACTCTCTACTTGGAATAAAAATACTTATCACTGCTACTACTAACCTAAATTCAAAAATACTCTTTTGGTCAACAGATGCAGGATTGGAGAGAGGTCGACTTATGTACTGTCAATCTGGAAGAAGAAGAAATGGCTTAGAACATCAGGAAGTAGTGTATATGTGCCCACCAGTGCACTAAGAGTCTCATGTCTGACCTGTAGACTAGTGGTAATTCAAAGTGCTTGCTTTAATCAATGATTAACCCAGCTCTCTGACAGATTTGTTTGACCTGGTCTCCTCTAGCAAGCTTCACATAACTGGAACACATGAAGAACAGTTAGTACCATAGTACTGCTTGAGACCTGGACCCTTGCTGTTTATTTCTGCCTGCCTGTGACCTGGTCATGCTAGACAGTACTTGATTCATAAAGAAAGAGATATATCAACCTTAAAGACCAGAATTTGCGATTAACATTAATCAGCAAAGGTATACTGTTCCAGCTCCTTCCTGATAAAAACAGTTCTGATTGCCAAATATACTAGTATTGAAAGGGAGGATCTCTCTTAGTATCCAGACTGAATTGGTTTAATCATGGTCCAATTAATTTACTATAAAACTTTTATAGAAGTATTATGCACGTGCATCAGGTTCACAGCTTTATTCATTTACAACAGATTTTATGGCTTTTTGAAGTTCCTCTGTTTGAAAGAATGAACTTATACTTTAAGAAAGCTGAACTTAGTGACACAACTATCTGCCAAATACCATCAGATCTCATAAAAGAGGAAAGATACATTGGATAACTGCTATAATGCCTGACTTAATTTCCTTATTTGTAAAAGCTCATATAGGTAACCAATGAGCTAGTTCTAGCTTTCTGAATACATGCAAAATGAAGGATTAGTGATCAGAGTCTCAATCCAAACTCCCAAGTTTTGGTTTTTATAATCAAATTTTCTTATCATTGTAATTACTGCTGCTGTCTAGGTTTGTTGTACTTTTTTTTTTTTTTTAAAGAAAGCAGCTCAGGAAACAACTGTGCCTCTCAGTATCAATTTTATGAGGTTTCAGAGCAATGAATTAAATTCTGGAGCACTCTCACTTAAAAAAAAGACATATCATTAATACTTGTTATGAACTAAGAGTCCATTAGAAGATGTTTATTGAATTTCAACCTCCTGTGAGTGTTATTAAAGTAAGTCCAAGAATGGACTTGAACTTACGGATTGGGTAGGGAGTGACAAACAGATATTGCTTAATGAAATGTGCATTGTACAGTATTAGATCACTTGTGATGTTAGAAATTATTCAATTATTATAGAAGCAGTGCAAACACAAAGCATGTTCACCTATCTAGGGCTTGAAAATCAATTCCAGTATCACGTTTATAAAATAATGCATCTGTTATATCTATCGCTACAGATAAGCATAGCAAGTTTTCAATTATAAATAAATTTTTAAAAATCTGCCCCACATACTACAATTCTTATGGATTGTTTCACTTAAGAGCAGCATGGAATAAAAAGGTAGTTAAGGTAGAAGGCTTGGATTGTTGCTGAAAGGGAGAATTAAGGGTATTAATCAGTGCTGATCACCCCAACTGCCCTGGGCCTCAGAAGCAACAAACACAGTGTAGTCCATCAGCTCATAGTTTGAACAATGTGACAGTATGATACAAGCTCTGTCACATCTTGCCACATTGCTGGGCTAGCTAAAGAATGATCCAGGGGTGTTTTGGGAGGAGAACGAAAGGGACACAGGAGAGGGTCAACTTCAAGCAAGAACTTAAGAATCCCACGTGGCAGTGCCTGACCTCACTCGAGTCAGGTGCACCTGATTCTAACAATGCTCACACTCTTAAAGACAGGACTATTCTTGTGATACAGAGAGAAAGAAGTTGCTCTCCATAAGTTTCAGAGTAGCAGCCGTGTTAGTCTGTATTCGCAAAAAGAAAAGCAGTACTTGTGGCACCTTAGAGACTAACAAATTTATTAGAGCATAAGCTTTCGTGAGCTACAGCTCACTTCATTGGATGCATCCGATGAAGTGAGCTGTAGCTCACGAAAGCTTATGCTCTAATAAATTTGTTAGTCTCTAAGGTGCCACAAGTACTGCTTTTCTTTCTCCGTAAGTTGTTTCATTCTGTGTTTTTCTTGAGTAAAAGATACTTGAGCATGGTCAGAGATTTTGTGGGTTAGAATATTTTCTGTTAAACCAGAACCCTGTAAATACAATGGGAATTGGGCCTCCTGTGAACTTACTCTCACACTGCTCAAATCGTGATGCTGTCACAAGGAAGAAACATGAGCTTTTAACAAGAAAATAGTCTGACAACAGTTTGAAAATACATTTAACAAAAGACATTGCCAGAACTTTGAAGTCAGTATCACAAACTTGATAACTATTTTTATCCCTTGGACAATATCACATTCCTACTAATATTTAGAAAAGCAGAAATTTGTTTGGAAAATGAAGCAATGCTCAAATATGAAGCCGAAGCCAAACAATTTTAGCTACACACATGTTCAGACAGCTAGCCCACTGTATTCTCATGCAACTCTTCTGAAATCTATCTCAAGCTCACTCACTGCCAAGCTGACTACTGTCTTCAAATGTCCATGATTTAAATGACAATGAACTCTGCACCATATCAAAGCTGCTTCAGTCCTTTTGTAGCAGTTTTAATAAAGCAGATACAAAAAATATTCAGCAAAAATGACATCTCACAATTCCCCCAACCCCAAAATCAATACAACCAAAACAGAGGTTGCTGAGGGTAAGATAGAGAAATGAGACGTGAAGGAGCGTCTTTAGGGTTGGAAAGGAGTTGTGTGGTTAGGAAGAGGGGTTGGAATCCTGTTTCAGGTTAGCAAGCAAGAGTCAGCATTTGGTTAGGAGTAAAAAAAAATGGTGATTTTAATTAGTGCTGTGTTGAATAAGTTTCAGATGAATTTTTTTTCCCCAGTGTAATTTGAATATTATTTTTCATGCTATGAGGTTATTTTTTGTATTCATTGCACCCAGAGTGATCCAGGCAATACGTATGTTCTCTGCTCTGAGGATCTTCTATTCTAATGGCTGAGAAATAAAAAAAAAAAAAGTGAATAGGTGAAGGTAGGTGAAAAGTGTGTGCGCGTGCATTGGACGTGGTTATAGTAACATCACATAGGTAGTTACTCTTGCTATGCATGTATCTTAGTGATTCCTCTGTATGTTGTATGACCAACATTTTCAAAAGTGACTAGTGATTCTGTATGCTTCTGTTTTTTGGCCCAACTTGAGACACTGCAAGGGGGCAGATTTTCAGAAGGCGTGTGCTCAAGGTGTTTCCGACTAGGCCAAGAAATGGAGGCTTCCAAAATCAAGAGTCATTTTAGAAAAGCTGAGCCTTTGGATGTATACACACATATACAGTTTTTTGTTATGCTCTCACCTATTACCTATAAGACTGATCAATCTTTCAACATTTTTTGGCTTGGTTTCTTCAGTTTAAGTCCTCTTGGGTTGATTCTGCTATACTGTTTGGGAGTACAATAATCTTTCTGTTCTGTGTGAATTATTAGCAGTTTAGAGGCATTGGCTGCGGGCTACTTTGCACCCCTTACCATGTTATCATTTAATCCTGTTTAGAACTTGGTCTCTGTTACATGGGCTTGCAGTTCTGGCCTTTACTTTCTGATTAGAGAACTAATTTAATCAAAAATTGAGTTCCCTCCCTCCTCCTTTTCAAGTTGTACCTAATTTGGGAATGTGTAACATACTTTTTAACTCTATATGGGCAAATTAAAAATGGTTGGACTCCCTTAAAAGTGTTTATAATGAAAACATTTAAAGAACTTTACTTATAATTGTGCTTCAACATATGCTAATATATAATAAATATGGGAAGTAAGTTAGCTAATTGAGCTCTGATGCCACACTGCAAAGACCTCAGGAACCAGGAGTGTTGATTCTTAGATAATAGTTACTCTTAGAGAAGACGTTTATTGGATTCTCTCTCTCCATTATTTACCCTCACAGACTACAAATATACACAGCCCAATAAAACACACAAAGACAAAATACAGTTACAATTAAGGTATCCTGAAAAACAAAACATAAAACGTACTCACCTCTAAATGATCATTCACTTAACTCTAACTACACTAAATATTTATAACAACTCAACTGAACAAATGATTTAATATAGACAAGAACTGAATATTAAAATTAGCAAGGCTATTGTAATTCAGATCTCATCTTTGTTTTGGGTACCAAAACAGACACATGGCTGTATTACCTGAATTGTATTTTACTTTTAAAATGCTAATAAGCTGAACAAATCAATCAATCAAATCTGGACTGGGAGAGTACTGGGAGGAATATTGAGGCCTCTAGAGACACACACACACACACACACACACTCTGCCCAGAATTGGATATTCTACCTATTCTACTAATAGTGTATAGTTGAAGATGGAGATTTATTTAAAGAATTGGTAGGTAGAATATCCAATCCTGGGCTGTGTGTGTATGTGTGTATACACAGGTCTCAGGTACCCTTCCCTGCACACATACATCTTCCCAAAGCAAACCACAGGGAAGAAGGAGAAGTAAGAGTGCTCCTGGGGCACAGTAAGCCTCTGTAACCAAGACCCTTAGCAGGAGCTGGGGCCAGCAGCAAAAACAGTCCTTACGGCTGCTTGGACATTAGTGATATCTGATTCTTCTTTCTACAGTTTTACCAATGAACATTCTTTTCTCTGCTAATTAGTGATGTGACCCAATAACCTCGCACTGCTTGCTGTTCCTCTGCTGCCATGCCCCTGCCATCCATGATCTTTGCCATCCCTCACTTTTTTGTCTCTACCCCACCAATCTCCCCATCCATTCCTTCCTTTGTCCCATTAGTCCATCCCCTACTCCTATTTCCTCTCATCCCACACTAGCCCTTCTGAATGTAGTAAAGCAACCCCCCCACCCAAAAAGACCCCAAATCCTGTAACTAATATATTTACAAAACATTACTCTCCTCATTTTGCTTGTGTGGTGTGTTCCATGTGCACACTTTGTCCATTTCATCTATTATAAGACCTTTGGGACAGGAACTATGCCTTCCTATCAATTTGTGAAATACCTCAGATAACAAGGCCCCCCCAATCCTGCTTGGGGCTTTTCATCATAACTACAATACAAATAACACTTAATTATAATAGTTATTATAATAAAATGATAAATACAATTAATCCCTTAATGGCAGGTTTTGAGGCAATCCGCCCCCACTTTTCAAGCAGTGGGTCTTCTCAGAAATTTCAATCACTGGCTTCAAGAAGTTAAATAAGAAATCAAAGGACAATCATGAAAATAAAAATGGTCATTTTAAAGGATGTATTGACCAGGGTACTATAAGGTAAATTGAGACATATGCACTTATGGTACAAGTAACTAACTCACAGTAGAGAAGACTTCTTTTTTCTTGTACAGAATCAATATATTACTGTACGGCTTCAAAAGAAGCAGAAGGAAATCATATCCTGTTGGAAAAAAGAAGATCTTCTGAAATGCTGTATAAACTACTGCAGAACAAAGCAGATATTAGTAGCATATACAGCAGTTATTTCCCTCTACAGTAAAACTGCACACTAGTTTATAGTACTGAAATGGAGAAATCTTAAAGCAAAACCAAACAAAAATATCCAGGCAAACCAAGGATACTCTAGAGATTTAGCAAAAAGAAAAGGAGTACTTGTGGCACCTTAGAGACTAACAAATTTATTAGAGCATAAGCTTTCGTGAGCTACAGCTCACTTCATCGGATGCATTGTAGCTCACGAAAGCTTATGCTCTAATAAATTTGTTAGTCTCTAAGGTGCCACAAGTACTCCTTTTCTTTTTGCGAATACAGACTAACACGGCTGCTACTCTGAAATCTAGAGATTTAGGGTCCACTAGAAATTTTTAGAATTTGGCAACTATCTATCAACAGATTGGTATTTCTACACTGGAAGGTTGTGGTCCAGGCTGTCACTAATGTAGACAAGTTCCGTGTCTCCTAGGTTTGAGCCAGTCTATGCAATTCACCCCATGTGAAGGTACTTCTCTGGAAATGTGTACCTGTCCTGGGGTTTGTAATTATTAGCCTCCACTGATTTTAGTTCCTGGAGGGAGCTTGGTAACCAACTCCAACTAGCCAGTATTCAATACCTGGCTCAGAGATTGAGATAACATTTGTAAAGTTGATACAAGACTCCCAAATATATGACTGTTTGTCTTATCTGTCACAGTTGGTTTAATCATTTTCTAATGTGACTTTTTAAAAGGCTTCTTTCTCCTCACTTGACCCTCCTGGGTCACATTTTCAGAGGCCTTAACATGATCATAGAATATCAGGGTTGGAAGGGACCTCAGAAGGTCATCTAGTCCAACCTCCTGCTCAAAGCAGGGCCAATCCCCAATTTTTGCTCCAGATTCCAAATGGCCCCCTCAAGGATTGAACTCACAACCCTGGGTTTAGCAGGCCAATGCTCAAACCACTGAGCTATCCCTCCCCCCCACAAAATCTGGGTCAGTTATACTGCACACACAGCAACCTGTATTATCACATGCAATTTGTGTGTCAGACAACTAACTACTTTATTTGCATGCACAAATGTGGTAAACACACACACACAATTTTGGTTACAGATAAAAAGATTTTTTATTGTTTTAAAATGTATTATATATACAGGAAATATTTCAGATCAAGTACACCACATGAAACAAGTATCTGGAGTTTTGTCCTGGAATTTTTCAAATCAGCTCCCTGCTACTTCTTTTCAAGAAAGTGAACTGTATCCAGGGTTGTTGTTCAGCAAGGATGCAAGGAAGCATTCATATGTCATACTCGGTATACCAGCAATTATGTGGTATTCTCAATGTGCAGTGTGGTCCTGGAGTTGTTCTGTATTCATCTATGACTAATGATATGTAATAACAGCATGACTTTTGTAAGTGACCTGGTCAGTGAGGTAAAATTGTTGTATCCCTGTGGAGGCTTATTAAAAGGTCCTATATGCATGTGTTGATCTTATTTACTAGGGGGCTGTGGGAACAGCAAACATGACAGAGGCAATAGACCTACATAAGGATACCGCAGCACACACTTGAAAGGCAATGGATCAGGTTCTTAGCTTCAAGAATCCCATCTGCAGTCTTTAATAGATTGCAAGACATTGTGCCAAAGTTGGCAGGCTAGAGATCAAAAGAATACTAAAAAGTTAAATGGCCTTTTTTGGGAGGAGAAGGGGGTCACTTATCAGGAGATGTCCAGAAGATGGACTCTGGGAGTAAGTCTAGAGAAGTGGACTTTCCCCAATCCAGAGACTGGTAATCCTTAGGGAGAGATAAATATGCATGCAGTCTGTTTTGTTGTTTTTAAAATATACTTTCTCTGAAATGCTTTTCTTCTAAATAAATGATACTTTGCTTTAAGGTGCCTGTCTAGTCACTGTATTCACTACTGCCATTGCTCCCAGAAGGAAAAGAACTGCCAGGTCTGAGCCTAAGTCAGATTTGCTCAGGTAATCATGGTTAGTACCAGAAGACTGCTACACAGGGCCAGGTCTGAGAGTGGGAGAATCATGGGATTGCACCCAGAGATAGGTGATGCTCAAGGTTTGATACCTCACAGGGGGTGTCCTTAAGCAAACCAGGAGGAGACCGAGGGGCAGTTTGCACAGTAACTGACAGCAATCTAAAAGCAAAGGGACAGGGAAACAGAGTTAATATGTAGACAGAGCTTGGCATGAACACTAACCAAAACATGCCATTTAAAAGGTACAGGACAGAAAAGATGGAGCTCCTACAAAATGGCAATTTTGTTTGAAACAAATTGTCTTTAGATTTAGATTCCCAGAAACAAAACAAATCAACCTGGTTAACAAAGCTAGAGTGCTCACATTTCTCCTTTCTTCTCAGCTCATATAGAGAAAAGGAAGGGATAAACCAGTTACCTCTTTGCCCCTTACATTTTGATGCTGAAGCTGTGGCAGCTTCTCTGTTGAATCACCAACACCAGCACCAAGACCAATGAAATCTCACCAGCTTGGGCAGAGGAAGTCTCAGATTGCATACCATGTTAAAGCAAATGAGATTTCCATTCAGACTTGTACTAGAACCCAACTGAGTGAATAATGCAACCTCTGAACCTCACAACACCAAAAGAAGGGATAACCTGAGAACTGAATGTACACAGGGAGGCCTGTGAAACTATTATATTAGGTTTGCGGCCGGGGATACCAGGAGCCTGAGCCAAGAGGGTGGCCATGGAGGAAGCTAAACAAAGAATCCACTGGAAGTACATAGAACCAGTCCCAGAAACTTGTGATTAGTGCAGTCATCTATGCTATCGCCATTCCCCTTGCCCAAAGCACCACCTCACCAGCCACAGTGCTAGCAGTGAAGATGACAGAGCATTTTTATCTCTTTAAGAGGAAGATGATGGATGGGATGTGGTGCTGGGGAAGAGGAGAGAAAGCAGAAACCCTTGGGGACAGTGCAGTTACAGGAACCTTTTTGGTGATTAGAAGGGAAAGTGAAGAAACAGACATCTCCGAACCAGCTTACCCTCTCAATCAGTTTTACAAATACTTAAAGCAGGCACTTGTTGAAAAGAATATCATAGAGCTACGGGCCGGTGGGCAGGGTTTCCAGAAAGGGAAAAGCAACTGGGGTGCTGTCAGAGAGATGTTTTGGGGAGGGAGTCTCAAAGTATGGATAACCTGAACTTGTTCATTTCAACCCATTACAGTAGTTTTCACTTTATATTCCACATCCCACATCATAATATTTGTCATCTTTGACACTACTGTATTAGATTTCAGAGTAGTAGCCATGTTAGTCTGTATCAGAAAAAACAACGAGAAGGCCTTGTGGCACCTTAGAGACTAATACATTTATTTTGGCATAAGCTTTTGTGGGCTAAAACCCAGTTCATCAGAAACATGGAGTGGAAAATACAGTAGAGAGGTATAAATACACAGCATATGAAACATGGGAGTTGCCTTACCGAGTGGGGCATCAGTGCTAACGAGCCAATTCAATTAAGGTGGAAGTGGGCTATTCTCAACAATTGACAATAAGAGGTGGAAATGACAGTTATTTCCACCCCTTTTTGTCAATAGTTGAGAATAGCCCACTTCCACCTTAATTGAATTGGCTCGTTAGCACTGATGCCCCACTCGGTAAGGCAACTCCCATCTTTTCATATGCTGTGTATTTATACCTCTCTACTGTATTTTCCACTCCATGCATCTGATGAACTGGGTTTTAGCCCACGAAAGCTTATGCCCAAATAAATGTGTTAGTCTCTAAGGTGCCACAAGGACTCCTCGTTGTTTTTACTGTATTAGAATTATGAAACCATGAAGTATTTTTTCCTTATATTTCATTAATCTACAAATAGAAGATATATACTGTGTGGTTGAATGTTATGAGAACATCTCAATGTGGATTTATCACTAAAACAAGCTCAGCTTTCTTTTCCTATATCTTACTTCCTGTTTAGGCTAAAGAGCTGGCATTTTTTTTCCAAACCCTGAAGCCCATTAGACTGTGGAATAGTTTCCTTAGGGTTCTGGTGAATGCTCCATCACTTGAGTCATTCAAACTTGACAAGAAAACAAGTATCTAATAATATAATTTAGGAAATTAACTGACACTCATGGGAGAGTAGTGGGGAAGGCAAGATGACTTAATAGGTGTTTTCCATGTCTAATTTCTAACAGTCATAAGGAAAATTCTGGCAAGTTGCTACTAGACCACATAATATAGCTTTATCTCCTTAAGAGCAGCAATAAGGGAAGGCATTTAAAAAAAATGAGATTAAAGGGCAGTCTGCCCTATTCTCACCCTCTCACACAGCCTCAGAAGGATGTAGATTAAGAATGGGATGTGTATCCATTCTCTCTCCCCTGCAAAGTAAATAAATAATGGAGATAGCCAGGTGTTGGGAAGTCATGTGTATGGTGAGGTACAGGGAACATAAGATGGTTTGGTAATAGAATCCCTGCAGAGGTGAGGGTATTTTCATGCAAATGGCAGTGAGATATATTGGCACGGAACCTGCACTGCATATAGCCAGAGCATAATTAATTAAGCCTGACAACACTCCTGTGAAGTACAATAGGTCTAACCACATTACCTCTCTAATCCAAATTTCAGAAAGTGCATTTTGCCAGATATACTATACACACACAAAAATTGCATGTGACTTCAACAAGCACTTTACATTAAGTAAGACTCCCTTTTATATTTTTGTATAATAAAGAAATCAAAGATACAACATCCTTTTTATTGGGATAATACTTCAGAATGTCAGCAAATAAATCTTTGGAAGAATAAAAGTATTTCCAGGATTTCCAGCTCTAACAGTATATCCTGTATTTGAAGATTCTGTAACTGTACTCATCATATCTTGCAAAAATCACTAAATAAATACAATTTAAACAATTAAAACCAAAACAAGTTATCGTGAATATCAGGATTTTAATAATGAGAAAGTGTGTATAATGTTTGTGTAAAGTTAACCTTAGCCACCTTGAGGACAGAGTGACACTGTTGGCATACAGAGAGACAAATGCATATATGTAATCCAGAAGTAACTTCATTTTTATTCCTTATGAATTTAGCTTCAAGGATTTGATTTTCTTCTGTATAAGCTTTAAAGTGAACATATAGCCACTTGCCGCTGGCTCCACTGTTATCATAAAGTCAGCTCACTTAGTGCTGTCCAATTAAAATAAACTACAGCTACATTTGTTAGTCTTTAAGGTGCCACAAGTACTCCTTTTCTTTTTACAGCTACAATGTATCACTATTTTTTAAAAATCTGAAAATACTCTTGCTAAACCCTGCCTCCAAAACTAAAACAAAGGAAAAGCTATAGTTCACTTGGCAATAATGTAGGAGAGGATGTTTTGACATTATTTTCATATTATTAAATGTGCATTTTCCACTTAAAAACAAGAAGCTTCTGTCACTAATGATTTATATTGTAACAATACTTTGCATGACATAAAAAGGGCATATAATGGTTTGATGCTGTTAACCTTTTAAGATAAAAAATGGGAATACAAACGGTATTACTTTTTCCTTTGATAATTTCTTTGAGCGTATTTCTCTGCCCATGGTAACAAATAGGCTCCACTTTGGTAATGGCCTACGGAATAAAGTAGCCTTTAAATAAAATATCACTCAACAGCACATCAGATGAGAAACAGGTATTCCTGATACCATCATAGGGCCTAATCACATCAGCCACACTATCAGAGGCTCGTTCGCCTGCGCATCTACCAATGTGATATATGCCATCATGTGCCAGCAATGCCCCTCCGCCATGTACATTGGCCAAACTGGAGTCTCTACGTAAAAGAATGAATGGACACAAATCAGACGTCAAGAATTATAACATTCAAAAACCAGTTGGAGAACACTTCAATCTCTCTGGTCACTCGATCACAGACCTAAGGGTGGCTATACTTCAACAAAAAAGCTTCAAAAACAGACTCCAACAAGAGACTGCTGAATTGGAATTAATTTGCAAACTGGATACAATTAACTTAGGCTTGAATAGAGACTGGGAATGGATGAGTCATTATACAAAGTAAAACTATTTCCCCATGGTATTTCTCCCTCCCACCCCACCCCCCACTGTTCCTCTGATATTCTTGTTAACTGCTAAAAGAAAAGGAGTACTTGTGGCACCTTAGAGACTAACAAATTTATTAGAGCATAAGCTTTCGTGAGCTACAGCTCACTTCATCGGATGCATTCTTTTTGCGAATACAGACTAACACGGCTGCTACTCTGAAACTTGTTAACTGCTGAAATTAACCTACCTTGCTTGTCACCATGAAAGGTTTTCCTCCTTTCCCCCCCCTGCTGCTGGTGATGGCTTATCGTAAGTGATCACTCTCCTTACAGTGTGTATGATAAACCCATTGTTTCATGTTCTCTGTGTGTGTGTATATAAATCTCTCCTCTGTTTTTTCCACCAAATGCATCCGATGAAGTGAGCTGTAGCTCACGAAAGCTTATGCTCTAATAAATTTGTTAGTCTCTAAGGTGCCACAAGTACTCCTTTTCTTTTTGCGAATACAGACTAACACGGCTGCTACTCTGAAACCAGGTATTCCTGAGAGTTTCATCGCTGGATTCTCTCAATATTTTTGATTTTCAATGGATATATGGAGGTTACTTACATGTAACTGGAGTTCTTCGAGATGTACTCTGCATTTTCATACTCTTGGGATGCACTGACCTGGCAAAACTATGCTGGTGGAACCTTCTAGTAGCAATGCCTGTTGGAGATGCCTCATCCGTTCCCTCCTGTTTCTAATGCTTGCACCGGTCAGGGCATGACCCTGGGTGGAGGTGTTGGTGCCATTGCTACCTCAGTTCCTTTCAAACGTGAAAGTGGATCTCCAAATAATGATACAATTAGGACTATGCAGAAGCAGGGAAGGTGGGCACGGAGTCTGAATATGCATAATGCATCTCAGAGAAATCCTGTTACAAATCAGTAACCTCGATTTCTTCTTCAAATGCCTTGTGCATATCGTCACTCTTGGGAAATTATGGCAAGCAGCACCTCAATAAGGAAGGAGTGAGGAAGCCCTAATTGAACAGTGACTGAAGTACTGCCCTGCCAAAATGAGCATTGGATCTGGATTCCAAATCTAGTGCATACTGAGATGCAGAAGTGTGGATTTTTCTCCACGTAGTGGAGTTGCACAAGTGGATGGAATGAGTCCCTCAATTATTTATGTAATAAACTGCCGCCAATTTGCATAACTGTATTGTGTATCTGTGGGAGAAATGCTTTGGGTGCCAAAGAGATCGCCCATAACTCCAATACATTTATGTGTAATGGGGACAGACTCCAAAGGCCCCTTACAACCTTGGTATGAAGATGTGCATCCCAGTCTATCTTGGATGCATCCGTGGTTACTGTTAACTTGGGTGAGATCAGTTGAATAAATTGAATTCTGGGTATGTAGCCACCACCTTAGAGAATTAATGATTTTTTCTTGAGGTATTGTAATCCTCTTTGGTATGCTGTCTTTAGTGAGACAGAAATTCTTCAGAACCCAATGCTAGAGATCTCATTTTCAGTCTAGCATAAGTTACATATGTCGTCAATGCTAAGAGTCCCAGAAGCTTCAGAAAAAACCTATTGTTTGAACTGGCTGTATCATGTGAATGTATAGAAACTGTTATTTTCAAAAACCTCTGTTCCAGCAGACAGGTCCTTGATTTGACAGTTGACTATTGCCCCTATGAAAGGAATCTTTCTAAAGGGAATGAGAAATAATTTTTGCTTGTTTATGAGGAGACCCAGGACTCCAAACAGACAAGTGTTCCGAATGGCTGCCTCTAATTCTTCTTTGGATTGGCCCTTCATCAACCAATTGTCTAAGTATGGGAATACAAAAATACCTCTTTTTTTAGATGTGCCGCTACTGGAGCTAAATATTGGGTAAATACTCTGGGTGCAGTCCAGAAAGTAAGATTCTGTATTGGAAGTGGTGTAAACCAAGGACAAATCATAAGTATTTTCAGTGGGATGGTCTTATGGGAATATGGAAATACACCTCTTTGAGGTCAAGAGTAGTGAACCAGTCTAAGGTAGACAGGGAGGGAATAATAGCCCCCAAGAGAGAATTCTGAAGTTGAATGTCTTAATATATATGTTTACCAGTATTCCTTGACTTTGCTATTTGCTTGCTGCCTATAACCTGGCGCCTGACCCCAACTTCCTGACCCTGACTCTATCTGCCTGACACCTGCAACGTGTTGCCTGATCCTGGCATTCTGACCTGGCTTGCTTCCAACCCCACCACTCATTGCCTGAGTGTAACTTAGCAGCTGACTAGTGTACACTTCTGACACCCATGAACAAGCCCTGATAGGTCCTCTCTGTTTAGTAAAAATAACCATATTTTCCCACAATTTATACTGATATCTGGTCATCACCACTTCATAGTTGGCTATACACATATTTAAGGATGAAGAAAATGTTTTCCTACCCTGACAATCTGACTGTCTTCCCTCTTTATCCATTGGAGTAGAAGATTGAAAACAAGATTTCTATCTCTGAAGTGTAGTTACTATGACCAGGAAGCCTGGTTGCAGATGTATGAGAAAGCAAGAGAATCCTGCCTGTGGGATTTGATACAATTTATTTTCCTGTTTAGAAACTGGCTAGCATGAAGATGGTTTGGACCAAAGGGACTTTTTGCTGGTTACCATGACCCTTCTAATATGGGCTAAGAGACTTTAGGATTCATTGTCGATCCTAAGATATCAAATACAGGGTGTGCAGTCTCCTCTCATGCTACAGATGGTAAACTCAAGGTTGATGCCATCTTATACACTAACTCACGGAAATGAATTGCATCCTCAGAGGGAGACAAAATTGTCACTACTCCCATATTTTCATCAGGTGATGAACTGCACTGTAACTCTCCTTGTCATATGGCAACACATACTGTGGAAGTCCCTCTTGATATTCCTCCTCTTCTGCAGGGGATAAATGATCAGAAGATCTTGGATCCATAGCTGAAGGATCTAGACATCTCTGCTCCACCAAATGCACTGGAATCTGTTCCAGGCCTCGAGAGTCCAGTCTCCTCTCATGTAAAGAAAAAGGGTGAGCTGGGCAATATGGTCAAACATCCATCGAGGCATAGGCTATTTCTGCCAGCTTAGCCAGTCTGGTATCATAGTCTCCACAGGATACACAGGAAATTTGGGTTCCCTCTTGGTCTGAACACTTCTTCCCTGATAAGAGTATACATTCGAAACATGTACTGGATCCGTTCTGACCTCTGCTCCAATTCCAGATCCAACACCGAAGCCATCAGTGAGACCCATAAAGCAGGAACTTTAAACAGAGAATGTGGATAAATGATCTTTCCTGGCAACCCAGTAAGATCTGGGGTGGAAGTGGAAGTGAAATAAGAACTATCCCGGAAACCCTCTTGTCTTGATCTTTTATCTGGATGGGACTGAATTTCAGTTGGGTCAGTAGGATGACGAAGAAGTGAGTCAATTTGAGCTGTCACCTCAGTGATGTGCCGCTGGTTCTTTGATAACGGATCCACAGCTCAATCTCCGGCCCATAGATTTGAATAAGGTTCAATAAGGTTCAATAAGGATAAGTGCAGGGTCCTGCACTTAGGATGGAAGAATCCAATGCACCGCTACAGACTAGGGACCGAATGGCTCGGCAGCAGTTCTGCGGAAAAGGACCTAGGGGTGACAGTTGACGAGAAGCTGGATATGAGTCAGCAGTGTGCCCTTGTTGCCAAGAAGGCCAATGGCATTTTGGGATGTATAAGTAGGGGCATAGCGAGCAGATCGAGGGACGTGATCGTTCCCCTCTATTCGACACTGGTGAGGCCTCATCTGGAGTACTGTGTCCAGTTTTGGGCCCCACACTACAAGAAGGATGTGGATAAATTGGAAAGAGTACAGCGAAGGGCAACAAAAATGATTAGGGGTCTAGAGCACATGACTTACGAGGAGAGGCTGAGGGAGCTGGGATTGTTTAGTCTGCAGAAGAGAAGAATGAGGGGGGATTTGATAGCTGCTTTCAACTACCTGAAAGGGGGTTTCAAAGAGGATGGCTCTAGACTGTTCTCAATGGTAGCAGATGACAGAACGAGGAGTAATGGTCTCAAGTTGCAATGGGGGAGGTTTAGATTGGATATTAGGAAAAACTTTTTCACTAAGAGGGTGGTGAAACACTGGAATGCGTTACCTAGGGAGGTGGTAGAATCTCCTTCCTTAGAGGTTTTTAAGGTCAGGCTTGACAAAGCCCTGGCTAGGATGATTTAACTGGGACTTGGTCCTGCTTTGAGCAGGGGGTTGGACTAGATGACCTTCTGGGGTCCCTTCCAACCCTGATATTCTATGATTCTATGATTCTATGAATACATCACAAGATCCCCAGTCTTTCAATTTTGTTTCCGTACTATGCAAGTGATCAAAGGAGCCGCTGGAGACATGCTTTACTTGGAACTGAGGGAGATGTTTCATGCACGTTGTGGATCCTTCTGATGCCTGTTTGAATCCGGGATTGAAGTAGGCTGCATTGTGGTTGGGGTCTGGGAATCTGCCCATTGGAATGTCAGCTGTCTTGGAACGGAAGCCTGGCACCGAAGCCAAAACTCTTGTTATGGATCCCAATGGCTTTTTAGATCCTAAGTCGTTGTAGCAGATACTGGTCTCCTACTTTTGAACCTCTCTTGAACTTTCAGATCCTGTAGGCTTAGATGTTAATGCCTCCTTCAAGAGAAGGAGCTGCAGTCTATTTTACCTTTCTTTCCTGGCTCAGGGGGTGAATGTGCTACACATTTGGCAGTTTGCCCGCGAGTAATTTTCACCTAAGCATTTCAAACACCAATCACGTGTGTCCGAGGAAGGAAAGACCATCACACATGACACCTTGAAGCTGAGGTGGTTTTTTTTTTTTGGTTTTTTTTTTGTTTTTTTTTTGTTTTTTTTAACATTCAACATAGTTGACAGGTAAACTATCTGATTACTAATACCTATTCTTAATTTAATTTTTAAATAAACTATACTATCTATACTAAATACCTAACACACAATTACTCTCATTAGTCACAAACTAAACTTATTAATGTATTATATTTTTAGGGCACAGCACTAACTACAGAGAAAAACAGCTGTAAGGTGGTTCACGTCCTAATGCTGCAGTGGTTGGAAGGAACTGAGGCAGCAATAGTGCCAACTCGCCCACCCCTCCACAGGGCCACACCCCTGAGCAGTGTGAGTGCTAGAGATAGGAGGGGAGAGGTGAGGCATCTGCAACAGGTATTGCTACTAGAAGGTTCCACTGTCCACGAAGTCAGCACATTCCATGAGTGTGACTTTGCAGAGTGCAATTCGAAGAAGAACTCTATTTCAATTAAACAAGCAAAATCTCTGTCCCGCTACATACAATCCTTTCACTTAATTTTAATGACTTTTTTATCTCTTGCTGTCTTCTGGTCCTTACCTGGAAATGCCAGTCTATTCAATCTCTTCTTTATCATCTTTTAACCTACGGTGTGATTTCAAAATGATTTATTTACATAAATTTGGGGGATCCAGGCTTCTTCTTAGAATATGACACATTTCTGTGTTTCATTTCATGCACAATGGAAGAGCAGGAAATATTCTGCAAACTTTTTTTCCGTTTGTTAATGACTTTGTTCTAATTCGTCCAGCCAACAGACTTCTAAACTCACGTTGCCACCAACAGATAACAGAAGTTGATGTTAATCCTGGAATGCAAAGTAGTATGTCCTAATAAGAAGCTTCCTACTGAAACAGCAATCGATATATACAACCAAAATAGAAATACACTATTTCTTATGGTAGATTTTTCCTTTTGGAGAAAACTATAAAGATAGACAAGAACACCTTAAAACATTGTATGGCCTAGAAAAGTTCTCATTTTGATTCTCTTGTAGATAATTTCTATTTAGATAAAGAACAACACTGCACCTTTAAGAAAATATTATTTTTCCCGAGGCCCTATCAAGGTAAATTTCATCAGTATTCAAAGAATGAGCAAAGCACTTCAACAATTTATTTCAATAAAAGAAGACTTAGCTGAAAGGAGTATAAATGATGAGAACTTGCTTTAAACTGATTTATTCCCTGCAGCAATAAAAGGAATGTTTCTTCACTCAGCTGTTTAATATGCAAATATGCAGAGCATCCAGCTTCTGACAGCACATCATTAATAAAACCTTGCACTAAGCAGAGCTCCCGATATTTCATCCTGATGAAAATACATGATGATGATTTTAGACTGTATAATTTTAGAATTGGAACAGTGTACTTCCCAGTGATGGAAACTCAGCAATCCACACTTCTGGCAGAGGCTTTTTAATAAGTTAACCTATTTCTGTAAGAGAGAGACATGTTTACAAGAACTGCAAATATGAGAAAGCTTGTAACCCAATGCTACTAACTGGACAATCTGAATCTTAGTTTGGGAAAACACTCAATCACTTTATCCACAAGAAGAACACAACAATGATTAAAACTTAGAATAAAATAAAATAAGATAAAATAAAAAAATAATGAACTATTCCTTTCTTTTCCTACTTTTATTCATTAAATGACTCACTCTGGAGAGAACTATTGCACTGCTGTACTTTTTAGATATTTCTTAACAATTGTGCTATTTCAGTATATAATGCTAGTTTCCAATTTTCAACAAATGTGGAAATTAGCATTATTTATTAAATGCAGCTGGCGCCTTTTGCTACAATTAACAAGTAGATTTTAAAAAATGGTGCTGCTCTTTTATTTGTTTTCATTTAACCCCCTGAAAATGAGGAAGCATTGTACGTTTGGTCAATCTGATCCAATGGTCTTTCTCCGCTGTTGTATCTAACAGTTGTCTTCATAACCAAATCAAGTATGCACACTTGTCAGCTAATTGTGCAACGTACTTCAGAGACACTTCATTAATTCTATCTTCACTGTTTGCAACAAAAATTTTAAATATATTTTAAAAAATAGAATAAAAAGAGAGGTTAAACTATTAATTTCTTAACATAAGACACAAGACTACTTGCCAATACCTTGCCCTGAAATCTCTCCAGTCTAAAGCAGGGAAGTTGGATGCTGCAAAGCACCCATTTCTGCAGAATTAATTCTAATGAGCAACTATCAAATGCTATAATGGGCAAGATTAATATGCACAAAGACAACTGTGAGAAATTCACAACATGCTAACCTGTGAAACGCAGTCATTTATTTGCAACAGCAGGTGCTGCTTGAGTCATACATAAATATTAAGTTTTGGGGAGGGAAGGGTGTATGTAGAGTGTATGTTGGTTGAAATATTGTTCTCTTCTCATTGTCACTTTATCATTAGTTCAAATGTAAAGAGGTCCCCCCTTTGCAATGCAAGAACCAAAATAATGACTTTATTTTAATTCAAAATATTTCAGTTAGCACATTTCAAAGAAGTTTGAAGGATTTTCCTTTGAATCATTTCCCATTGGATATCTAAGAAATGAAATGTCTTCAGGTCTAAATTTCAGGGGAAGTCTTGCAAGTGTTAGTAAACTTCTCCTAGCCAGTATTTTACATGTTTCTGATTTTCTGTGCATGGCAATACACCCTCATAACTCAAATGGGATTAACCAATTAAACATTTCCCAATAGTCTCTAAAATAGCTGCTCTTGGCATGTTTTTTGCATGGAACAAACCTCAGCGGGAGGATATGATAGAAATCTTGCACTATTTAAATATAGAATTGGGACATCAAAGAAAGGGTTGTATTGAAATAACATGGATAATTAAGGAAGTGGAGAACAGTAATAACTTATTTCCATAAAATGCTAATAAGCCTCTTGACTTGTTCGGCAATTTCTGCTTTAGGCATGGTAACTGGGGGTTCAAATTCGTGTACTAATATTATTTATTTATTTAATTTATTTAAAAGCACACTATAGCCAGGCTAATCTTTATCTGGCAGCATGCACCTTTAAAAAAAATCAAAACCAATGAGAATTTGACTGGAAACTTAGGAAGAACTTTTCATCATAATTATAGTAATTAATACAAAGTCTAATTTACAAAGTATAAAGGCCTTTAATTATATGTCTGCCTGTGCATGGATTCAGACAGTGTCCTTTCTAGTTTAGCTCACTTTCAGACCCTGCTGAATACTTTATTACAAACAATCGGTGACATACTAAAAATGTTAAATGTTCCTCACAATTATCAGAGGATAATTATCACAATTATCAAATTATAAACTTTGTTTCCATTACCCTGCAGTTGTTCTCAAAGTGATTCTATTGTGTTATGCTCCCTGCAACTCAGATGGGATGATTAGGGCTCTGCACCTCCACTATAGGTTACAGCTATTTTATACTGTCACCTTTGTGCCACTGGCTTCCGAAAAGAAATTATATGCTCTGAAATTCTTGTTTTATTTTACTCGCCTACTGATCTCTCCTCACAGTGCTACAGCAGCAATGGCTTTGAGATGTGAATGTGAATGAGTGTGTGAGCTGTTCCTTCAAGACATGTCTGCGTATTGACCTTCAGCTTACCCTGTTTCCCTGTGAGTCCTCTAAGCATGATCCATTGCTTTCTCAGGCCATTCTCCCTTCACCCCATTGATGGGTTTCAGAGCTACTTAAATTTCAAAGTCCTGATGCGTTGCAGCAGTGGCCAGGGCTCAGCTTTGCTCACGTATAGATTGTACAAGGTCACAGTAAGGGAAGGGGAAAAAAAGGCAAAGCATTTATCAGGATGTATTGCTTTACTTTTTCTATCCATCACAAAGGCGATGATTCTATTTTAGTGAAAATCCATTGAACTCAGATCAAGTCAGATGGCTGTTATCATTGGAAACTCAAGAGCTGTCACACTATAATCGGTACAAATGATGAACACTGAAACGTGGGGCTTGAGGCTGCTTAATGGTCTTTAGTGAAAATTTTTTGTTGCTTTTTAAATTCTACAAAAGCAGTTTACCTAAGTAACTTTTCAGTTTCAGAGGGATAAAATTGGGTTATGCTAGTGCAAACTATTCAATTATAGATGATCTACAGATGATCTAACAACTATGATGAAGCCAAACATTTATTTCTACCTGCCCCTCGCCTCCCTCCCCCCTCTACACATTCACTGTTCCTATAATTATTTGCCTCTGCCCCAGAATTATAGGCATCTTGTCATCTCCCAAAAATACATTTCTGCTCATCATATTCAGTAACAATATACAATATTAACAGGCACTTCACAAGTCTGTTTTTATGGGAAGGAGTTTTATTTGTGTTCTGAGAGATGTCGAGCTTTTGTAAAGGTTTTTTATACTTATATTCATCCCTGTTGCGGGGATGGGGGGGGGAGACTTAAAAGATAACTCATTTTTGCACTCTCTCCAATCTTTGCTTCCTGATAAAGGCTCAGTGAAGTACAATATTTTACTAAAAAATTTAAAATCCTGACTGCGGTGAAGAGCACCACAAAACTTTTATTAAATAGCTATGGAATTATTTATTATTCAGTATAATTACTAGTCTATTTGAACTACATCAAAACTAGAGGACTGAGGGAGTGAAATGAGTAGAGCAGAACTATCATACATGACATAGAATTTCTTCTTCCTTTCTGTCTAGGTGTGCTAATTATTTTAATAGTTCGGCTTCCTTCTACTTTATATCAGTCACGACAGACTTGCCATCTATTTATTTATTTTGATTTCAGCATCTCTAGATTTTTTTTTAAAAAAAGCACCTATCCCAAGTTCTAGGCTCCCTTGACAGATAATTAAAAATGCATTGCAACGAGGAGGGAAAAAAAGCAATAGCACACTGACAACCTCGCTCCACATGAAAGGTGCCAGTCCACAAAACTGAAATTTCCCTACTTGAGCTCACACAAAATCCTAATCACCCCAGATAAAAATCCTCATCCCACCCAAATCTCAATCAATCTCAATCATCTCAAGTGAACACCCAAACAAATGAGCTTTTACAATACATCCTCACGGCCAGTCTCTTTTCCCTCAGGTATATTTACAAAGTCAAGAGGCTCTTTCTAGTTTTACATATCAAGAGAGCTCCAGCCAGAGCACCTCCACTGACTACAACTGTGGCTGTATGGTAGAGGGAAAGAATGTGATTACTCAGGTAGGGATGTCCTAACTGTGTAAGGCTTTTTGGTCATTGAAAATTATATTTAGTTCTATTATTGATCTCTCCTCAGTGCTCCAGTACTATGCCCTCATATCATACGAGATTTCCAAAGGGACAGGGAGCCAACTATTTGCACTAAATGATTAATGATATAAGAATTATTATTAATGTTTAAAATGTATATAGATCATTATAGTGCTTATGACACTTTACAGAGAGAATACAGACACGAGGCTTGATAGTTAGTTCGTCAGCTTTAACCCACTTTTTTGCATGGTTTGGATGGCCTCCAATGTCCATTAGAGCAGTGTCAGGGCTGCTCTACCGTGCACTCAGGTCCTCGAGGCCGATGGTGGCAATGGAAAGAAGAGAACAGCCAGAGCACAGTGTGCTCAAACCATGTCCCCTCCTTACCCCGTCCCTCCCTCCCTCCCAATTTCTGGTCTAGGCCCACCCTCCATGCCAGGGTCTGGGGAGGGGTTCTGATGTAGGGCTGCTATGGCAGTTTTACAAGAGCAGATGAAGCCCCACATTGTACAAAGTGCCTTGGGGGTGGGGGAGGGTGGATTTCCATCTCCTTTACATGAACAGAATGGCATAAAAAAGCCTAAGCGTAATGGTGGACCAGACCCCGGACCCATGCTCTCTACTCCCAGAAACATAAAATCTGCATAGTACTTACTATATATAGGTCTTTATATTTTCAAATCTCTTTGTAAATATTAAGTCAAGTAAAGGTTGGGAACTCTATATGCTCTCTCTCTCTCTCTCATATGTACTAAGGCATAGTTGCTCCATTTTTTAATATATTAATTGGGAAGCTATACCTCAGTCCTAAATCTGATAGAACACCAACATTCATGTAGATGTTTTAAATCAGTGGTTCTTGGTGTTTGTCAGAAGAGATGTGAAGGGTTCATAAGAGATCATTATTATGGGAAACTGGCCAATGATTGTCAGATCATAGGCAGAATAGGGCAGATGGGTTTTGAGATGTATTTTAAGCAGAGATAGAGGGTTGGTGAGACACAGGGAAATTGATAGAGATCAGTGTCTCTCAACCTTTCTAGACTACAGAACCTCTTTCAGGAATCTGATTTGTCTTGTGTACTCCCAAGTTTTACCTCACTTAAAAACTACTTGCTTACAAAAACTGACATAAAAATATAAAAGTGTCACAGATACACTATTACTGAACAATTGGTTACTTTCCCATTTTTATCATATAATTATAAAATAAATCAACTGGAATATAAATATTGTACTACATTTCAGTGTATAGTATATAGAGCAGTATAAACAAGTCGGTGCATGAAATTTTAGTTTGTGCTGATTTCTCTATTGCTTTTTATGGAGCCTGTTGTAAAACTAGGCAAACATCTACATGAGTTGATGTACACCCTGAAAGACCTCTGTGTATCCCCAGTGTTACATGTACCCCTGTTTGAGAACCACTGTTTTAAATGATGCAAGGAAAATTTGATGGCTTTTTACCTCCAATCATTTGTGTATAGAATAACACATATGATATGCAAGAGGAATTCACCATAAGAGGAATATTATGATGTAGGAGGATCGTGTCACTCCTGGCTTTGTCACAGAATATGAATAAGGAAGGTTTAATTTTTCAAAAACAAACAAACGATATAAAGGCTATCAAATAACTTTCTGTTATTGTTAGAAACCTACAAAACACATTGAAAAATGCCCTCAAAACACAAAGCATTGCTGTATTTCAAAATATTAAATTGTTTTGTTTTTTTCGATATAGCATATTTATTTGAAAACTTAATGTTGGCTATATTTGTGACAGCTTCATAATCTTATGGCATAAAAAATAACCTAGGATCTGAAAGAATAGATCTTGCAGCATTGACTTCAACATATGTGCCAATAGGCCACAATCAGGTGGAATGTTTTGTTCTTAATTCCCTTTTAATTGAATTATTTTGCCATTAAGTGGTGATCTGAACAATACGGTCTCTGGCATGATCATAGCAGTAAGGACTAAATTAATCTGTTCCTTAGCAATATTTCTGACATTTTTTTTGCAGTGTTGTTGTAGCCATGTTGGTCCCACGATATGAGAGAGACAAAGTGGGTAGAGACAAAATGAGTGAGTTAACATCTTTTAATTGGACCAATGTCTGTTGATGGGAAAGACAAGTTCTGAAGACCTGAAGAAGAGCTCTGTGAAGTTCAAAAGCTTGTCTTTTCCACCAACAGACACTGATCCAATAACAGATGTTAGCTCCGCTCACTTTGTCTCTATCATCTCTTTTAGCAGCCAAACTTTTACTCACTCTCACAACCTTTCCTGACTATTGTCCATGCACTGTGATGTTTATCCATTGTATAGTAATTGTTATTTGGCAGAGGACATATTAAACTATAGTGTCATATGGATAGCAATTGTGATCTCTTATACAGATCAGACTTTTCCTACCCCCCCCAACTCGCAATTCCTTCTTCCCCGACATATCCCATCCCTAGCTGCTCTTGAAGTTTTCTATCTGTGATGGGGGAGAGAAGCAGTTTTGAGAAATTTAAGGGACTGAAGTTTTCATCTTTTCCTGTAAGGCCTTGTGCTCTCTGCCTTCCTGTCAGGGAGACTATTTAGTGTGGTCCCTTATCTTCTCCTACCACTATGACTTGTCTGCTACCAAAGAGACTAGACGGTGATATGCTCAGCAGAGACAGGTGGGAGGGAGAACACACACTCTAAGTCCCATCTACCACCTCTCTCTCCCCAGAGAGAAACTGGGGTAGGGAATGCTGACAAGCTGCCCCTGATAGTTAGGTGGGGTGAAGCTGAAGAGTTTTCCCTTCCTGCTGAAATGGCAGAAGTGAGTCTATCTCCCCAAGACATCCAAGCTGCTGGTTGGCTGAAGAGGTGAGCAGGGATGGAGTTAAAGTCACCTGCTTAGCCTGGGCTCAGATGCCCACTGCAGCAGAGCAGAATTGTCCTGTGACAACCTCGCAGCATGTTTCAGAAAGTGTATGGTCCTTGCAGTTAAAGTTAAGGGCTTTATTTTTTTCCTCTTTTGAGGGGACTTGGTTAGGAATGTGAGGGTCAGCACAGAGGGTCTGTGCCACAATAGCTCTGAGTCATCAGTTCAAGTAAGAGCTCTATAACTGTGAAGAGACTGTAGCATTTGCTCACAGGCAGATATAAGACACTTTAGCTTTATCAAGTCTCCTTTTCCACACCTACCAATAGTTCTATACAATTCACACCAACTTTATCAATGGAAGGAGGGGGATCTAACCTTACTAATGATTCTGGATCTTTCCCATGATAGCCTAAAATATTACTTACTCCTTTCCCTAAATTCCTGCATACTGCTGTTGCAGTGTTGCAATTGCTGCATTTCACTGATTGCTGTATGGTAGGTATAGGCAAAGTAATTCCTAGATTTAGTTTTTTTAAACAAGTTGGTAAAGTTTGTAAAGGACGTTGGAAGCCCTCTCTATTGCTGCATATAAATAATTTTATTCCAAAAGTAACTGAACTCAATGGGACTACTCACTTGCTTAACTGTTCATAAGATCAGGCCCTAGCTATTGACATACTTGAAGAGCACTGAGAAGTCTTGCTCCTTGTCAGAATTCATAAGACTTTATTAATTCTCAAAGAAATTTCAGTCAGGTTTCCAAAAGAGTAAGATAACCAGTATCGGCCTTATCTCCTTCAACATTTTCATTGACACTTAATACCAGAAGGTCAGAATTTTAAAAGATAACTTTTTAAGGATTTGAACCTTGCTACAAAATAAGGCATTGGGCTAAATTCTATTCATTCACTTGAGTAGGATTTGGATTTCTATCTTTAATGAAGGCTGTTAAGAGACCTTTAATATCCACTTTATACAAACAAGAACCCATGCCACTTTATCTTATCTATCTCAAAGGTGTTGTAAACAGTTAATGTTTGTGAAATGCTTTGAGATCCTCACATGGTATTGAAGGTACTATAGCAATGCTAAGTAAGAATCATGCTAAAGACCTATCTGATAATGAAGCCCACAGAGAAAAGGGGAAAACATGACAGAGCAGGAATTATATATTTTAAAATATATTTAAAGAAAGTCTGACAAATAAGATGATGTTGGAGTGCTGCTGAGTTACGAGCGATGCTGAGGTATGGACACTTAGTCTAGTACTCCTGTGTAACTACGACTCCCACACTACAATGATGAGTAAAAACGCACAGAAGTACTTGTGGCACCTTAGAGACTAACAGATTACAGTAATAATGTAGTAACTAACTATAATGATGAGTATCTATGGTGTAGAACAACAACATATCTGAACTATTAGTAAAATAGATATTACAACACCAACTTGAGTGTCTGTTTTAACAAATGTCCTATTTGTGAACTTAGAACAAGTTTGGATTCAATGTGCTGCCTCATATTGCAGACAAGCTTCTTAATAGGCTGGATGTTAGTAGAATTAAATCAAAACTTATCTTTACTTTGTAAATCTCCCCTTTCAATCACTAATCTCTCTATGAAACAATGTAACAATGCTCCTATTAGGTAAGCAAGGGACAGAGTGGATACAAATCCCCACTGAATTAATACGCCTGTTCCTTAGTCAGCACGGGGCCTTCCAGATTTGACCTTGCCAATCAGCATGTCTGGTTTTCCCATTTCCCAGTGGCTCAGGGCTCATCGTCTCTCTGAAGAAATCAACCCCAGTATGTGGCACAGTTTCCAAATTAGCACCACAAACCAGGGTGGTTTTAAGAGTCTAATTAGCCCTAACTGAAAGATAGTTCCATTTTTCAATAACCTCCACAGTTTTAAACAAGGCAATGTTAAGTTAAATAAATATTATTGACTTACATAAGATATGTTATATTTATACTAACCAATAGTGAGAATAACTTACTGAAAGGATCATATTGAGCAGAATCAGGTTAGAAACTTGGGACCCCATTCCTGAATATAGTATAGATTCAAATATGCTGGTGAAAGGCCATCAAAGCAACCTAACTTTGAATATTCTGTTAAGGTACTGAAGTCTCTCATTCCTTCACTATCTTTTGTCCCTATCAGATTTACCTAACCGATGATCCTAACAATTCACATTGGCAGGCCTTTGTTATGTAATGAACACTATGTGGTCTGATGAATGCAACCACTGCACAGAAAACGTCAGTTCTTTCATTAAGAAAACCTTCCCAAGTTCATTGTATTGAACCAGGGCTCCGGCTATTAGGCTGATACATGACATAGTCAATTCCAGTTACATCTTAAGTGACTATTCATGTATTCGGTAACATCAGTTTTTAAAATTAATGTATATCTGTTTAGATATTTACATAATGCACATTTCTTACACTTATTACCTGGATGCCTTTTCCTGGTTTTAATGTGTGTTACTATAACAATAAAAAAGGTCACATTTCCCAATAGATCCTGAAAATGCACAGCACATGAAAAAGATAACGAAAATCAAATCAGCAGCATTCTTACAACATATCTGCACAGATCTTTGCATCAGGCACAGGATCACAATGCATGTTTGCAAACTGCAAAAATAAAATATCGGCATTATTATTTTTTAATTTCACTAAACATATTAACCTCTAAAAGCCCTGATCCTGATATTAGCAGAAATTGATACTAGTATAGGAAACTGAACAATAAATTGTATGCAAACTATTAGAGCACATAATTTTAAAAAGTTAAGGTGTAGTTTGCACTGCACAGAAAAACATCAGTTCTTTCACTAGAAAAACCTTCCCAGGTTCATCATATGAACCATAGTTCCAGCTATTGGGCTGAGACATAACACAGTCAATGTCAGTTATAGTTTCAATTCAGTTTATATATATAATTATAATTATTATATATATAATTATAATTATAATTATTTTGTTCTTTTATATACTTTCTTTGGATTCACTTTATTTATCATTAATTGTTTGAGGACTATTCACCGTAAGAA
The DNA here is from genome assembly GCF_009764565.3 of Dermochelys coriacea. Taxonomy (NCBI): domain Eukaryota; kingdom Metazoa; phylum Chordata; order Testudines; family Dermochelyidae; genus Dermochelys; species Dermochelys coriacea. The sequence continues at coordinate 31,424,447 of NC_050079.1, read as the reverse complement.
ATCATGTTAAATTGTTATTACAGCTTCTAAATAAACATAGCTTGCCTAATACACTTTGATACTCAGGTCAGGTAATGTTCCAGTGCTGTGCACATGCATTTGGATCATTTACAAGGTACAAAGATCATCATGCATATGTTTGGAAGCTGAAAAAAATAATTAAAACATCTGCATTTAGCATCTGAATATTGACTACAAAAATATAGCTTTCCAACCACACATTAAAAGAGAACAGGCTGTTTACCACCTTTGGAAATGTATTCCAAAATTGTTTACGTTCATATGGGTTGCTTTAAAAGGAATGTGAAGTATAAAGCCAACAAAATATCAATTAAAAAAAAGAGACAGTTATAGCCTGTTGTTGCCAGGTTTAACACATTAGTGGACTAGTGCAACAGTATTTCTGAAATAACCATTCCTTTATTAATATTGCAGTTTACAAGAGAAATTACAATTATGGCATGCAGGGAGACTGTGGCTCGACACACTGTGCAAGCTAAGGTGGGAGTGCCCTTCAAAGTTAGAGGGTAATCATTATTGACCTTGTGCATTCAAGGCAGAATAGTAGGCTTCTATTGAAGGAAGCTTACTGCGAGGTCACTTCAAGCACTAGTGAAGAAAAATAAAAAAGAAGGCAAAGTAGAATACAGTATAATATAAGTGGGTTAAAAAACAACTATGAACAGATTAAGTGAAGACAAAATAAGGCAAATCACAAGGAATGTTTTCTTTGTAAGTGCCATACAAATTTATGGCACTGTATAAATGAGATGATCATTATAAAATAACAATGAGATTTCACTTAAGAAGCCTTTACTATGCAATTATTAACTTTAATACTTTGTGCGAATAATCCTCTTTCTTTTCCACATACATTTTGGGGCATTCTTCAGTTTTAGACAAAAGGCTCTATGGTTAGGAAAGGAAACAGGCAGTCAGGAATTTAGGTTCTATTGCCTGGCCCTTCCACTGATTCACTGTGTGTTTTTTAACCTCTCTTTATCTTACCTGTCTGCAAAAGAGGTAGAATAAAAACTGCCTAACATCTCACAGATATTATTTGAGGCTTAGTTCAGTACTTCATAAAGCACTTAGTAAAGTGCTTTGAAATCCCTGGATGAAAGGCAGTAAATAAAGATTAATTATTCTATTTTAATAATATGGGTTGGAAAATGTATGGGTTATAGGGATTAAAAAGTGTGGAACAGCAGGTGAGCATCTTGAATATGTTGTGTGATTTTCTTTTAAAGGCAAAGATCAAAAATAAGCCACAGCACAGCGAATATATTGTCCATATCAATCTATATTTCTATGATCATTTAACTGAAGTATCATAAACATTATACTCAAGTCTACATAATAGTTTTTGCTCAGGACAAAGAACAGCAAAGTTAAAAAAGAAAAATGAAAAAAATATTGAGATCATGCTATTTGTATTATTTTCCAATTCTTCTATGCAGATTGAAGTCCAACTGAGAAGACTCAATCAAATCAGCTGACCTTTCTATGACCCTGATACTAATCCTATATTATCTACATACATGATGGCTGTATAATTTGGCCAGGGTTAGGCAAACCTCTCTTTTTCAATTGGACATTTCATCCCAACACCACCAAACTACTGTGCAGTTATGAAACTGGCAATCTTAACATACCAAAATCTCCAAGCAGAAGAGTTAATCACTCTTATTAATAGACAACCACCCAGTGTCTTAGAAACAATGCACTAGCATAGACATACTCCTCCACCTCTCCCATACACTGTTTCCCAAAATATGTTTCATTTTCAAAGGCTATATATTACAGCCCTGCCATCACATTCATACTCTTACTGAAACAAAAATCAGAAAGACCTTACAAGAAGATGCTGCAGCAATAGCTAATTCATAAATGTTTGATAAGGAATGGCTAAGTCCAGACAAATAACTGTTCAGTCCCATTTTGTATTAAGCAGATAAAGTGATACAGGAAATCAATGTAATCTATTGAAAGGGGAAAAAAATGTCCAGCTTGGATACTATGTGACATTATAGGATATGTGGCATTATAAACTGGTTGCTTCATAGATACCTTACAATGAGATTTTACATACATTTGTTATTTATTTATTGTTTGTGGATATGAAATTAAAGGCTTGATGTGAAATTCTCTATTTGTCAACTGTGCAAATGTGGGCAACAATCAGGTAAATGAGCTTTTTAACATTTCCCTTCCCCCCCGTGCTCATCACATGAAGGGAATATATAATCCTCTCTAGGGATAAAAGGGACTTCAGTCACCCACTAGCCCTGGGTTCCTTTTTAGCACAGACTGACAGATGTGCTAAAATTATAAGTGAAGTTTTGTGATGTTGACTCCTAAAGCAGAGATCATTAAGGTTGAAATTAGTACCCCTTCCCAGCCATTCAAGTGTTAAAATCTTCTGAGACTATGCCTAATTAGAGAACTTTACCTAATGGGGATAGCGTTAAATTTTATCCGACTGACTTCTCTCCGAGTTATTTCATCCTGGCTCCAATTTAATAGAATCAAAACAACTTTTTATAAATCTTTTATTTACACAAAACAAGAAGAATAAGCTTCTGCAGAAAGACATCTCAAAAAGCAGGCACATGAGTGCACACCTACATGTACAAGTAGTTTTCTGAATATTGTTTAAGGCTATATTTTTCCTGCTGACAACTGTATTTTAAATAACATGCAGTAAAAACATCCAGACTCAAGAAAATAATAAACAGATGTCTTAATATTTATTAGTAGCTGTAATAAAATACTTGTTTCAAAATGTAAAAATATATATTTCTGTATATACACATTATTTACCTATACCTGTCTGTCTATATATAGCCTAGAGAAATATATACTTTACATTTTGAAACAAGTGTTTTCTATATGTTATATATGCCTAAATATATAGAAAATACAGAAAATATAAATGTTACTATAAGCCGCAATGTGTTAAAAGAGATACACATTCCAACAATAAAATCACAAGTTCTTAGTTCAACTAGCCAAATACCAGTGTGATACAAAAGCGATTAATATACAATGCATACTACCATTTATCAAATATTGTTGGGTTTGACATATTCACCAACAGGACACAACCTGACCAAGACTGCAGTGTTTGTAGATGAATAAAGTTTCAACTTTTTGCATATTTATTTACAAACAGATCAAGGTTTTGACTTTGACACAGAAAACTCTATTGTAATTATCCTTTTAACCATCATAGTCTAAAGGAAAGTGCAATATATGGAGTGAAGCAGTTGGATTGTATTCTTCGCTGTCTCATGAGCAAAACTTTTAACTTATCTTTTTAAAAAAGGAAATGGGTGAGAAATACAACTAATAAGCTCAAGGCCTTATTTAACAAAAAATCAGGGAAAGCCGATTGTGAAACCAAAGGTCATGAAGTCAAATGACATGCACCAACGTTTAATACTTTGCTACTGATGGCAGTATTTTGTTCTGTACAGCATGTAAAGGCTGATACACGTATTTTATTTATAGTTTTACAAAAAAGAGATTATTAATGCTGTGACTTTTTCATGACAATATATGGCATGATCAGCTTCAGCAACATCAGCATACCCTTTTCTTCAAATTACAGCTACACAGGGTCAACACACCTATTTCTCCATCCACACCAGGCTGCTGCACATCTAGATTAAACTACACTGGGCTCATGCCCAACATACTTCAAACTTCTCTTACACTAGCTTGCTGTGTTTCCTTTGTAGTACTTCATTCACACATCAGGCTCGTGAAGGCCTAAAAATTGTTGCTCTAGTTAACATTTTGGACTCAGTTCTGCTTTTGAAGGCTCAGCTCTGTGGCAAGGAAAGTGCAGAGCTGAAATGAATGGGAATTTTAGAAGATGTGATAAACTTCTTCTGCACCACATGAGCTCCCATCCAGTTCGACTACTTCACCAAGCCTTTTGGTAATGTACTTTTCCATCCAAGCCACTAGTTTTTCTGGCAGGTGTGGCATTAGTTAGGCATGTCCCACCTCTCCCTGCCACTTTCAATGTGGCAAGCACTGCTAGGCAGAGTAGGTCTTGTGTTCCCTGGAGCATGGGGACTAATGTTACACATGGCTTCTGTGCAAGGATGCAAAGGGAAGGATGGAAGAGGCTCCCTGCACACTTAAAGTGAGATTGGACACAATCTGGTCCTTTATAGGGATGATGTTTCATCTCATAAATATCTGATTTTCCTGCCTTGCTCTTCACCAGGCACTGCTCACTCTGATATCTCTGTTGTTGAGTTTTCCCTCTCTAACCATTACCTGGTCTCTTTCTACATCAACAGGCAGCCCCCACCCTCCCTTGCCCTGTCACTCAACCTTACCTCTGACTTCCAGTCTACCCATGTTGATGATTTCTCATCTGTACTCAGCCCTCTTTTTCCTACCCTCTCTTCCCTTTCTTCCATTGATGTGGTTACTGATTCTTTCCATGCGTCACTTTCCTCTTCCCACCCCGACTCTTGTCCCTCTCCACCACGCCAAGGTCTGCCCTGCCAACCCCAGTCCCTTGCTCACCCCTTCCATCCACTTCCTGCATGCCTGCTCTAGTGCTTCAGACCATCCCTGGCGGAAATTTCATGATCAGGCTGACTTCCTTCATTACATATTCATTTGCTCCTCCTTCACTTTTGCCATCTTCCTAGCTAAACAACTCTACATCTCCAACTTAATTGAATCCCACACCTGCAATCCCAGCTACTTTTTTGCAACCTTTGACTCATTTTTCAAATCTTCCCCTCCTCCTGCCTCCATTTCCTGCTCCACACAGGATCTCAACAATATCTTCCAAATCAAATATAGAAAATAAAAAGTGCCCTTCTCCCCCCGTCAGCTTGCTTTCTCTTCTCCCTACCTCTTCCCACAACTCTCTCCTTCTCCTTCTAAGATACAGAATTTTCTCATCTGCTCTCCTCCTTTAATCCCTCCACTTGCCCTAGTGACCTCATCCCATCTTTCATGCCCACTGTTGTCTCTCCATCACCCCCTTCTCTTCTCCTTAAACTATCACTCTCCTCTGCCTCTTTCCCCTCAGAACAAAAGTATGTTTTAGTCATTCCTATCTTACGACAATCCACCCATCACCCACTTGCCTTTTCATGACCACTCCATCTCGCTTTCCCTCTAAACTCACTGAACTTGCTGTCAACAATCACTTTTTGGAATTCCTGTCCTCCAGTTCCAGCCTAGTCCCTCTCTCATCCAGCTTCCATTGCTGGCACTCCACTGAAACCACTTTCATCAAACTCTCTAATGACTTCTTACTAGCCATAGTTCAGTATCATTACTCCATCCTCATCCTTTACCTGTCAGCTGCCTATGACAGTCAACCATGCTCTTCTCTTTGAAATGTTGTCCTCCCTTGGCTTCTGTGACTCTTGTTCTTCTACCTCTCTAATCACTCCTTCAACGTGTCCTTTAGAGAACTCTCTTCTTCCCCCTTCCAATTTTCTGTGGGGGTTCCACAGGTATCTATCCTTGGTCAGTCTCTTCTCTCTTCCTCCCTCCCCTGGGGGTAATCTCATCCAAAACTACAAATTTTAACTATAGATCTACCTCTCTACTACAGACCCTTATCCTCTGTAAAAAATAAAATGTTGGTATGTCTTTCTGCTATCTTCATGCAGATGTCCAGCTGTCAGTTCAAGTACAGAATGGCAAAAAAAGCACTCTTCATTTTTCCTTCCCAAGCCTTCCCCATTACCTCCTTTCTCCATCACTGTAGACAACACCACCATATTGCCCATCACTCAGGTTCATAACATAGGTATCATCTTCAGCTCAGCCCTCTCTATGGGTCCTCACATCCAAGTTATGTTTAAATCTTTCCAATTCTTTCTTCATAGCAACTCAAAGATACAACCTGTCCTATCCATCCACACAGCTCAAACTCTCATTCAGGCTCTTATAAGCTCATGTGTACTGCAACATCCTTTTCTCTGGCATTGACAAATGCAGTCTTGCCTTGTTCACATGCATTCAGAATGCTGCTGCAAAGAACATTTTCCTAACTTGCTGCTTGGACCACATCACCCCTCTCTTTACATCCTTCCATTAGCTTCCCCTTTTCTATCACATCAAACATAACGTATTTGCCTTCTCTTTCAAGGCCCTTTTTGGCCTATCCTTCCTTGATTATCATCTCTCATTCATTATCAAGATGTATACAGCCACCTCTGATTGGCCTATGATACCAGATCTGTTGTCCACCTGTTAAAATTTTAAACAAGCATCTTTGTGCTTTCTCCCATATTGTCCCCTCCTCCCCCCAGGAGATGCTCCCTGTAACCATCTGCAAACCTATGTCATTATCTTTGTTCAAAACACTCCTTAAAACTCTCCTTGGCCATGAAGCCTACAAACAACTTGATAAGTGTTAGGCCACTGGTGTGCTGAGATCACAGCCTGTCTTGATTATCAATATTGTCTCATTGTTTCCTCATCCTCTTACATCTGGCTATATCCATTGGTTGCTCTTTTGCAAGTTCTTTGGGGCAGGCAATGTCTTTTTTGGTCTCTGTGTGTACAGAGTCTAGCACAATGGGGTCCTGGTCCATGACAAAGGATTCTAGGTGTTACAGTAATAAAAATAATAAAACCGACAAATAATAATAATGTTGTTAGACTGTAGGTTTTTGTTTTTGCTCTTGTCGATATTGTAGAAGTGTGTAAGATTTTTTTTTCTGGGTAGAACAGGCAAGTGCATTTACTGGGTGTGGTAAGTAAATAAGGATTTGATTACAAATGCTTTTACAATAATAATTGTCAAATGGGGGGGTGTTGTTTTTTTCTGGTGGTGTATCGGAAAATTGCAGGGTGGGTGACGGGTCAGGGCAAATTAGAATGACTCTTCACATTGTCAGATAAATAGCACAGATATTTTCAGTAAAAAACCAGTAATAAACAAAATAAAGATGAATAGCAATCACTGCCAGAATGCATATTTACAAAGACATATTCATACAATGTACCAAAGTGACACTGTAATGTACTCTGTATGTGAGTATGTGTTTGTATGTATGTGTAACAGCGAGTGAGAGAGACAGAGAGGTTGCACTCATAGAAGATAAGGGATCTAATATTGCTACTAGCTGCTAAGGGTGGTGAAGACCTGTGACTGGGAGCAGAAGGCCCAGAGTTCTCAACTCATGGCTACATGAGTGCGTGAGGGTCAGTTATCTAGTCTGTTGCCAGCTCTTGGATTCATTATAACACTTGTCATTTACTGGCACCATTACGGGGGAAGGAGGGAGAATGTAAACAGATGACATTGGAAGTACTAATAGGTTCTTAGTTTGGATTCTTATTTGACATAATGAAAACTGTTCATGTAGCATAGACGCTAGAGTATAAGTCTGCAAATGCCTTGAAAGGGGAGAAAACTAGCTGATTGTAACACTTCCATCAAGAAGAAAGTAGAGTAAATGCAAATAGACATCTTCTAAATATAGTTTAATTTATAAAGAAGACTTCACATCACAGATTTGTTTACTTTCATTTGGTGATAATTGTTCACAGCAGAACTTATCAGAAAATTCTATAACAGGAACCACAGCCAGGAAATGTTAAATAATTAATCACCCTCCCAGCCACTTGCATTTCTGTTGATATAAATGACTGTATAATTCCAAACCCAATTATCACTACTTAGCCATTCCATTTTGTAGTTAAAATCCCACAAAATTAAAGTGCATCAATTGTTAATGGTAATAGACCAGACAAGGGATTAAAGATTATTTTAATGTTTATTTCCTGTCAGGAGGTTTTTTGGCAGGAAATACTATAGACAAAAGGCTACATTCAGATGAGAGTTATACAGTGTATTTAAATCTTCTAACTTCTAAAAACATTATGGATATAATTACTTGTTTAATTTACTTGTTCCCTGAAGATACTGATGGGGTTTATCATGACGACTTTATTATATCTGCTTCTCAAAAATCAAAATATTACTCCTTAACTTTTCAAACATCATTCAGGCTTAGTATAAACACAAAGATAACAACAAAATAGAACAGGGAGTAGGCTGTGCTAAAATACTGTAGAGGAATGTGAAGGAATAGATGGATTTCAAAACAAATCCTGCTCATTTTACCTACTTGTGCCTGTGGGACTACACGCTTGCATGCAGGACCTGGCCCTACATATTTATTTTGAAATAATACCTTTGATGTAGGAGAACTTCACTGATCCCTACACTTTATAACATGCCACCCAACATTGAGATGTTTCTCCATTTCTCAGTAAAATGTCAATATGGGAGCACCATTCAGTGGTCTCATATTACAAACATTTTCCTTACCTTTCCAAAATACACTGTATGATCACAAGTAACATATCACATTTGACCAATATAATTGTTCAAATAAATTAACATCATTCTTTGTTGTTTTTTGCTTGTTCACTCACTTAGATCTTGATTTGATTCAGTAAGATACTTCAGAACATGCTTTACTTTATGCATTTCAATGGGACTTCTCATCTGCCTAAATTTACATATGAAGTTGTGGAAACTCCCTCACTGGAGGATTTCAAAAGCAGGCTGGATCTCTTGGATGGTTTAGACACAACAAATCCTGCATCTTGGCACGGGATTGGCTTGTGGTCCCTTCTAACTCTATGATTCTATGTGCATAAGTACACATTGCTGAATTGGGACCTTATTCACAAAGATACAAAATCACGCAATTGGCAATAAATATTCTAGTAATTCATAATATCCCATTGTAATTTTGTAACCTCAAACACGACTTTCATATTTTTAAAAATGTGTAGTGGGAAGAACTATATGTACATTATAAATAGAGACTAGAAAAGACTATCAAGAGCATTTTTTCCTTTGCCAATGAGAAAGTAACACTTTCTAATTGTCCAAAACCTTTTTGACTACTTGTAAACTAGGACAATGCAGCACTTTGTCTCCATTTTACTTGGTAAACTCTTAACTTTTAAATATTGAACGAAGTAACAATGTGAATCACAACAGCAATAGCATGGTATATACATTCATCTAGTATATTGTAGTATTGCCACTTACTTTTTGCTAATGTGTATCACTTTTTTTTGTTTGTTTGTTTGTTTTTATAGGACAGACGAGACTTTGTTGTTTGGCTGCAGTTGACTTTAGTTACTATACCTGTACTCATTATTTCTACCTTAAACCAAGTTTTTGAAGAAAAAGCTACTACTGAAAGAATATGGTGGTGATTCTTTATTTATTGGCACAAGGGAAAAACTGATAACAGGAGGGATGGCACTGGAAGGTTCTGAAGAACTCCTGGTCTAAATCTGGTATTGCCTGGCCTCTATATCACCAATTTGTGAATAGTGAGTATATTAAATAGGTGTTAGTGTTGATAAGTCAAACCAACTATGAGGGGTAAGTGCAAGATTCTTAACTGAGAAAAGCCAATCAGCGCTCATTCTAGGATATGAATTAGTACAGGAAATTATATGATTCAGACATGTCTGATGTGAAGCACCATTGTATAATTAAAACTGCACTGAGCAATTACTTTTTCTTTCTTAGGTAGGACTCTTCCTTAAATATGAAAAAAAGCCATAAGCTTCTATAGCCCAGCTGATATTTGTGTGAGTAGGCAGACATGGTCTGGAACTCTCACATAACCCTTCACCACGCATAAAATTCACTGTGAATACAACCCCTAGAGCTCTTTGTTCAGCTCTGATTTAAAACTGTGAAACCTAAGAACACTTCCACGATAATAAACACCTCATTGTGACATCCTATAGCACTTACTTGGTTTTTAAGATGAGTTCAAACAACCTACCTATGAACAAATTCTTATGAGTCACTTGCTCAAGTGGCCAGTGCAGGATAAGATAACTAAAACATAGCATTGCTCCTATCTCCTTTTCTCCACATGCTACCAGAACAAATATTGTAGCAGAGACCATGCTAAGAAGATTTGGTTTTCCATATTGAGTGGAGACATCTATATAATTTGTACAGTGTTGAATACTTTTTTTTAACCAATAAGAGGAATTAATATACTATGGAAACCGTATTTCACTGAAAATTCCAGCATTCTATACTTTTTATTTTTAAATCATGGCACTCAACAACAAATGGAGGAACTTTTTGAATTGTGCGCCCTGCTTATAGATTTTCTGTTTCAGCTATTTCATTTGAAAAATGGCAGTGCTCTGCCATCTGAATTTTCAGTTTAACTCCAACAGTAAGACAATTAAACAAGTTACATATTGTCATGAGAAGAAAAACTGTTCCATCACCGTTGCTTGTTGTGTCAGCTGCCACAATAAGAGAAGCAGTGACTTTTAGTATTGCTAGCATTTCAAGCATGCTGGAGGTAACTGACTCTGGCAACTGCCTCATGTTGGGAAGAAAATATTTCATGAGCAAAAACATTCCACAGAACACTTGAGGTGCTGAGTTAGCATCGAGGAACATGAATAAATGCTATGCTGGACAAGCAGCTAGAGTACAGTGCATTCTTCTAAATTTGTTCCTAGATCGCCAAGAAACTAGTATTTCATTGAGGGAGAATCATTCATAAGAAGAAAGTTAGTCCATGAAAATATAATAGATATATACACACACAAGAGTTTATTAGCAAATTTAAAGTCTGATTTTGCAGTCCTTACTCTCACAAACCTTCCATACCACAAAGGGGAGTTTTGTAGAAGGAAAGCAGAATCGGGTCTTAAACGTGAAGATGATTAACTCTTATCCTCCATTGAAGACTGGATAGCTTAGGGAATTGTCAATGAAATAGTGAGCCTTTCACCTAAAGGTCATGGGTTCAAATCAGTCCCAAGCTGGTAGTGACCAAAATGTGTTAGTCTCTATGCAGTGGCTATGAAGGAGTCAGTGGTCTCAGTACAATGCTAGCGAATACATGTGCAAATCACAAAACTAACAAGACTTTGCCCCACTTTTGCCAGCTGTAGTGCAGTGACCTGGAAATAGATTGGCATAGACATACTGAGCTACCCTTTCATTCCTTGTGTTACTCTCTCTCCAGCTGCAATGAGACACTAGGTAGAAATCTATCTTGTCCATGGACCACATTAAATAGAAATAGCAGTTTCCTGGACTGTCAGTCTGGTACCTTTTACCTTACACACCCCCATGCCATCAAAACAAAACACAGGGCATCATTAATGGTATGGCAGTAATCAGCATAGACACCACCCCTTGGGGCAGAGATGATTAATTTTCTGCAGCACAAATGGCAATAGGGTGACCAGACAGCAAATGTGAAAAATTGGGAGGGGGGGGGTTAAATAGAAGCCTATATAAGAAAAAGCTCTAAATATTGGTACTGTCCCTATAAAATTGGGACATCTGGTCACCCTAAATGGCAGCTAGGTGCCTACACCCCCACTGAAAATCAATGCCAGTTGTGCCTTTGAAAATCTCAGCCTGTCTCTTCTTAATATTTTCAAAGTGCTGTGCACATTGTTGACACAAGACAAACACAAACACATAGGGTAGGTGAACACTGCGTCCTGGTGTGTCAGACAGACAGACAGATCTCAACCTATTCAAGAAACAGAGCAAGGAAACGAAAGGTGAAGAACCTGTGTCGAGTAGATTTAAATGAATATATTTAAATCTACTCTAAGTTCACTGACTTTTGGGGGTCTTTCTGCTGTGTGAAGTATTGCTTATATTAATACATGCAAAGAAAAAACCCAGAGCATACACAAAATGGCTGTACAAGGCTGCTCAAGAGTGAAAAGGATTATGGAAAGAAATGAAAAGGGTAGGTAATAAAACAATCAACGTAGTCATAAGATTTTAATCTTATCAATGTCTAGAATAGAGAGGTAGGTTATTTTCCAGTTTCAGTTAACAATTATTATTCAGGTTTTCTGAGTGGTACCTTTGGTTACTACCATGAAACAAATAAATAATAATAAATAGTGTCCCAGTGATAACTGTTGTGGTTATACTTTGAAAAGTAACTCTATGAAAATGCATGAGCAGAATTCCCCATGTATTATCTCTCAATGACTTCCAGATAAGGTTTGCTCAGTGTCAAGAGTAAATTTTGTTAATTTTTATATATATAATTGCTGACTCTGCAAATTCATTCTCAAACCAGAATAAAATCCAGCCCACTGTCCCATAACTATATTGGTTTAACAGTGAAAAAGGAAATAAAAGTTATTTTAGTCACGAAAGTAACCAATAATTATTATGACTACACACAGGGATAAAATATGATGAATACAATTGTACACAGTTACTTTACTAACACCAAGAGAAAGCAGACAGGAAAAGGATAAGAAATAACAATTTACAAAACAAAACAAAAAGTGGCATAAATTTTGAGAGAAGGCTGGCAAATACCTTGTGTCTGGCTTTTCCATCCAGCTAAAAAAGTACCTATGAATATTTATTTTATACTTTCATACAAATGATTTCTTCATATGTTCATGGTTTAGTTTCCTCTATACACACTAGTTTTTCTCCCTCACTGAAACTATAGAATAAGATCAACAAGTTTAAAACAGACAAAAGGCTTTGGGAGTTTTGACAATGACTTCAATGGCACCAAGATTTCACCCTCTATAGTGAAAGAGGATCTGGTGAGACACTAGTTGATTCATAAACCTGGTAACTTTGCTGAGCTTTAGGGTATTTGTAGTAATTATTATATATGAAAAGATTTATTTTTCTTTTTAAAAAATTTGCTCTATGCTGCTTGCAGTTGGCAGAGTTTTTCAACTTCTCCTCTCTTCTAACTCAATAATATGTTTCACTTTGAAATATTATGTAATTAGTAATACTGACTGGACTTCTTGATCCGTTTTATCAACATGAGATTGGCAGTCTAATGTACCAGAAGATATGCAAACATATATACCTGATGGGCCAAATTAATCCCCTGGTGTGATCCCATTCAAATACAAAAGTGAGTTTAGCCCAATATACCTTAAGAGGCATGAAGTAAATTGTGTAACTTTACTGACCGTAGCAGGCTTGGGTTTCAGATTTTTTTTTTTCATCTGGGATTCAAGGAAATGTTAAGATGCTAACTATCTGTGTGACAAAGTTCAAATCACTGGCAAATAGATTATTATGGCACTGTTTTTATTCCCTGATTTCAAGGGACATGAGCGCCTGATGAAAAAGGTAGAATAATGCTTGCCTCTTTGTGTAAAATCAAGGCCAATTTAGTAACCCACTCCTCTAATACTGTATGTGCAAAGAAATAATTTAGACTCCTAGTTGATTTGAGTATTGAACTGAAATTTCTGCAGCTGCTTTCTGCCAGTCTGAAAACAGAAATTAATTTCAATGACGAAGTCGAACGAAGAGCTGCTTTGTCAGGTAATTAGTCATCGTCTTTTGCTACTCAGGGTCTATCACTGGGCTAATCCATACATAAACCCCAGCATTCCCCTAGTCACTCACAATCTAAAGGAACGTTTAACCACCTATTTCTCCCATTCAGTCCTACCCCAGATATCTACAGCAAAATGAACATTCTTTCATGTTTAGCTTTTTTCTATTTATTGCCAGCAGAATTAATGCAACTAATTTACATTTTCTTTTTACTGTTTGATCAAGTCTGTTGTTGATTAAGTAGAGCTTGGGGGGGGGAAATTATATTCCGGCAGCTTCCCTACTTGACTTGCCAGTTTATTAATGAAAGAAGCAAAGATATTGGTGGCCCAGAAACTACAAGTGCAGCAATTAAAGGGCATGTCCTTCCAAACCTCTAATTAAAAAAGATATCTTTTGTATTAAAAGATATAGTCTATTGTCATATTTACATCTGATTCTTGATTTTGCAGGTCTGTTTTTTCTTCTGTTTATTCTTTTTAATAGTAATCTACTGGGAAAACTTAGATTGAGCAGAATAGAAGAAACTTTCTTTGAGAATCAATTTCTGCAAGCTTTGTTCCCATCAGGCAGCAGTCTTAATCATAAATCCCCCCGCCCCCATATCTTAAGCAGTAAAATACCAGTTCACAGATATAGTTCTTAAGGCAATATAGACTCTCATTCTTTTCTTCTTGAAAGTTAACAGATTTTTGCCAAACATTAAGCTTCAGAAGTTAAAAAAGACCTCCTTCTCCTCCTCATTTCTTGTCAATTCCAGCAGATATTTGAGATATCATCTAAGTCCGACACACAGCATATTTGTTTCATGTCATGTTTTAAGATGAACAAGTTAATTGAGTTCTTCAGTCTTTCTGCCCCCTTCTATTGTTTTGTTTTAAATCTGGCTTTTGGGATTATTTGTAGAAATACCTAAAGATGAACTACATCATCCACTTGGCACACAATAATATACACTGAATTAGACCCTTGCACATCATAGGCCCAATTGTCCGTGCCCTGTAATAGTGTGCAGGGGCTGGAGAGGGTTAAAGGAGCTCCCTCTTCCCCTTCTCTATCTCCTCTTGCCCCTGCAACAACAGGAGCCCATATGCTCAGGAGGTGCCAGGAATCCAACATTAGCAGGTGAGTAGGTAAAAGGTCAGGACCATTTCCCACCTTCCCCTATCTACAGTGGGCAACAGAGATAGCTATGTGTATAGGGGAAGAGACACTGCACCTTTGCTAAAGGTGGCACACAGCATTTGTGCTGCATAAAGCTAGATCACAAAATTTCTTAGAGCTCCCAGAGGGATAATGTGGCTCTTTAAAATCATTCCTACCTACCTACCTTAGAAGGGGTATTTATGTTGCACTCTGAAGTGTTGTACCTAGGGGGTAAGTATGATTGTCAACATTTCTCCTTGAAACATCAGAGAATGAGATATTCATTGTTTCTGTTGCTCTGCTATTAAGTTAAAAATGTTACAGATGGATCAGAGGAGAGAGAGCGAGAAAGGAGTGTTCTAATGAACTGTTTCTCTGACTGAAATTTCCCAATCACTTCCAGTTTTAACACAAATGGAGAACCTCACAAGTACCACTTGAAAAACATAGAAGCTTTAATCTTTTTCAAGGGAAACAGAAAAGCTCTTATCTTTCCTCTACCCCTTTCCCTCCTCTCTAGCCTTACACTCTTAGCACCACTGAAAAGTCAGACCCATTAAGTTGGTATCAAGTGGCTGTGTGCTATTCATATTCTATTATAGTCAATGACAATTAATACTGCCGTACAGAAAAGTCAGGTTACACAATTGAACTATGTACAGAAAGTGGAGCCTGATCTTATCTAGAGCTCAAAAATCAGCAATGTTGAGGCTCACATGCTGCAGGTCTACTTTAAATTTTCTTTACCAAAAAAAAGGAAGATTTCAGTCTAGCTTTGGGACCATATAGCATCTAGCAATGCACCACAAGGGGAGGGGGAGTGGTGGTTCAGGAGAAGCTTAAATACTCTGCTACTGGAAGTGGGCAAATTCTGGACTCAATCCAGTCTCTAATTTTTTCGCCATCAATAAAAAGTAAGCAGTGTCAGTTTTGGGCAGAAATTCAAGAGAAACCCTAGTGTACAGATTCAAAGAGTAGTTATTGCAGATGTCTAAATTCAATAATTGTGGCCATAACTGACTGATGCTGCAAAAATGGCAGGTGCAAAATTAGAACTGTTTGCAAAAACAAAACAAAACAAACAAAAATTGTGTATGCATTGTGTATTAGCCTTTATGGAAGCTTTTCCTACAAATGAGCCTGGATACAATTTTATTCTCAGGAGATGTAATGTGTCTGTTGACTTGCTGGCTTAAAACAGTGACCTCAAATTATAGAGTAGGTGAACAATCCCACTCCCATTTGGGATGTGAGAATACTGTTATGCTCCCTACCCCAGTGAAACTCAATCTTTACAACAATCCTACACAACAGCTGATTACAGCTTACTGTATCTACTTGAAACTACATCTATGTACCTAAAAAAAGTTGCATAGAATGCTTAGAAGACATTAGAAATGAGCACTGGTCCTTTCCCTACACCTTATGGAGTCATTTACACCAGTGCATAGTGAGTGCAATATGGATGTGAAATACTACATTTCTGATTCGGCAGCATTTTATACCCACTTTGCACAGGTATAGAACAATGATAAATGAAGCCCTGAGTTTTATTTCTCATTTGCTGGACAGCACAATTCTCCCATACCACATACTGGGCCACTGGCTCACTACAAAAATCAAGAAAGCAGATTGTAGCTTACTGAATCACAAAGACCATTTCATACAGCACTCAATTATGTCACAGAGGTTCCCTGACCAAGTACTGACCACGCCAAGCCATGCTTGACTTATGAGATCTGATGAGTTCACAGCCTGAAGTAGCATGGTTTGAAGATTTGTATACTAATTGCTTCAGTTCAAGCTCTGTAATTGAAATATTCCTGCAGCTGGATGGGAAAATAAACACATGCTTTGCCACCCTAAACATTAGGTCCTAGAAACCCACTGATTGCACAGTATGAAACAAAGCATGTTGCTACTGTGACATGTCATTCTGTTTCAGGTTCTTCTGTAGGCTGGACTGGGGACTGTGAACTCCCTCTAGGGCTCTGTAAAGGTCAAGCTGCTAATAGACTGTGGGGTTCTCCGGTCAACTCGGATGTCATTTTTCTTTGACTCCCCCTTGGTTATGAGAAAACTGTTGTAAATATTGCAGAATAAGGCCGTACACACATTCCTCAGGAGACCCATGTTCAAACCCATTCTAGTGGAAAAGTAATAGTCCCAAATCTGCATTTGATGCACTTGGAACAGAACAGTTCATATTCTACTGTATATTTCACTTGATGCCAAGTTTTTATAGGGAATCAGGAATAGAATGAGCAAGGAAATGATCTTTGCCTGCTTATCTTCTCTTTCATAGAATAAAATAAGAAATCATCAGTAAAAGAAGCTTGTGTTCTATAATCAAAAACGCTCAGATTGTTTCCTTAATGAAAAATGTAGTAAGAGCAATGCCCTGTCAAGCCACCATAATTATGGTTAGAAATCAATATTGCTTATTTTAAAGCCCTATCATTTGGGTACATAAATATCTGCTTTAAAATCTGCACAAGATTCTCTTTAAGAATTTTTTTTTAATATCTATGGTCATTTAAGGATTACAGATGGGAATAACAATAAACCAGACATACTGTTATCTCTCTCCTGCTTTATAAATAAAACAAAGCTTCTTTCACTTAATTTATTTTGACCAAGTAATCAGTCTTAATGGTTTTGTGTATTTAAAAATAATGGCAAACAACTGTACGGAATTCTACATTATAATGAAACTCCTCTTATTGAGAAGCAGAGTAAAATTCCCAAATTGCTTCAGTGCAATTAAAGGGACTTTTACGCCACTTACAGTTGTCTTTTACATTCACCGTAAGTAGGTGGCAGTTTCCACTACGCTAATCCTTTTAGGTCCTGATCCAGTAAAGCACTTTAACATGTTCTTAACTTTAAGCATATGAGTCTCCCCACTGACTTCAATGGAGTTACATACGTCAGGGATAAATTTGGCCTAACATATTAAAATATAGTTAAGTATGTGGTTTAAAAGAAAAACTGAGTAAATTAAAAGAAAGAGAGAGTTCAACTTTGGAACTTCACAGCATGGTGTGTCTAAGCATTTGTCGCAATATATAGACCAATCGTGGGTTATTTCTGGTTGAGGTAAGAGGCCTATTTGTATTGTGGGTGATTTACTTTAATCAGCTTCTTGTGCCCTGATCTACAGGAACGAGCACTGACAAACATCAATCATAAACAAATTCAAATGTACTGATAAATGCCCTACATTAAAAAAACCCATCTCACTCTCAAAGTTTTACAGTAGATATGGAATGCAAAACAATCATAAAATCATCAGAATTTTCATTTCTGTAGCATCATTCATTACTACCTGAAACATAGACAAGCTTTACAAACATCAGCCAACCCCACCTCACCACAGTTCAGGGGAGTATTACTACTCCTACCTGAAGGTGAGAAAATTGAAGCTCAAAGAAGTAGCCAAGCATAGACCCTGTCTTCTTATCATGCAACACCAGTGACTTATAGTCTGCTACTTTAACCAGACAACACTGTTTTCCAAATTATCGCTGTTTTATGACTCCTTGCATTATCTAGGCATAATGGAGTTAGGGTTTGGATCTTAACACTTTTTAAGCTTAAAGCTGAACCTTTACCATCATTTAAACCAGTGAATGTATGAGTAAGAGAGACAGACTGAATATATTAAAGGAATTCCAACAGGCATCGTGAAGGGAAAATAGCCTTCTATTTTGTTTGCACCTGACTGCAATAAATACTTTTCAGGCAAGGTGCTGCAGTAACCCAAATGATAGTCATATTGAATTTATAAAAGATAACTTTAAGAAAGATCTTACTGCAATAAAAATGACTCCCCCCGCCCCCCCAGCATCCCAGCTTGCCATTGAAATGAGTGATTTTCTGAATTTCTGCCAAGTATAGATGGTTCGGCACGCTATTAGATTAGTCTGTTTACGCAGAAACAGTCAAAAATAAGAAACACAGAGAAGCTATTAAAGATATTGTCCTGTGAGGGAAAGATTTGAATGGTTTTGCTACTGCAACAGGGAAATAAGATATGAGTCAGTATTAATGTGATAAAGAAGTTAACGTGTTCTATGGTTTCTTCAGCTTGTTTCTGAGTTATCAATAAAATAGATGTACAGACAATTATTTAGGGTTGGATGAGCCTGTGAGTAAGTGTATCCAGCTTAAAGCTCAACACTGGCTGTTGGTTAGAATTGAAACCTGTTATCAAGCAATGATATGCTAACCCCAAGTAGTCTTCAAAGAAAATGGATGATTCAAAATACCATGCCTCACTGAGCTGATGGAAGTATTGTCCATAATGTTTATACTATTTGAACTGGTCAAAAAGGGATTTCAAATAAAATGTTTCCCTGTCTTGACCATCTTATCATGTGATGCTTAAATTCTTTTGATTTTTCATATTTCTAATGGAAAGAAAACCATATCATTTGTGTATATTTGTTCCATACTCCAGGCTCTCTTGGCTGTTAATTCCAAACACAAAGACAAAAACTGCAGAAACTTCTACATTATATGGCAGTAACTACTTAAATCTTGAAACAGAGGGGAAATTAGGAGAAACTGTCTAGCTGCCCTAAATTTTGCCCCTCAAGTGCCCCACAAAAGATAAATTTTGCAACATGCCTTGAAGATCAGCAATAACTGGGTTATTTCAGACCAAGGAGGAGGAGCAAGTTCCAAAGCTCAATGACCTCTAGCAGCTCCCTCTTTTGTGTGCTGAAGTGGCTCCAGCTCAAGCACTTTTCATGGCCTCAGCTTGGGCAATGTGGAATAGGAAAAAATCAACATCTTAAACTCAACTCAGAAATGCACAAGGAGCCAACACAGATTGAAAAACACTGCGGAGATGAGCCTGCAGTAGAATACTCCACTTAATCAGTGGGCTGTTGCATTCTACACCAAGGGTCAGTTTCCAAATGGATTGCAAGGTAGCCGAAAGTCACCGCAAGAGTTGATAAGTATATAAGACTATGAAAGTGATAGCCACATAAGGCACATAATAGGAACTGTTTCCAGAATTTTTTTCATTTTTTGATTAAGTATGTTTATACTATTTCTTACAGGGACAGAAAATAGCTACCGTATGTGTTAATGCTATACCGACAAGACTATACCTAAATAACTACCTAATAATTAATTACACTGTGATAAGTGTGCTCATGATCTAATTTCAGAACTGTTAAATATCCATCAGCCAGATCCTAGATTCTGGCTCTTCCATAGTGCATATTCAGTCAAAGCAACTGCCAAGCAGTTAGGTTGAGCAACTGTGAAGGCTCCTGATGATCTCAATGCTTTTGCCTGAGCCAATATTTTTTTATCTCAAGGGTCAATAATCTTTGAAGATCGCTTCAACAGGAGTTAACATTTGTTTTTTTTATTTCCTGGACCTGATTCTCTATTTCTGCCATATGAAAGTATAAATTACACCTCCCCTGTATCAGTGAGGCCCAGAGCATCCCAATGACTGCTCAGCCCGAGGGCAGAAGATGACGGTAGCATTATCACCGTCTCTTAGAGCCAGGAATACAAAGAAGCTCCAGAAATGGAGGTAGGGTGACCAGATGTCCCAATTTTATAGGGACAGTCCCAATTTTGGGGGCTTTTTCTTATGTAGGCACCTATTGCCCCACACCCCCTGTTCCGATTTTTCACACTTGCTATCTGGTCACCCTACATGGAGACTGTTGAAGGGATGCATTGTATATACTGCTTACCTTGTCTATGCCCACTTCCTGGCCAGCATTGCCCATTTTTTGGATGGCACTGGCCTCTCCTTAGCTTGAAAAGGAAGTTGTGGCAGCTTTTCACTAATGCAACACACTCTTCTGGAAGATTTCAGAGTAGCAGCCGTGTTAGTCTGTGTCCGCAAAAACAAAAGGAGGACTCGTGGCACCTTCGAGACTAACAAATTTATTTGAGCATAAGCTTTCGTGAGCTACAGCTCACTTCATCGGATGCATGCCTTCTGGAAGTCTTTTTACCACCAGTGCCTTGTACCAGTATTTATAGCAATATAAACCCAGCATGAATCTAGCCCTTTTATATTTAAAGAAATTCTTCTTCTTCGGACAGAACATCAGAGTCTATAATAAAAACGTAACTTACTATTTTACTTATTAGTGATTTTTCACTGTATATTTGCACCTGTAAAAGTAAGGACATCAGCTAACAGGAGTGACAGTATTTATTCTGTTAAGGAAGACTATACACGGGAAATCCGATATGTTCTGTTAACCCTTTCAAAAGAAATTTATCAAAAATGACTGTGAGCTGTTTAAGGGGTTTGTATCCTAAGTACTTCTCTCCACCCCCCGTCTTCCCCCAGCAAAAGGGAGAATATAAAGGTAAACACGATGTGTGAATGCAAGGAGGTGGGAGAGGAGAAAGGAGTTGGGCGGGTTTTGCTGGTAAAACAATGTTACATGGCCCACACCAAATGGAAAACTTTTCAGAACAACAGCATCTATATTGTTTTGTTTCATTTTCAAACTGTAATGTCTGAAACAAGACAACGGAAATGTTTAATCTCTAAAACATGAATGCTGAAAACAAATGCATTAAGAAATACCAAGCCTAAACCAAGAAATACGAAAATGGAATTGAAAGAAACTGTGCTAGAAATCTATTTCTAAAAATGTCTTTACAGTCTCGATATTTATAAATTTGACACACACTAAAATTTAGCTCACTAAAGATTATTTCTATGCAAATATGCATTTCCCAAACCCCACAAGCATGCAAAAAATCCAAAACATATTTCCTGAAAATCAATTTCTGTGAAGTACAAATGTATCAAGTTAGAGGCAGCATGCTGATAAATATTAAAAAGGGCTTCATTGTGCAAAATGAAAACTTATAACAGGACAAAACAGTACAATTTCAGTATGTATAGGATCAGAGAAAACATGAAACAGCCCCAGAGTTTCAAAAGGAGTCTGTGGTCTCACATTAGTCATTCTGATTCTGATAAAGGATGTTGTATAAGGTGCTGCCCACATTTATGTAAATCACTAAACCACTTAATTCCCTTCCCCCTCCCCAAGTGGTAAAGCTCAAGCATTTCCCCTGAACATATAGTGCTCATTTTCTTGTAACTCTGTGGTTTCTTTTCAATAGTGTGTGAATGAATGCCAGCAAGTAAGAAGATAGCCGTAAGATGCTAAGAGGTTACTCAGTGATTCCAAAGGTTATAGGACTTCTTTTTAGATACATATCTTCACATAAATTCTAGATATCCACAAAGTATTTTTACTTCTCATACTATTACATTAACCAATTTTAAACTGCTTAGATAACTCTATCCACCTCATACACCAATATTTAAAGATAGTTCACTCCTAGGCCTAGTTCAAATCCTTTGTTAAGAGAGATTTTATCCTTATGACTCATGTACTTTATTAGATACATGACATCCCTCCCTCCCCAGTAGTTAATTTTGTGTTGAGGCTTGCTACCATGTAGAGCTAGTGAGAACTATGATCTGAAAACTCAGTTCAGTGTGGGGAAAAGTGATTTAATCATTATTGCAAAAATCCAGCTACTTTTTCCCAAATAATCTACTGAAGTACATTGTTTTGATACAGAAATATCTCTCAGATATATATATGAATGATAGATGCAAAAATTAACACAACATGCCATTAACAATTATTTAAAAGTTATCAATAGCACATAAAGAATCTATATTATTTCTGGAAAACCATTAGTTTGATAAGCAAACAAATTCCATCTTAAAAAAATACATTCCTAATACCTATAATAATGACCTTATTACAAGAATACAATTATTTAGTCAGATTCCCTCATTTATATATTTTTTTCAGCTTAAAATGGGAGTGTACAGACATCTTAGTAAGTGCAACAAAGTAATGAACTACACCTCTACCCTGATATAATGTGGTCCTCGGGAGCCAAAAAATCTTACCGCGTTGTATCGAACTTGCTTTGGCTTCGAGCATTTCTGTTATTAATAGTCACTTCCCGCCCCCTGACCTCTCAGAACCCCAGACCCATCCAACCCTCCCCTTGCTCCCTGTCCCCTGACTGCCCCAACCCCTATCCACACCCCCATCGCGTCAGGCCCCCCAGGACTCCCGCACCCTATCCAACACCCCCGTTCCCCATCCCCTGACCGCCCCACCCCCAGAACCTCCGAACCATCCAACCCGCCCTGCTCCCTGACCGCTCCCCCCACCCCAAGACCCTCTGCCCCTTATCTAACCCTTCGAGCCCAGCCCAGCATCCTTAACGTGTCGGAGTCAGACATGCTGATATGCTGATCCGCCGGAGCACGCAGCCCCGCCCCACAGAGCGCTGCTTTACTGCATTACATCCGAATTCGTGTTATATTGGGTCATGTTACAACGGGCTAGAGGTATATCATTAACACAATCATGCATAGACCTCAGCTACAAGATCAGGGACAAATTCCCCAATCTTTGTGCTCTAAGTATCTAAAAATTTTAAAGTGGATAGTTAACAACACCAGATGGTATAACATGAATATTTCTAACCAAAGCAGGCAGCACTTAATGAATTGTCCCTATAGAATTGCTCCAAAGAGCTGAGATAGAGACCCTCTCCCCCTTCCTTCAGAGACAGAGTATGACAACTCTGAAATTTGCTCTGTTTTCACTGGTCAATGAGCCTATTTTTATTCTAGTTGGATATTATCAAGCAAATTCAAAGGATAATCAAAGAGATGTTCTGTGCAATATCAGATAATAAAGCACTTTTAAAATGCAGTAGTTATAATGAAAAAAAACCCTACTGATTTTCAGCGGCTTCTGAGATACTCAGGCATGTATGTGTGCCCAATACATCACAATATGCTATATCAAGATAGTTAGGAAAAGGTACATTCTTAATGGAGCTATTAAAAAACTATGCACATGCAGCATGCTAAATAAACAAATAGCTGTTCAGTAACCATGTCTGAGAGAGAGAGGATGGGGGAGAGAGATGGAGATGAGGGGAATGTGTGTGTGTGTGTGTGTTCTCGCGCATACGAGTATAAAGAGATAATAGCTGCTTTCTTTATGAAGAGAAGCCAATACACATTTCTTAACAGAGATATGAAAACTGAAAATCTTAATTTATTGTTAATTTACAAGAGGGTAATATTCTGGCAATTTTGGTATCAACTTGCTTGGAATGACCTCTATTTGCTGCTGTATGGGAGCTGCATTTTAAGATTCAAGAGGATGGTGGG